>NW_005356944.1:4485470-4502720 GCF_000412655.1 Myotis brandtii | reverse complement strand
CTACTGGGGATGTGCCCGCAACCAAGGTACATGCCCTTGACCAGAATCAAACCTGGGACCTTTCAGTCCGCAGGCCAATGCTCTATCCACTGAGCCAAACCAGTTAGGGCCTCCCCATTTTTTATATATGTTTGAAATTTTCCACAATAAGTTATAAAAGATGTTGAAGTTTTCAAAAGCATTAGGAAAGTTCAATTTCTAATTTGTCTACAGTCTTTGTTAATTAGTAAATTTACTTCATCAAATTTTATATCTTTAAGGAATACCTCTTAAGGTACAAACCACATTCCTATTAACTTGTAATTATGGACATTCTTAATGTTTAATACTTTCCTATGTAAACACTATAATGTCATCTAAATTCTTATGTTTTAGAAAGTTTTATACACAAGAATTATAAATCAACTCACGTAAGAGAGGTCAATACTTAACAGCAATACACCATCTAATAACTCAGTTTCAGACACAAAAGGTTATACAAAAAGGTTTTATTAAGTACAGTTTCATATTTAGAAGAACATTCAAAATTACAAATGTGATTGGGTCTTTAGGATACATAATTCTTAAAAAACACAAGTTATATACAGACATTAGAAATTTAGTCTCCAAAATATTCAATAAAGATGTCTGGGTGACACTTATAGAACTGACCTAGCATTTTTTTCTTCTCTTTGGCAGACAGTTTTGGATCCTTATCAATAGTTTTTAATAAACTCAATAGCTCATCCTTGGTTGTCTTCTGTGTATGGTCCGAATAATCACTTTGATCAATTCTCTCACAAAAAGTATATCCTTAAATATTAAGAGTAAAAAGTTCAGTTAATGAATCTATTCTTTAGATTTAACTATAAAAATCAATATTTTTATATTTAGTCCCCATTTTATAAAATGCATGGAAGATGTTAAGCACTGCCAACTTTCTAAAGCTGGTCAATCTGCATTTGAGTTTAAGGAAGCTCTGCTAAGTCTGAGGAGGTTGTTTAAAGTTTAGTTGAAATTAGGTACAATTACTTACAGTAAAACACTTTCAAGTAAATAGTAGGAATTTATCTTTGGAAGATCATTAAAATAATATTTCTCAGATTACCTGTGCCTGTATTTGGATCTCTTCCCTTCTGAATGGCCATGAGCTTAACACTGACAATTTTATGTAGAGTTCCAGGAATCTTAAAAAAAAGAAGAAGAAGAAGGAAGAAGGGAGGAGAAGGAGGAGGAGGAGAGGGGGAGGAGGAGGGGGAGGAAGAGGAGGAGGAATAGGAAGAGGAGGAGGAGGAGACATTGGACATTATTCAAATGCATTTTAATCTAGTGACCTATTATATAAACTCAAATGAACTACTTTCAGAGTTTTACCTTAAAGACATCTTTTTGATGATCCATTAAAAAGAGTACCAGAAGATCAGTTTTGCCTTTAGATAAATTTTTATTGTCAACAACAGCTTTTGAGAACATCCTTTTCACAACCATTCGGTTGTCACTCTATAAAATAAAATAACACATACCTAATGGCACATATTTAAAAGTTCAACATAAAAGGCAAACGTTAAATATTAATAACTATTATCCTATTTCAGCATGCTGATGATGGAATAATGTGACACGTGGGTCCTATAAGTATTAGGATACCGAATACAATTAACATTTAGACAAAAGACTTACTTCTTTCTGTAATTTAAATTCAGAAGGATGTGCTGCAACAGCCATGAAATACAGTAGTCTTCTAAACTCTTCTCTGCTCTGGGAATCCAGAAGCTTTAGAAAGAGCTGAGTAGCTTCTAATGCTATTTCAGTCTTCCCATTCACTTTAGCCAAA
This sequence comes from Myotis brandtii, assembly GCF_000412655.1. Lineage (NCBI taxonomy): Eukaryota > Metazoa > Chordata > Mammalia > Chiroptera > Vespertilionidae > Myotis > Myotis brandtii. The sequence continues at coordinate 4,500,907 of NW_005356944.1, read as the reverse complement.
AGAAAAGTGCTTTTAATTTTGACCAAATATGACTATATTAAAGGGAACAGTATTAAGATAAAGCTTAAGCTGAACAGTAAATGTATTCAAAATAATTTTCAAAAGCAAAAAACAAAACAAAAAGACTAGGAATTATAATGAATGACTGATACCATCAAGGAAGCCAATTCTCGAATTGGCAACTAATATCCTAAGTCCTTGTCATACATTACTCTTAGGATGTTAAATCCAAGTCTTGGCTTTGTACATAAATTTCCAGCCTGTTTTCCATCAATTCAATACATTTTCAGGGCACACTATAGGTACAATATTGATGTATCCAACCCTCCCTGAGAAAATAGCCTGGTATATTGGTAGAGGGACAAAGCAGGAGTCCCATTTTGAAGAGACTGAAGGAGAATGATGGTGGTATTGGTGTTCCTTTCTAAAGAAGAGAACAGCTACTCTATGCTTAATGAACTTCCAACGAATGAGAGTGGCATTCTGTGGGCACTAGAAGTTGTAGGTCACTTCAGAACTTATCAAAGCCTCTTTCCAAATGATCCCTAGATGTTTTGAAATAAACATAAAATCCAGATCCACTCCTAGCTTGAAGTTATACCATTCTGATTAATTTTGAGAACAATTTTTTTCTTGTTTCTTCCACAATACTAATTCTAGTATCCAGTAAGATTCTTACTTACCTAAGAGCTCTGCAATTCCATTATGAACATCACATAAGTGATTTAACAGAGGTTCCCTACTACTGTAATATTTGCCAATGGCATTAAACAGAAGTTCTTTCACTAAGTCTATTCTATCTGGTTGCTCAGGAAAGTTTCTGCTTATGTCCACCACCATCTGGTCTGGTAGGTATTCCAAGCAGTCAGTTGCTGCAGAGAGCCACTCATCTTCCCTATGTGGGGAAAAAAGAACCATTTTAAAAAGCCAAGAGTAACAAATATACACATAGTACCCATTTTACTAGCTATTTCCAGTTTGCCACCAGGATAAATTTCTACACACTTAGGTAAAGATATGTGTAATTCTTTTTAATATATAGAGAGGTCATGTATCACAGATAAAAAGTTCGGCTTATTAAATGTCTTCTTTTTCTTACCTTTTTAAAAAGTGAAAATGGAAGCTATCCAGTACAATATAGAGCTAAAAAGGACATCAAAATTCAAACTCTATTCTTTACATTTACAGTAGAGGCACAGAAACTCTTAAGTTACTTGCTCAAGGTCCCAGACAGGACTAGATCCCAGATCTGATTCCTAGACCACTATTTTTCTAATATAGTGTTCCTTACTTCAGAACTCTATATATAATGTCATCTCTCACTTTGGCTGAGAGAATAGAGAAAGATAAGGTAGGGTTTCAGAATAATTAAATATTAATTACCATTTCTAATAAAAATACCAGCTGAGTGACTTCAGAAAAAGGCTGTATTTCAAGACATAAAGTAACTTTTAAGATTTGATTTGTTAATATATATAGTTTAAAAATATTCATGTACTCTACTGCTATAGAACAACTATATCTACCACCCAGGTGCATTATCGGGGGCAGGTCACTTCATCTCTCTGGGCATCAGTTTCATCAAGTTTATAAGAAGCAGCGAGATGATCTTTAAGGTTACTTCTAGCACAATTGCTGATTCTGTATTTAAATTTAAGGTCATAATGTTTTCACGTTACTTTAGATTGTAGAAATGTAATTTAAATTCCTGTAGAATAATAAGCTCCCATTATACATGCAGAGTTCAATAACTAGTAAGTTGGGATTAACTTTTACATGTAAGGTTTTAAGTTAGCTTTTGACATTCAACTATTTGTTTATTAATAGCTCACTGGAATTTAGATCCGGTGAAGTACTAAACATGTTAAGTTGTATTTCTTTCTAACATTTCCATCTCTCTAACTATGCTGGAACACTATCTGCTAAGGCAAAATTATTAAAAATTAAATGAGCTTAAAATACAAGATTTTAACCTTTAATAATTATATTTAGGAGAGGAGCTCCAAAGTTATCAGGAATATAGTGCTCTGCTTTAAGGGGGGAAAATCATTATTTCCTTAACTTGAAGTTAATTTAAGCCTTTAAATCTTAAGATTTATATTCAGGAGGATGGTAGAGGTGAAACAAGAGTTACTTTCATTATATTTATTTAACAAAACTAGTTAATTTAAAAATACATATTTAACAGGTATTCTAGAGGCATATGAAATGCACATGTGGAGCCCTGGCCGGGTACCTCAGTTGGTTAGAGCATTGTCCCAATAGGCCAAGGTTGCAGTATGATCCCTGGTCAGGGCACATACAAGAAACAACCAATGAATGCATAAATAAGTGGAACAATAAGTCAATGTCTCTCTCTAAAATCAATAAGTAAATTTAAAAAATGTTTAAGCATATGTGGTCAAAAGATTCTAAGAATTTGCCAAATCTGTTCATTTTTTCCAGGTTTCTTTGAAGACCGACACCCCTAAGAGACCAAACAGACCTACATTTTAACAAAGATAAGAAGATGGAGCATAATCATTTTCTTCACTTGATGTACAAGTAAGTTATATGTGAAACAAAAATGAATATGAAAAATAATGAAATATAAATCTCTTTCTAATTTTGACCACAGTGATTTTGTTCTTTACTTTCCCAAATACTGATAATATCACCTGACAATGCATATCTGATTCTATGGACAGAAGAACTCAAAAGATTATCTTAAAACAATTAGCTATAACCATCCTACAAGCACACTCAAATTATTATATGTAGTTCCACATACTGAGAGTCACCATAAGCCTTGAGAATCCCTCGATCCAGGTAGTTACTATTGTTGACCAAGTCAGGCTGCCTCTTAGGTTGAGAAACTTTAGATACAACCTCTTGCTGTTTGAGTAAGGAGTCAAGAAGTGGAAGGTCTACAAGTTGCAGTAGACGCGCAATTGTTTCTTCTTGCCAAACTTCATTAATAACTACACAGGAAAAATGACAGGGCGAAAAATAACAATAGTTACTAAACGTTCATCATGAGATTTGTCTAGGCAGATATAAGCTAATAAATTGTGGCAAAAAAAAAAGTGAGAGAGAAATAGTCAACCTTATTAAGTGATTTCTGAAAACAATTCAAGATTTGTTTAAAGTGTAGGAGAACAGACTTTGGACAACAGGAATTCCTTTCATTCTTGTACTATAAAAAGCAATATGGCAGAGATAAGAAATCAAGTCATAAAGCATGTTAATAAGGACTTTGGAAGAATGGTTCATTCAATCTGAAAACTCGTTTGAAACTCTTGCCTGCAGATTATTCCACTCAGGGTTTCCACAACTAGGATGGGGGAGGGAAGGTGGAAATCAGTCATGAAACTATATTCCATTTCCACAGACAAGGAAGAATATAAGAATTCTGTTACTATTTTAATGGAATTTTCAAATTTTTATTTAACCTAATAAAATCTTAAGGAAATAAATATCTGAAAGCATATTTTAAATAAAAATCTACATGCAAAACATTTCAGATTTGAACCTCTGCCAGCTGACAGGACAAAAGTCAGTGTTCAAGAATTGCAACACTGATCTATTTGTTAAAGATAATAGACCTCTGTTAAAACTTAATATAAACAGTTTTAATACACAGTGTGCTCTTTCTTTGTGCTTTGAATATTTAAATTCTAAAAAAGGTTAAAATTGAAACATTTTTAAATAACTTTATTTGAAATTAGCCTTCTGCTTCTTACTTGCATCATCTTTAACTTACCTTGTGGAGACAAAGTTGCAGAGATATTTACATGAGGGGAGTTAGCAGGCTTTAAACTCAGATTTTCCCACAGGTCCTCTAAACTTGCTGATTTGATATCAGATGATTTAAAAAATGCATCTGTATACCTAAAATGAATTTATTTCATAAATTAATGCTTATTAGTAAGCCCACAGAAATATTTTAGTATTCGAGAGCCAAGAGTTTCTAGAAAGTTTATGTATTTGAGTAAAAACACAATACATGCAAATTCTAAGAGTAGAATAACATACAAAACATCCCACCTTTTTTATTAGGCCTAAATATACATACTCCAAATTCTCCTTTGAACATTTAGATTTAAGTAACTCAATGACTAAAATGTTAGTCTGAATTTTAAAACAAACTTCATTATGCTTAATGTTTTTTATTATCTCTATTTCTGGGGCATTCTTTGGTAGACAGTGCTAACCATTCTCCAAATACAAATCTACAACCCTTTATTCACAATTCTGAAACCCAAAAAGCTTGGAAAAAATCTAAAGTTTATTCAGAACTCATATGATGACAAAACTTGTTTTGAGACTATCATAGTTTTTATGTATCCCAGTTAGTATGAGTGTTTTGTTTACTGCAAAAACATTAATAAGTTGATTAAAGATCCTTCTAGGGGTGTTATCTAATATATATGTACAAAATACCTTTCTAAACTCTCCTAAGTTCCAAATTCCTAAACGAATCAGTCAGGTCCCCAGAGGTTTCAGATAAAGCGTGTGGACCTGCATCTGGAAAGTGTTGACTTGCCCTACCTTACCCTCATATTTCCTTCCCACATATAGCGGTAAATTTTATTATGTTTTAAATATACAGTTTTAAAATATTTGAAAGTCAATACATTAAACTTGTGTCAGCTCTGAATTATAAGAGCTTCAATTACCTCTGCACGATTGAGGTGAGGGGAATAAAAGGAAAAAGTTTTGGGTTTTTTTTATAACAAATAACTCAGTTCATTATGTACTTATCACCTACATTCATTTCAGTCACTGGGGTTTTACAGTTCTGTCCCACAGTCTCCCTTTATATGTCTCCCTCATCTTCACCACTGCCGTTTGCTTCACCCTCATCTGTAGACTGCAATATTGCAATAAATTCCAAACTGGCTCTCCCCATTAGGCTGACCGTACAGCTGCCAGGATGACCTTTCTAAAATGCAATCTCATCCTGCTTAAAATCTTTCTGTGGCTTCTCAAAACTGTATGACCAGGCACAAACTCCTTAATATGTCATATGAAACCTGTGCATTCTAGCTCTCACATGCCTTTCATACTTCACATCTACCATTTTGTGGAATCTAGTAATACCCTACCTGCCTGCGTTCACCTTCTCTGTTCTCATACCATTTTGTGGATAAGCTAACATTTTTTACACTATAAAGTGTAACTTGAAGCAGAAAAATCAGTTTGTTGATTGTTCATATTTTATATTTAGCAGAAACAAACAAGAATTCTAAAAGGTAGCAAAAAAATAAAAGTTCACTCTACTTGATCAAATTTATCCACAAACCCAGATTTTAGCCTAATTTACTAATTCAAAAGAAACAAAGCCAGTCAGCATCTTATTAATAAGTAGACAAAATCCTGCCAGTATGCCCATGAGAACCTTATATTATATACTAACCTAGAAGGTGAATGTAGTTTATTCTCTTTGCCAAATTGACTGTCTTGGTTGGGTACTGTTGTGAATCTATAAAGGCTGCAACTACTATCTTCAAACATAGGTTTTTTGTCTTTTCTAAAGACTTTGGTTGGAACTGCTTCAAATACTTTGTAGTCCATAAGTGCTTGACACACTCTTACTACTTTGGCCCGAGGAATATCTATATCACCAAAATATTTATTCTGAATTAGGTGAGAAAAAATAACATCGACAGCTTCTGAACCAACAAAGCAGTCATTGTGTCTTTTTAAATGGTGCCTTCGTTTTTTCACCTCCACTTGTGTTTGAAGAGTGTTTATAATGCTACTCCATACATATGTGGCTCCAAATGGTTTCTGGGCCACACTGAAACCTGGAATGGAAAAAAATCACAGAGTAACCTTATTGATTTATGATAAGGTCTAAGAAATCCTTAAGCAAAAAGTGGCAATTTCTAAAGTTATTAAAAGGAACAATTGTGAAGTCAGCTTCTTATTGAAATATCAAATTATTAGTAACAATTCATTTAAAAAATATAATGCCTACTATATGCTAAACACTGTCCTGTGTACTAGGATACAAAGTGAACAAAATAAAGTCCCTGTTCTCATGGATGTATACTTTATGGGAAGATACAGACAATACAAATATGTTAGATCAATGCGAAGAAGAAAACTAAAGCTAGGTAAGGAAGAAAATGCTATTTTAGATGGACATCAGGAAACACCTTTCTGACCATGTGATTTCTGAGCAGAAACCTGAGTTTCTGGGCACCATTTAAAAACCAGGAAGCAGCCCGGCTGGTGTTGCTCAGTGGTTGAGCGTTGACCCATGAACCCCAAGGTTACCAGTATGATTCCCAGTCAGGGCACATGCCTGGATTGTGGGCTCGATCCCCAGTAGAGGCCATGCAGGAGGTAGCCAATCGATGATGTTTCTCTCTCATCAAAGTTTCTATCTCTCCATTCTCTCTCCCTTCCTCTATAAAAATAACAACAACAAAAAACTACAACAACAGAAAGCAAGCTATGCATATATTAGGGGAAAGAGCAGAGAGAACAGAAAGAGCAAAGGCCTTGAGAAGAAGAAGGAGACCAGCATGGTTTGTGTGGGTGACAAAGGGAGAGAACAGTAGGAAGTGAGATCAGAGAAGAGTAGAAATAGGGTTTGGGGCTCAGGGTTTGCAGATCAAGTAGGACCTTGTGGCAGTTACTAATTATGTGCAAGGAACTCTATTAAGTGCATTAATGATCTAATCTTCATAGCAACCCTATGAGGGAGATATCATTTCTTTTTAAAAGATGGAAAACAAACTCACAGAGGTTAAGGGTAATTCCAGACATTATAAGAGGTGGTATTGGATTTGGCTCATGTTCTATATAATTTTAAAGCATTATCAATCAGATAGATAGATAGATAGAGATATAGTTATAGATACACACACATGGTTGTTGCATCAGTAAAACAGTAAGGAATATGGGGAATTGTAATTAAAGAAACTACTACTGGAAATTACATTCCTGCCTTCTTAGGTAAAATAGAATATGGAAGGTGAAAGCAAAGATAAGTTCCTGAAGGACATGAAAACTCCACTTAATGCACTAGAATCATAAATTTTAAGTGGGTCTTTTGGAATTCATCTTTTGTGTTGCAATTAATATAATGAGTGTAGTCGACCATCTATATATATAAAAGCCTAAGCAACCATTATGACCAGATATATAAAAGCCTAAGCAACCATTATGACCAGACGACCAAATGACCGGCTGGTAGCTTTGAGGTGCACTGATCACCAGGGGGCAGACGCTCAACACAGGAGCTGCCCCCTGGTGGTCAGTGCGCTCCCACAGCCAATTTCCTGCGGCCAGCCAACCTCTCGCGGTCCCTCTCCCTGACTGGCCAGCCCCGATCGCAGGCCAGGCCAAGGGACCCCACCCGTGCATGAATTCGTGCACCGGGGCTCTAATTATACTATAATTTTGTAGCTACTAGAAATGTTAACATCTTTACCATGAAAATACTAACATACAAACACACATATACATAAAGCCCTTGACTGCTTATTTGTAGATTTTCAATACCAAAAGCTGATGGGTAATTTTCTATCTACCTATTATGATGATGTTATTTTAAATAATCATTGATTGTTTTTAATTATCAAAATTCTATTTTAAAATTCAAGATACTTTATAATCTAGTAATAAACAAAGAAGGAGGAAATTTCTTCCAGTTTTCCAAATACCATGTGAGCAGTTTTAAGAATGAAATTATAGAGAATCAACCAGAAAAATCAAATTGGAACTAGATTTAATGCTGGTACAGTATTTAGTCTCTACTGAATAAAGCCAGAATCAGGCATTTGATGGAATCTCAAAATATGTCCAGGTCATTAATGGTATCCAGGACTCAGGAGCAGCTATGCTGTTTCCAGCCACAATGACTAAACAGAAGGAGTATTAGCCATTACTATGCTTAACTTCCTAAACTACTAGAGATTATAGTGAAGATTTAAATGAACTTAATGTCTGCTTTTTAGTCTCCTTCATATCTTCATTGTATTATTAATAACTAACATTTAGTACTTACAACATGACAAGCTCTGCCTTCTCTCACTTAATCCTGATAAACTTCTCTGAAATAGTCATTAACAATCCTATTTTGAGGTAATTAAGGCTTAGTGAATTAAACAAACTTGCCCTCAGTTTCATAGGTAGTAAATATATACTAGTTTTTCCTAGTACTTAAATATAAATATATTAAAGCAAGCCACCAATCAATGTCACCCCAATAAATTCTTTTTAAAAATATTTTTATTTTTTTAAATATATTTTTATTGATTTCAGAGAGGAAGGGAGAGATAGAAACTTCAATGATGAGAGACTATCATTAATTGGCTGGCTCCTTCACACCCCCTACTAGGGATCGAGCCTACAACCAGGGCATGTGCCCTTGACCGGAATCGAACCAGGGACCCTTCAGTCCACAAGCTGACGCTATATCCACTGAGTGAAACCGGCTAGGGCCCCAATAAATTCAATAAAAAGTAAGCCACCAGATAGTTTTAGCATTAACTTTCATTGAAGAATTGGATTAAGTGAAAGACCTTTAAGTGAGCCAATAAGATCAGGAGAAACAAAATACACAACTTTAAGATTTGTGAACCCTTAACTAAGTTATTTAAAAACACTTAGTAGTTAGCACTCCTAAAATAAGGCAGGATATCATAAATTCTATAATATGTCCTATCCACAGTACACAGGGGTAAGACAGGAACGGAAAATAAGCCAGATTCAATCTTGCAGAGATCAGATTGCCTTTTAAGTACCAGTGAAACAGACTTCTGGTTTAGTGATAATATTAATGATGAAACACATAAGTCAGCTGAGCTACAAGTAGGTTGGCATACAAACTCTAAAAGATAAGGCTGAGTCACTTATTAATTTGAGATCAATAAGACAACGGAAGTGGGTGAGAGGTAGGGAATACACAGCTTCAATGACGTGGAAAAGGCTAATCTGCACAAGGGAATTAAGAAGTACATAATAAATTTCCTCATATTAACTTGCTGCTTAAATATGGGAAATCAGGAAGTTTTTCAGGTTGGATAACACAGTATAAAAGATTAAAGAACAGGTTAGAGCAGGATAGTAGGCACCTGTGAGCCACACAATCTTTTCAGAGTCCTCTAGGCATGATACAATTCAGCCCTTTCAGGTCCCCTCTGTTCTCACTGGCCATTAATTCCCAACCTTTGCACAATGAGATAGTTCCCCTCAAGCATTGCCACCCACAAACCCAAACTAGCTCATGTTCATACAGATACTTTAATACATAATATATCCTGGATCTAACAAGTAAATGTGCCAAAACCCACACCAGGGTAACCTGTTTTTTTAATGCTGACTTCACCAATTGAACACAGATTCCCCAACATGCTATTTTAAAACTTCTTATTTATCACCATCTAATAGCTGAAATGAACATTGGTATAGCAGACCATGTCCAGTAAGATAAATTATTGTGATTTCTAAACAGAATTCAAGAAATCAGAAGTATACAATGAATGCTTTGTAAGCCCAGCAACCAGAATTGAAGCTTTAGCTTATCCTCAAAACTCATGTGTATGTGAGTTGGAAAATTCTTTAAAATTTATCACTGTTTACAACTTTTTTAAAAAATATATTTTTATTGATTTTAGAGAAAAAGGGAGAGGGAAAGAAGGATAGAAACATCAATGATGACAAAGAATCATTGATCAGCTGCCTCCTGCTCATCCCCCACTGGGGATGGAGCCCGCAACCCAGGCATGTGCCCTTGACTGGAATCAAACCTGGGACTCTTCAGTCCGCAGGCCGATGCTCAATCCACTAAGCCAAACCAGCCAGGGTACTGTTTACATCTTGATGCTTCCTTATTTATGTTTGGTCAAATGTGTTCTAAAATCATCATTTCCAAAGATTCAAAGAGTCCAAAGACCAGCTGCGATCACCCTGAATAAAAGGTTTACCTCTTGGTTGGTTTCTCCATTTAGTGCTACAAGAGTTGAATGCTATGTTTAATGCTGGCTTCAGATCTAAACTGCTGATTATAGGATTTTAGAGACTGAAATTATACCTCTCCATTTAGATGTAGATATTGAGCTCCAAATACAACATAGTAAGAAATGAAACATACAAAAAATTTTACCCTATCAGATAAAAAGCTTTTTGGAAGGTGGCCTAACAAGAGGCTCAGAGATTGTTTTAAATCAGATCTGTAGTATACTACACATGTTTTTAAGCACTATATAAATCTAGGCTAGTTAATATTCATTTTTCAAGCAGTCTCACCTTTATTTGCTTGAAAACAATAGCCTTTTTTCAAAAGCAAAGACCTGCCCTTTTATGTATTTGAAGTCTACCAAAGAGAATTACCAATAATAAAAAAGTTAAGCTTCTAATATTGAACTCTGATATGTATTTGTGATACAACAAATAACCATCTTCACTTCTAAAAATGCACACTAAATAATCAAGCTATTACTATAATAGTTCCTAAAAATCAAGTCATAAGGCAGACATGTCAAGAAATGACACTTACTCAAGAGTTACAAGGGGATAATCAACATCAACCATGATCTGTGCAGTCAGCATCAACTGTGGTCCTGCTAGCAAAACCTATTTAAGGACTAAAACACTTACATGATAATTGAAATAGTGAGTTTATGTTAACTCCTTAGATCAATATACACATTATAAAATTGGATCCCATGGCCCTGGCCAGGTAGCTCAGTTGGTTAGAGCATTGTTCTGATATGCCAAGGTTGCAGGTTCAATCCCTGTCAGGACACATACAAGAAGCAACCAATGAATACATGGAACAGACTGACAGATGTAAGAGGGGAGTGGGGTGGAGGGGACTGGATAAAGGAAGATAAAGGGATTAGCTAAAGAACATATGTGCATAACCCAAGGACACAGAAAATAGTGTGGTGAGGGCTGAGGGAGGGGGTGATGGGGGCTGGGTGGAAGTGGGCAAGGGTGGGGAAATGGGAGATCTACAATAGTGTCAACAATAAAAAATTCAAATTAAAAAGAAAAGAAGAAGAAAAAAAAGTCCTGGCCATTGTGGTTCAGTTGGTTGGAGCATTGCCCAATACACCAAAAGATGGGTGTGTGTGTGTGGGGGGGGGCAGCCAATCAATGTTTTTCTCTCACATCTTTTTTGTTGTTACTGTTAATCCTCACCCAAGGATATTTTTCTCCATTGTTTTTAAGAGGGAGAGGGAGAGATAGAGAGAAACATAAATTGGTTGCCACAGGCGCCCTGACCAGGGCCTAAGATCAAGCCTGCAACCGAGGTACCAGAATTGAACCTGTGACCCTTCAGTCAGAGGGCCGACGCTCTAATCACTGAGTGAAACTGGCTAGGGCTTTCATATCTTGTTTCGCTCTCACATCAATGTTTCTCTCTTTATCTCCTCCTTCCTCTCTCTAAAATTAGTTTAAAAAAATAGAAGCAACCAATAAATCATAAATAGGTAGAACAACAAATCAATGCTTGTTTCTCAAATCAACCAATAAAAATAAATAAAACTGGATCCCAATGTAATATAAACATACACACAGAATTACTAAAATATGCTAAAAATGAACATGTAATAATTTCATTTTCAGGCATTAAACTACCCCCTTACCACCCTCCAAATGCAGATAGCTCATAGGCAGTTTCCACAAAATTTTATTTTTTAATCCTCACCCGAAGGTATTTTTTCCATTTATATTTTTTTTAAGAGAGAGTTGAGGGAGGGAGGTGGGGGAGGAGAGAGATCAAACATCCATGTGAGAGAGACACATGGATTGGTTGCCTACCACACATGCCCCGACCACCTTGCAACCGAAGTATGTGCCTTTGGCTGGGAATCCAACCCAAGACCCTTCAGTCTGAGGGCCAACACTGTAACCACCGAGTAAACCCGGCCAGAACAGTTTCCACAAAATTTGAAGAATAGTGACCTGGTGCCTTATTTCTTTCAAATTTCCTTATAGTTTACAGAGACTCAAATTATTTAAATGACTTATGGAGTGCTTCACATAATACAGTTGGTTATTCAATACTTGTAAATTATTACCAACTTTTTAAAAGAAGGGTTAACACAGTGGTTCATAGTGGGTGATTTTATTCCCCACTAGACATTTGACAACGTCTAAGAGACATTATGGTGTCACAAGCTGTGTAGGAGGGATGCTACTGGCATCTAGTGGGTTGAGGGTCCAGAGATGCTGCTAAACATCCAATAATGCACAGGGCCAGCCACGAAAACAAAGCAAACGTCAATAGTGCCAAAGTTCAGAAACTTTTGGTTGATCAAATATGGTTCAGACTTGGAAACTTGTGTTAATGCAGTAGGTACAGTGGTAGGTTCTGTGAATACAAAGCATAAAATAAGAGCATAGGTTTTGAAATCCCAGAGACTTGGGTTCCATTCTTGGCTCCATCATTTACTAAAATAATGCAATCTGCCCTAGCCGGTTTGGCTCAATGGATAGAGCGTTGGCCTGTGTACTGAAAGGTCCCAGGTTCAATTCCGGTCAAGGGTGTATACCCAGGTTGTGGGCTCGATCCCCAGTAGGGGGTGTGCAGGAGGCAGCCAATCAATGATTCTCTCTCATCATTGATGTTTCTATCTCTCTCTCCCTCTCCCTTCATTTATGAAATCAATTTTTAAAATACTTTAAAAATGTTACCAAATAAAAAATAAAATAATGCAACCTTGGACGAACTACCCAACCTTTTTGTTTCAAAACAGAGTTAATTCCACTTCTCTCAGTTACTGTGAGGATCATTTGAAACAACATATGTAAAGTGGCTAGCACAGTACACAGCGATTAACAGAAAATAAAGGGGGGAACTGTCACAATCTAGAAGAGCCTAATGAGACATGGACTCAATGTAATGTAATCTCTTAGGAGGATTCTTGAATAGAAAAAAAAGACAGTAGGCAAAAACTGAGGAAATCTAAGTGTGGGCTTAGTTAATAATAATGTATCAATATTAATTGTGACAAATATACTAAACTAATGTCAGATGTAAATAAAAGGGAAACTGAGTGAAGGACATATGGGAATTTTTTTGTAAATCTAAGTCTATTCTAAAATTTTAAATATTTATTCAAAAAGTAAAAAGACATCTAAAAATCCTCTACTTAAAATATTTTCTCACACACACACAAAGTAAAAAAGAAAAGTGACAGAATCTTTCTTCCTCTCTCTTTCTCTGAACTAATAGGACACAGTCTCTACCCTCAAAGGACACAGTCCCTGCTCTTTACCTATTCATACCACCTGGATGATGATGTCAAGCTCTGAACAATATTCAATTAAATAAAGGCCAATAGCAGATGTGAGGACAAGATGTGAAACATACCAGAGGATTTAACTCTTCATCAGAAAATATAAGAATTCTAAATCATTTAAGATTTAAGAGAATTTTATTTAAGGATTATATTTGTCAAAAGATGTTTTAAGACATTACGTAATTACAGAATTGTCAAGACAAAGAAAAAGGACTATATTTATTAGGTACTAACCAAATCCTGACAATAGATAAAGGTAGAGAACTGTGTTCTGAGTGTTAAAACTGGGCAGCTGTGACTGAGTGGGGGAAAATTCCTGTACACTGATTCCAGTATTGCAACACTTTTACTGCATATTGGTTTGGGAGTCCAAAGTTTGTTTTCCTCTTATATGTCATTAGAATTGTCATGCAGAAGACTGAGATTGCCTCTGAAAAGAAGGTTGCAGGCAGGTAAAGTATGTAAAATAAATCTCTACTAATAAGGACAATTTAAAAATATGTTAAGAGAGCTATCAACAAAAGTAGGCATTGGCCACTGCTTTAATTCATACAGATTAATGAGATAGCGTATGGGAAGTACTTTGAGCTCCCTGGAAAAGTGATACCAGGTGAATTCAAAGAATTAAGTTACAGTATAAAGGGATAGCAGGATAACATACCACTTTCTTGTTTGTCTATATTAAAAGACAAATATCTTTGAAGTACTTACTGAAAGTTAACATACAGACTTTTCTACACAAATCAGGTCCCTAGTCGTACAGCCCCTTTAAGGTATGGCAGAGTTATTAATCGGTAGAGAAACAAACGTGCAAAGCTGCTTGCCAGAGCACACAGAAAGGGAATGGCAAGGAACCAGGAACGGAGGCTCCTATTACTGTGCTTACTGGGACTGGGACAAGGCAACTAAAGGGTGGAAGAGGTAGGTTGCTAACAAATGCTAACAGGTAGGTTGCGACTGTAGCAAGCCAAACAAATGAGAAAAGGCAGTGGGCCCTTTTCTGCCACTGCACCCGGTGTGCAGAGAACAGTGGTCTTGTCCTTGGGTTCAAATCCACTAAGCAGAACTTCAACTCTTCTTTCTGAAAGTCCTCTACTTAATTTTGAACACATATTCCCTTCCACCCTCTAAGAATCTGTTCACAAATGCCCCAAGCTTAGAATTGGTATTTCAGTTGTTGGAGAAAATAGGATGCCATATTTTTAATTATGTAAAATTTGGGAATTTCTTTCACTCAGAAAGTGAGCCTAAAGATTTCTCATGACTATTTCCAGTATCATTTGATTTTAAATTCTCAAATGATGAAAAGTATTTTCCTTCATAATGTAAAACAAGAAAAAAATTCTGAATGTAGATATCATGTGCTTTTCTGAATCCTTTAAATTGGATCAGAATAGGTCAATATTATGATTGTTCTTAGAAAAGTACAGAAGAAAAGCAGTTCTTAGTCACAATTTGTCATTAACTTTTGAAGATTATAAGGAACATTACTAATTATAAGTCAAACACAAGACTGGGGCCACTGAGATGCACCCATTTGACCCAAGTCAATTCACTGACCACTGACACCTGGTTAGCATTTTACAAAGGAAAAGCTTTTTGTCAGATAGGAACCAATTCACCTAATACCCCACACTGCAGCTACAGAAAGGGGGGAAAGCTGCAACTTATCTAAAAGGGGGGAAAAAAAGCCAAGTGTTATCTGGATATCTTAACTATATTTTCTGAGTTATAGATATGCTAAAATGGAAATTTTGTAACTGATCACCCGATTCCGTTTATTTGGACATTTAAAGAAACTAGGATACTAAGCATAGTGCCCCCAAAGATATGATTAAACTGGTGGCAGAATTCACCAGCGTCTTTCCTAATGTCATGCAACTATTAAAAAAAAAAAGTCAAAAACCTGTATTCATTGAAATATTCCTTATCCAGAAAGTGTATCCCGCGCGAGAACAGTAGCCTCAGCTCACCTGCCCGCCCGGTGACCCTTCCCCTCCCGGGACAGGGTCCTCAGCACCTACCGGGAGGCCTCTGCGCCGGGCGCGGGAGAGCGGAGAGGTTCAGCGCCGCCGCCTTCTCCCGCACCGTGGCCATGGCCGTGGCTACGGGAACACCACCTCCTTAGTCCGCTGCGTTGTGAAGTAGGAGCCCGCGGCTGCCAGTTAACTGGTCCGGGACGGGGCG
>NW_005356944.1:4452684-4485252 GCF_000412655.1 Myotis brandtii | reverse complement strand
CACCGTCCGAGCGCAGGCGAGGGAAAGTGCCCGCGGGGCCCTGCCCAGCCGGGCGCAAACCACGTTCCCTCGTGGATGAGCTCTGAGACCCTTCGCTGTGCCTCAGCCTCCTCACCTGGGACGCGGCGTTAGTATTAGAACCCGCTTCGCGGGGTTTTTTATGAAGATTACACGAGCTAATTAATGTTCAGCATTTTAGTAGTTGGGTTTGGAACATAGTGCTTATTGAAATTATGTCATGGTAATAAGAGCATCTGGTTTTTCACACATTCTCTCCATGTAAAGAACAAACAAATCTTTATCTGGCCCAGGAGAGCAACGTCTAGAGGTCACAGTCAATAGGGCATCTGGCTGGCCTTCGGGCTGGCGGCCAAGGCAATGGGTGCTGCCTCCAAAGTAACTGTGTGTCAGACGGGTGGGGACGGAGTTGGCTGTGGAAAGGGAGTGAAGGCGAGGGAAGCGGGGAGGGAGGACTGTTAAGGGCAAGTTGAAACCAGGGAATCCAGGGGCCCGATGTTGGGGTACCTCTGAAAGGATGAGTGATCTAAGAGAACAATAATGCAACTGCCAGATATTTACCCTTTTTTAAAAAAAAATTTTGGGTATTTTGCAATTACTTTAAACCTTTTGTACATATAATAAATGTCTTCTTGGAAGGAGGAAGCAGGTTATAAATTAGAATGGTGTTTAAGTGGGAGTTCATTACTTAGCTTATTGGAAGAAGCTCTACATGTTGTTTCATAAAATACATACTAAGAAGCTGTGACCCTAGGGGCCTGAGTTTGGTGGGCAATTGCTCTTCCTAAGATTTAGTAGATTGCTAATGGTTTAGCCCTTTTTTTATGTGCTCTCTCCCCCTGGTGGTTATAAAACCTGGCCTCACTTCCCTTAAAGGAACTTCCTTTGTAATTTCTCTGTTGGTTACTGCTCAGAGATAAGATACAATTTAGGATCAGTTTCCAGCTCACAGTAGGCCTGTTGTTATCTTTAGTCTGTCCCAGGTTACATAACTGCATGAACACACAAGTCCATCCTCACTACTTGCGAGAAAAAAAGTTCTTCCTATTTCTGAAAACAAATCTTGACAAACACCAATATTGGGTCTTTTGATAAGGTTGGTTACTTCAGTGACCATTTTGATAATTTATATCACCTATCAAAGAATTTTTACCAGCTTGTGCTATATTTGTCTATCTCACCTGAAATGCTCTCTTTCCTCTTCTCTACCTAACCACATTCTATGTACCTGGAGGCCTAACTCAAATCTCACCTTCTTTACTGGACATATATTTCAGATTACCTTGATATATTTCTTCTCTGACCATCAATGGCATTTATCAAGTACCTTACTATTTGTATAGATAGATGCTACCTAATTTCAGCATACACATCTTGATTAACAAGATTGGAGAATGGTCCAGGGCAAGAAGCATATTTAACCTTTCAGATTTCTCTCGTTATCTGTAGTGTTGGGCACAGAGTAGATGTCTTGATTGTCCCTATCAGAATACAGAGCTTTTGAAAAATATCAGCTTCATACTTTTTAAAGTTGAATGGTTAGGAACCTCTATTAAAAGGAACTCAT
The DNA here is from genome assembly GCF_000412655.1 of Myotis brandtii. NCBI lineage: Eukaryota > Metazoa > Chordata > Mammalia > Chiroptera > Vespertilionidae > Myotis > Myotis brandtii. The sequence goes on along the minus strand of NW_005356944.1, from coordinate 4,483,667 downwards.
AAAAAATTTCATCTCTAGCAAGTATCACAATCAGACAGTTTATGACAGGGGTGGGCAACCCCTGGCACGCGTGCCAAACATGGCACGCCAGTAACTTTTGCTGGCACGCGAAACCCTCTCTTTTACATTTACAATTTTTTTCTTAATATCGACTTTTTTATTTTTCAGATAAATTCAGTGTAGGTGCATCTTAGATAAATAAATAATTTTACATAAGTTATCTTAAAGACCTAAATTTAAGTTATAGCCTGGCTGGTGTGTCTCAGTGGTTGAGCATTGACCTATGCACCAAGAGGTCTCTAGTTGAATTCCCGATCAAGCACATGCCCGAGTTGCTGGCTCATTCCCCGGTACAGGGTGTGCAGGAGGCAGCCGATCCACGATCTCTCTCATTAATGTTTCAACCTCTCCCTTTCCCTCTCTCTAAAATCAATCAAGACATATTTTTAAAAATATTATAAACAAACAAAACAACCAATCAACACCTCTGGTTTCTCTAGCAATGTAAACTAATGATGAGTAAAATTCTTTTGGAGTTTTTAAAATTTTTATTAAGGTGGTAATCTGCCATCTTTCACTATTAAAACATTGAAAATATAATTTTGGAGAATCACATATCAGGTTTATATCTTAACCAAGTTCACCCTACCAAAATTTGTAGTAGACTATTTGTGTTTAGGAAATTTATCCCATATTCATTCTCATATTTTGATGGGGCCAAGTGCTGGGGGAAAATGAGGATACTAAAAAGAGAAGGGAATTAAAACTTATTTTCTGGAAAGGATCTGATACATAATTGATAAATTTTGTGTGAACTGGTTAGTATGTTACCTTTTCCAGGGTTCTTTCCATTGTAATCTTAATTTTTATGTATTTTTTAATATATTTTTATTTATTTCAGAGAGGGAAAGAGAGATAAAAACATCAATGATGAGAGAGAATCATTGATCGGCTGCCTCCTGCACGCCCCCTACCGGGTATATGCCCTTTAGAGCAGTGGTTCTCAACCTTCCTAATGCCTCGACCCTTTAATACAGTTCCTCATGTTGTGGTGACCCCCAATTTCATTGTTACAAATTGAACATAATTAAAGCATAGTGATTAATCACAAAAACAGTATGTAATTATATATGTGTTTTCCGATGGTCTTAGGCGACCCCTGTGAAAGGGTTGTTCGACCCCCAAAGGGGTCGCGACCCACAGGTTGAGAACCACTCCTCTATGCAGTAGGAATATTAGATGCTCTATCTGAGCCAAACCGGCTAGGGCTTAATCTTAATTTTTAAATAGAGTACAAGATTGCCCATTAAAGAAATTTTGAACAAGAGTACATTAGATGATGAACATCTGGGAAGCAAAGGAAGTCTTTTTTAAAAAGTTATTTTTATTGATTTGAGAGAGAGGAAAGGAAGGAGAGAGCAAGGAAGAGAAGCATTGATTTGTTTTTCCACTTACGCATTCATTGGTTGATTCCTGTATGTGCCCTAACTGGGGATAGACCCTACCACTTTGGCATATTGTGAGGATGATCTAACCAACTGAGCTACCTGGCCTGGGCAAGGAAGTCTTGATATGAGACAGCCTTGAGGCTGGCCTTTAAAAAGTATTGGATATGCCTTAGCCAGTTTGGCTCAGTGGATAGAGCATCGGCCTGTGAACTGAAAGGTCCTAGGTTTGATTCTGGTCAAGGACACTTCCTGGGGTTGCAGGCTTGACCCCCAGTAGGGGGTGTGTGGGAGGCAGCCCGTCAATGATTCTCATAATTGATGTTTCTATCTCTACCTTCCTCTCTGAAATAAAAAAATATATATTTTTTAAAATGATTGGATATTATAGGGGGGAACAGTTTATAATTCCTCTCTATTTTTTAAATTTTTGTTTGTTTATTTATTTAGGCTATTTCAATATCTTAAAAGATTAAATATACACCATGATGAAAACATCCTCTTTTGTCCTTTAAAAATAATATTTTTCTTAGAAGTAGTTTACATTACTTGGTACAGATTAATGTCAATTCTAATGAGTGTGTTTTAACAGGTTTGATCCATCTTCACATAAATTAGAAGAAAAAAAATTAGATTTTCATGTCCTTATAATGACCTTTTAGAGGCTACCAAAGATCCTGGATCTATGAGGACTTCAAATATGCTCTAAAAATTACATTCTAATTTTTTTAAAACTGAACATACCTTCTACTATTATGTGCTATTTTATTTTTTTAATATTTTTATTGATTTTTTACAGAGAGGAAGAGAGAGGGATAGAGAGTTAGAAACATCGATGAGAGAGAAACACCGACCAGCTGCCTCCTGCACACCTCCCACTGGGGATGTGCCCGCAACCGAGGTACATGCCCCTGACCGAAACCGAACCTGGGACCTTCCAGTCCGCAGGCCGACGCTCTATCCACCAAGCCAAACCGGTTTTGGCTATTATGTGCTATTTTAAATGCAACTTCCTGTCCTCCATTCCACTTTATTTCTTGTTTCTGGGGTGGTGTACCTGAGAATCTCCATATTTTTTAAAAATTATGATAAAATAAACAAATCATTTTTTAAATCTATTTTTATTCATTTTAGAGAGGAAGGGAGAAGGAGAGATAGAAATATCAATGATGAGAGAGAATGATCAGCTGCCTCCTACATGCTTCACACTGGGGATTGAGCCTGCAGCCCAGGCATGTGCCCCGACCAGGAATTAAACCATGACCTCCTGGTTCACAGGTCAACACTCAACCACTGAGCCACACCAGCTGGGCATCATCATTTTTAACATGTACCACTGATAATTAGAATGCAGAATTTCAGAGAACCATTTTTTGAGAATTATACCTCATAAAGTTTCCTTTTACCTGGCATAACAAGTTCTCTTTTTTGCCTCATTTATTCCAGAGTTAGAGCTAAAGAAGCCAGCAACCTGGATACACCAATGGGCACAACAAAAGAGCCTCAACAAAAGCTTGCTCCCTCTAGTAAGCGAAGTATGAAGACTTCATGGTAGGAGAACTTGTTTCTAGACTGGCTCTGCCATTAACAAATTGCAACTTGGTAGATACTCTCTCCAGCTCTTCATTATCAGCCAATAGCTAAGTCCAGCATTATGATTCCAAGTTGGATGAAGAAAGGAGTTGTGTTTAAAGCAGTTTACTTTTATTGCTTAAAATAGAAATAATTGCACACTGGAGAATATTTGAAATTAAAGAAATGCATTTAAAAAATTCTACAATCCAGAAGTAATCACTATTAACATTTGAGGCATTTAAACATTTTTTAAATTTAAATTCTTTATTGTTTAAAGTGTTACATGAGATGACTCTCCTTTTTTTCTCATTGACCTCTTCCCGGCCACTCCCAGCCCCTCAGCACATGCCCTCACCCCTCTACTGTCTGTGTCCATTGGTTATGCTCATATGCATGCATACAAGTCCTTTGGTTGATCTCTTACCTCCTCCCCCCCCCATCTTCCTTCATAGGTTGGACAGTCTGTTCAATGCTTCTGTGTCTCTGGTTCTGTTTTTGTTCATCAGTTTATGTTGTTTATTCTACAAATGAGTGAGATCATGTGATGTTTATCATTCTCTGACTGACTTGTTTCACTTAGCATAATGCTCTCCAGTTCCATCCATGCTGTTGCAAATGGTAAGAATTCCTTCCTTTTTACAGCAGCATAGTATTCCATTGTGTAGATGTACCACAGTTTTCTAATCCATATTCTGCTGATGGGCACTTAGGCTGATTCCAAATCTTAGCTATTGTAAGTTGTGCTGCTATGAGCATAGGGGTGCATATATCCTTTCTGATTGGTGTTTCTGTTTTCTTGGGATATATATTACTGGGTCAAATGGAAGTTCCAGTTTTAATTTTTTGAGGCAACTCCATACTGTTTTCCACAGTGGCTGCACCAGGCTGCATTCCCACCAGCAGTGCACGAGGGTTCCTTTTTCTCTGCATCCTCACCAACACTAAACATTTTTTAAAAACAGTGCACATATTTTATCTGAGATCCTACTGTATGTAAAATTTTTCATTTGCATATTTTACTTAACGCTAGAACATGTTACAAACCCGTTATAAACATTTTATAGTCTACATACTCTTATTGTATAAATATATCATCATTCACCTAACCATTTCATTATAAAATTTATAGGGTTTTTTTCCAATTGAAATCATTAAAAAAACTTTATTCATGGCAACTCTTATATTTTGCCTCTTGTGGCATTTATTATTTTTTTAAATTTTAATTATTTTATTTATTGACTTGAGAGAGAGACACAGAGAGAGAGAGACCTCAATTTATTGTTCTACTTATTTATGCATTTATTAGTTGATTCTTGTATGTGCTATGACCAGAGATCAAACCCACAACTGAGGCATATCAGGACAACTCTCTAACCAACTGAGCTACCCAGTAAATGCATGTTACTTTTAGTTTACATTTCTTTGGGACATTGACTAAACTATTTGATAAGGCCCTTAAAAATAAAGGGTCATTTGGATCTTTGGAACCAGGCATTCTTCCTATGTTTTCTCCTAAGGCCTTGCAATTATCTATAGTATTGAGACTTTAAATAATGGGATAAATATTAACTAAGGTAGCCTATTAAAAGTAAATATTAAAAGGAAACATAATCCCTAGCTGGTTGGCTCAGTGGATAGAGCACCGGCCTGCAGACAGAGGGTCCTGAGTTCAATTCTGGTCAAGGGCACATGCCTGGGTTGCGGGCTCGATCCTTAGTAATGGGCATGCAGGAGGCAGCCGATCAATGATTCTCTCTCATCATTGATGTTTCTATCTCTCTCCCTCTCCCTCACTCTCTGAAATCAATAAAAATATATTAAAAAATAATAACGAAAAAAATAAAAGGAAACATAAATTAGGACTTAGATTTGGTTTGGAATTACAATTTTGCTTCTTTTGTAAGTCTTGTTTTCTTTGTGTCAGGAGGCTGTAAGTGAGTGTGTGTGTGTGTGTGTGTGTGTGTGTGTGTGTAATCATGTAATGTGATTCTTTTTTTTTTTTTTAAATATTTTATTGATTTTTTTAACAGCGAGGAAGGGAGAGGGATAGAGAGTTAGAAACATCGATGAGAGAGAAACATCAATCAGCCACCTCCTGCACACCTCCCACTGGGGATGTGCCCGCAACCAAGGTACATGCCCTTGACCGGAATCGAACCCGGGACCCTTCATTCTGCAGGCCGACGCTCTATCCACTGAGCCAAACCGGTCAGGGCAATGTGATTCTTCTTAACTAAATAAACATTTATTGGGAAACACTTCCACAATGGCAGAGTAAGGACTTCCCAAAACCTGCTCCTCCATAAAGCAGTGAAATAACTGGCAATAATTGTCTAGCTCAACTTTTTCAGAATTCTAGAAAGTAACCAAAGCCTTGCAACGACCTGAGGACTGTTCATTTGAGAAAAATGGCTGAATCTCAGAACAGAGAGATTTGTGATGTTTATTATTTTTTTTATTGATTGATTTTAGAGAGAGGAATGGAGAGAAAAAGAAAGAAATCAATTTGTTGTTCCACTTATTTTTCATTCATTGATTCTTTTTTTTAAATATATTTCTTTATTGATTTCAGAGAGGAAGGGAGAAGGAGAGAGAGATAGAAACATCAATGGTGAGAGAGAATCACCAATCGGCTGCCTCCTGCACGCCCCCCACTGGGGACGGAGCCTGCAACCCAAGCATGTGCCCTTGGCCGGAATCGAACCCGGGACCCTTCAGTCCGCAGGCTGACGCTCTATCCACTGAGCCAAGCCGGCCAGGGCCATTGGTTGATTCTTGTATGTGCCCTAATCAGGGATCAAATCCACAACCTTGGTGGAGGGGGACAGTGCTCTAACAAACTGAGCTGCCTGGCCAGGGCTGAGACTTGTGGTGTTTAAATTGCTCTGTTACACTCTGCCAGCATGGCTCAGAGGTTGAGCATCGACCTATAAACCAGGAGGTCAAAGTTCGATTCCCAGGGCACATGCCCAGGTTGTGGGCTCGATCCCCAGTGTGGGGTATGCGGGAGGCAGCCAATCAATGATTCTCTCTCATCATTGATGTTTCTCTCTCTCTCCCTTACCCTTCCTCTCTGAAATCAATAAAAAATTTGTTTTAAAAATTTGCTCTATTCCCATCCCACTCTCCCTAGCTCTACAGTAGCCTCAAAAACCAAAGTAGTATCTATAAAATAGCAGCAAAGCAGCCGCGGGATAGGGTTGAACAGGTTTGGAGCACCTCAGAAAGTCCCATTGTCTGAGAATTGTCACTATTTAACCTGCACAGCAGCTCTCCGAAAAGCTGCATTCACAGGACTTATCTTTATTTGACCTGATTCAGTCTCTCAGGCCATGTAAGTTTTGTCATAGAGGCAGCATTTTTAGAATTCTCTGGGATCACATAAGAAGGATGGTCATACTCTGTCTAGGGGGGGAAATAGAAAGCTTCTCAGTGGGTCTGTGTTAAAGTTGAGCATTAGAGGATGTTTACCACATAGAGGAGGAAGATGAGGAAGTAGAGCACTTCCAGGCAGGCAGAAGAAATATCATAAGTAAAAGCATGAAAAAACATGTCTAAAATGGCATACTCAGCAATAAAAAGCTGTGTGGCTATGGAATAGAGTCCATAAGGGTAGTGATTCGAGAACTGAAGAAGTTAGGTGAGAAACATAAGGTGGCTACGTCATGAGGGGTCTTTGGTGATCAGGAAACAAACTCTGAGGTTGAAAAGTTCAGTAAATGAATTAATAAACTCATGAGAGGAACTCAGTATGCTTTTGAACTGACAGAAGAAAGAATAAACAATCTTGAAGATAGATCAAGAGATTATGCAAACTGAAGAACAGAGAAAAAAGAGAATGAATAGAAATAAGGAAAGTTTCAGAAGAAATGTGGGACACCACTACTAGCACAACAACATATGTGTAATGGGAGTACCAGAAGGAGAAGATAGAAAAGAGCAGAAAAAAATATTTGAAGAAATAATGGAAAAGGGAGGTGTGTATTCTGTTCTTGCCTCTTGATAGACCAGAGATCATTTTAAGCCAATCCATGATGACTGTGTTCAGGGCTAGCTTTAAGTTTTTCTATGCCATAGTTGACACCTCAGTGGTTATCATGCACTGAATATTTTTGTCCCACCAAATTAATTTTTGAAATCCTAACCCTCAAAGTGGTGGTATTTGGAGATGGAAACTGAGAGGTAATTAGGGTTAAATAAGGTCATTAGTGTGGGGAGAGTCACTAGAGAGCTTGCTCTCATTGCCATTTGAGGACATAGCAAGAAAGCAGCCCGTCTACAAGCCAGGAATCTTGTTCTGGGAATTCTAGCCTCTAGATCTGTGAGGAAATAATTTTTTTTGTTGTTTAAGCCACCTAGTCTATTACATTTTGTTATAGCAGCTAATATAGTAGTGCTCAAGTACCAGTTACAGTGATGATTTTTCATCTTTCTCATTGAATGGCAGTGTTTGTTCTTAAGTAGTATGGGCATACTTAACAAAACAAGCAGGTTTTTGCTTTGCAGTGCTTTGTGAATGGTGCTTTAATGCATAATCTTTTTGATAGTGGATTGTTTGCAAACTCCTATGATAAAGTTAATGCATTTGCATTAGCATTGGTTGTGCAAAGCCCTAACATCCTGACTTCTACTTAAGTCAAATAACATTATCTTATAATAAACTTGATGGAGGACTGGCATTTAAAAGACTTTATACTGATTGGCCCATTTACAGTTTTTAAGTCATTGATAGAGTGTATGTACACAAAGCTAATTTTAAAAATTCATTCTGAAGCCGGGTTCTTTCTGTTAGGCTGTTGCTAGTGTTTTGAATTCTCTTGCTTCACTGCTTAAAGACACCTGCTCTCTGATAATAGCCCATTCGCTTCCATAGAGTAAATGGAAATTAAATATGACAAGAGACTCTGGTCTGTGGAGAAGCACAGTGAGAACTAAGAGAGTGATATGCAAAAGATGGGTAGTATAAGAGAGACTTTCTTTTAAAGACAGAGACAGTTCCTAGCTGGTTTGGCTCAGTATAGAGCATCGGCTCACAAGGGTCGCTGGTTCCATTCTGGTCAAGGGCATGTACCTCATTTGCAGGCTTGATCCCCAGCTCTGGTTGGGGGGTGTGCAGGAGGCAACTAATCAATGTGTCTCTCTCACATCAATGTTTCTCTCTCTGTCTTTCCCCTTCCCTTCCTCTCTCTCTCTCTCTCTCCCCCCCCCTCTCTCTCAAATAAATAAATTAATAAATGATGATAATAATAATAAGAAGAAGAAATCAATGGAAAAAATATCCTCAGGTGAGGATTAACAAAAGAGAAAAAAATTTAAAAAGAGACAGTTTGCCATTTTCAACTACTCTGAGGCCACCTTGAAAACATCAAACTGATTCCAAATAAACTCTCATTTATATATTCACCCATCTATCCAACACATTCCTATTAAGTGCCTGTTGTGTAAAAGACATGCTATGGAGATAGAGGACTAATTGAATACAGACCTTAAGTACTCCATAATTAACTGTTGATATCAGACATGTTTCTAATTGATCTTATACTAGTGTCACAAGATGAACTAAATACTGATGGGTTTCTACATGTGTAAAATTAGCTGCTTAATGATTTTGAGCATCTTGCAAGTTAGTAAAAGATAGTAAAATAATGTGGTAAGGCCTTTCCATTCTTACTATTTTGCTGTACCTCTTTTGGTGCTGCCAAACTGAACCACTTTGCATTTCTCCTAACATTCCAGTCGACCAAGAACATTAATAGCTGAAGACTTGCCTAATTTTGAGGAAGAGAAAAACATCCAGACTAATATCACATGACATGCCGAGAGTAGAACTAGTTTGGTGGCAACTGAACCAGAAAACATTCTCCTGAATACAAACTATCATGTGGTCTTTCTTTTCTTTTCTTTTTTTAAATATGTATTTTACTGATTTTTTACAGAGAGGAAGGGAGAGAGGTAGAGAGTTAGAAACATCGATGAGAGAGAAACATCAATCAGCCACCTCCTGCACACCTCCCACTGGGGATGTGCCCGCAACCAAGGTACATGCCCTTGACCAGAATCGAACCTGGGACCCTTCAGTCCGCAGGCCGACGCTCTATCCACTGAGCCAAACCGGTTACGGCTCTTTTTAAAAATGTATATATATTATTGATTTTTTACAGAGAGGAAGGGAGAGAGAGAGAGAGGGAGAGAGAGAAAGAGAGTTAGAAACATCAATGAGGTGTGCAGCTGCCTCCTGCACACCTCCTACTGGGGATGTGCCCACAACCAAGGTACATGCCCTTGACTGGAATTGAACCTGGGACCTTTCAGTCCGCAGGCTGACACTCTATCCACTGAGCCAAACCAGCTAGGGCTCATGTGGTCTTTCTTAACCAGCTGTTTAGAAGTCCTTCCAACCTGAGGATTGGTTCCATCATTACTGCTTCCATGAAGCCTTCCCTGACTGCCCCACGTAAATGAACTCTTCCCCCAAGAATGTTGCTCACAGGGAGTGCATCTACCAGAAACTTTCATTTACTTTTACCAGGACTTTTTCTCTTAATTATTCTATCTGAAGAGTCTGAAAACTCAAGACAGGAATGTGAAATCCTGGTCCCTGGGCTCTCTCTTCATGAGGACAAAATGTAAAATACGATGGCTACTACATTTCACTTTTTCATAAAATACCAGCATTCTTGTATTATATAAACGCCTGGTATTGACATTTTCTCCTGATGTTGCAATTATTATTGCACACTAAGGTCATTAATGCTCTTATTGCAAAATCCCAGTGAATACTTAACTGTTTTTACCTTATTCATGCTCCCTGTAACTTTCCATTCATATTTCAGTTATTCATCAAATATTTAATGAAACCAGATTCTGCACTAGACACTGGGAATGCAATAGTGAGCAAAATACACATGGGTCCTATCATCAAGGGCTGCTAGGATCCAGCACAAGAGAGAACAACAATCAAGCAACCACACAATGTGGTGAATGCTCATCTAATCTAGTCCGGAGGGTTAAAATCTAATCTGGCTAACAAGTGACGTTAAAGTGAAATCTGAAGAATTAAGAGATGGAGGAAGAATAGTTCAGCTGAGGGAACAGGAAGGACTGGCGGCAAGAAAAAACATGCACATTTAAGGAACTTAAACTTTATTAAGAATGGGCCACATAGAGGAAGGGCAGTAAGAAGGAGGACAGTGCTTAGGGGCTTTGTAAACTGTGATAGAGTTTGGGTTAAAGACAATGAAAAAGTCCATGGGAAGGTTGTGAAGGAGGGAAGGACAGGAAAAAAAGGTAATTTTGGCTACAATTTAAGAAAAACATTTCTATTATGTCCATTATTTCCTATTCTATTTTCTAACTGATTTTCATTGTTGCCTTATTCTAAATACTTTAAAGAGCTAAGTTAAAAGAACACTTATATTTAGTTTGGGTATAAACAGTAAACTCTCCATGTATCACAGATAAATTATATGTAAAACTTGTTATTTTTGCAAAGTAACTTCTTGACTCCTGATTAACATCACAAAATAGATAAGGTTTAACAATAGACTAACAGGTAATTGTATCTTCCTTTTATTTGAAACCATTCAGTTCTAAATTATTCATTTTAACTGAAGAACAGATATGTACATAAACTAAAATGATCAATAATCTAGTTTCTATTCCACTTTGGAATGTCCTTTTTAATTTTCATTTAAATATGGTATCTCTAAAATTTAGGAATTTATTTAAAGCCACACTACAGAAAAGGGCAAATCCATAAATACATAATCTTGTGATTTATCCCCATATTGGGAACTGAAAGTGTGTGTTAGGCTGATGTCAAAGACCTAGTAGAGAATGGTTTGTAATTTTTTTTACAAGTTCATTTTTATATTCTTGGACTTTAAGAACAAAAATTATGAGTAGTTTTATTATTTTTCTGCTAATAAAAACATTTCCACATGGAAAACAAAGAGTATTCCCTTTCAAATCTTCCCTGAGAGAGTCAGGTTAAATAACTGAGTTTCATTGAGATACAAAAATTTTTTAAAATGTTATTGATTTCAGAGTGGGGAAATGGAAGGGATAGAAACATCAATGATGAGAACCATTGATTGGCTGCCTTCTGCATGCTCCCTACTGGAGAATCAAGCCCTCAACTTGGGCATGTACCCTGACAGGGAATCGAACCTGGACCTCCTGGTTCATGGGTCAGTGCTTGACTACTGAGCCACACTAGCCTGGCTACAAAGTGTTTTTTAAAATACTAAAAAAAGAATATAAGCCCTAGCTGGTTTGGCTCAGTGGATAGAACTTCAGCCTGTGAACTGAAGGGTCCCAGGTTCGATTCTGGTCAGGGGCACATGCCCAGGTTGCAGGCTCGATCCCCAGTAGGGGTCATGCAGGAGGAAGCCAATCAATGATGTTTCTCTCTCTCTCTCCCTTTCCCTTCCTCTCTGAAATCATTAAAAAAATATTTTTTTTAAAAAGAACTACATTAACAAAGCAGTGTAGTATTAATTTCTATCATTTAGTTTTGTATGTGAATATATAGTTTTGAATAGTGGATGTATTCTAAAATATTTTGTGCAAAAATACTAAAATGAACAGCAATGTCAGCAACCAAATGGAGATATGTTACAGAATTTTAAAATACTTTTTGATAGAGATCATTGATTAAAGTTTTAGTTTTGAACTGTGTAAAATAAATCAAGGAATAAGTTCTTATATAACCAAAACTAAAACATAGCAAAAATGCTGACAATATTTTTGCTTGAAATATTTAGTATTTTAAAATAGTATTTGAAGGTTAAGGCAGAATCTTATTCTGAAAATTAAAGGATCAGTCAGGACACATTTCTTTTTTACCTTTTAATATAGATAATAAAAATATCTTGAGAGTAGCAGTTACTTCTAGCTTTGCTTTATTTTCAAATAAAAAATTAGGTGAATTAATGGATTCATACACCTTTATAAGTAGAAAAGGACTAAAAGAGTTCTACCTTAACACAAATTCAGTTATTTTCTGATATTGTCAGCTGAGGTAGTATATAATTAATCAATATTGACTTAATTTTAGAAAATCATGGGAGGATCATATACCACCTATACCTAATAACTTTGTTTAGGACTCTACTTGATATGTGTTGTATGAGAAATCTGTAACATGATGATGCTTTAGTAAAATACAATACCTGTTTTCAAATATTAAAAAATAGACCAAACCCCAAACATTCTGATTTTGTTGTTTAAAAAATTGCTTTCATTTTAATGATCTGAGTTAGTAACAAACAAATATACAAAATTATCTTTCACATTTCCATACATTGTATTATGGACCACTTAAAACTCTGGATTGCAAATGTAGGTTTCTTTGTATCCTTAACTTCAATTATTGCCACTTATAAATAAAGGTGATTTACAAAAACATGCAGTTGAGAACACAGATGCTAAAAGTTGCACATGGAAGTTAATGTACAACCAGTAGCGTACATTGTTCATTTGTGCAGTTTATGTGTCGAATGCAACTGACGCAGAAGCAGTTATCCTGGGATTTTTCACTCTAATTAAAAAGCATTTTTGAGCAACAGATGAAGGTACAGTTTAAAACAAAAACTGTATTCTACAAATACAATAAAATTCACTTGTACAGCTGAAGAAACTTTTGGGACCCAAAGCTGATTCAATAACCCTGCTGCTACATTGGTTTTATGGGTATATTGCCAAAGTCATAGGTTGGAAAATAGCTGAAAATAAATATGTATAGTAAAAGGAAAGTGAGACTAAAAAACGTGAGGAAAGCTTTGAAAATAGTAGTAACGTATGAGTCATCTATAATTTTCATTTTTAAATTTCAGAAACTTGAAGATAATCTGAACATTTTCTAAGCCGTTTAAAATTTTAAGATTTTTCCATCATACTGTTTTCTAGGCCACTTCCCCAACCACTAATCTGCACTATAAACAAACACCAACATATGACTTTTTATATTAAATTGTTTCCAGATATCTGTAGGTAAAAAAAAATCTAATCTTCCTTAAACATGTTTTTCTAGGTTGTGGCAACATGTGCTTTACCCCTCTTTAACTCAATCTACAACCTAAAGTTATTTCTATATTATAAATTTTAAGCTCCCTGACAAGGAATGTGAATGTTACCCAGCTGGATATTTATTCAGCTTCTTAAAGGACTTATATATGGTTGTCATAATTGTCCCACTTTCTCTTAAAGCCCAAGTTTGATGTAATCTCATGTAATATGGATTACATGAGAAAAAAATGGTACAAAACAATGGATCTCTTCCAGGCAGTATTATAGACTTGGCTTCTGATGTTATTGAAAACACTTGTTTTATTACAATGAATACAACTGCAAACAGTTTGAGGACAACTGCAGTTGAAAAGAAAATGGGTGGTTTTCTACAGGAAACATCTGTTTTCCATGGACCTTGTGAAGAAAATGTGGCTAGTGATTTCAAACATGTACTTCAAGTTACCTAAATGCAACACAGCTTCTAAAAAAATATAAATCATCAGTGATTCAGGCAAGAAAGCTGGGGGAGTAAAGATGTATACTTAAACACTACATTAGGAGATGTAGTTACCTACTCTGTACTTTGAAATGAAAGAAACCAATTCTGTCCAGAGTCAGTACCAGAAAGAGATATAGCTGCTTCCTACTCTTCTACATAACAAAATTAATTTTATGATGCTTTCACTTGCTGATAGTTTCTTATTTGAACTATCAAAATGAATCTAGGTTATTTTTGTTTTCAAAATAAGCTGCCTAAACAGGTGTTGTTTTTATAAAACTTTCAGAAATGAAACATTCAACCCTAGAGAGAAACTTTGTTTTGAGTATCTTGTCTAATGGCAGGTACAAAGATTGTTGAATTAAGGATTATTGCTTTTAAAAAGATAACCATCAGAAATAAATATGTAAGGTTAACTCAATACTCATTTTTCACTCAATGCTACGTTTTATTCCCAAATCAAGTCACATGTTACCTTCAATTCTTTGCCAGTTTACTTCGGTTTTTAATTATAAGAAGTCAGCCTGTTAACTCAAAATGAAGACAATAGCAATAGCTACATAAGCACATCTTATCTGGGCATTGAGCAGTAACACTGCTTTCTTGATAGGACTTAAGGCACTAAATGGTAGTAAAATAAACAAAAGTATGATGATTAACAAGTTCTTTAGAATCCTAAAAAAAGGAGATCATTTAGAAGGACACTATTAAATCTTTTTCTCAAACAAATAAGGCATCCTGTTGGCAAACACAAAAAACACAAGGTCATGTTGAACCTAATACATTCACTGTCTCTCAGCTAAAGTACTTGACAAATTGACAAATTAACTAGCTATGATAGCATGTATAAAGGTTGGAAAGGCACCAAGGAGAGCTCTACCACTTCCAGTTCTGAGAGTCAGGTAGGCTGTGTTTAACACTGCATGCATGTAATCTAATTATAAATTTTATTCTTTAAAATGTATAATGTGGTTAGATTTTTGTTTCAACAAATCAGTTAATCAAATGCTTGTTTAGTAAGAAATTTATTCTCATGAATCAGAAAATTACAGCAGTGTCTAACACAACCCCATTATAAAGCTAAACTAATTCTAGTACTGAATGCATATTCTGGATAACACTGAAGCAAATCTGTATAAACAAAAAGGTTACCTCAAGATAGAATTCACAATTGAAATTCAACATATAACTAAATAAGATTTACTGAAAATGAAAAGTGTAGTACAGGTACATCAAACAATTATAATCACAACATTTTCCTTGTGAAAAATACAACTATTAGTGAAATAAAATGTACAATTGAAATTTTTTTCCAAAGGAAAAAAAAAACAGTATAAAGGAAAATACTTTTCTTCGAGATAAGGAAGATAGTATGTCATTGTTGTTTTTTTTATCACAATATAATTTGACACAAAAAGCAGTCATAGAATTGCACCAATTCCACATCCAGTTTCCTGAACATGTTAAGAGTAAAAGGAGTTTGTAAAGCAGAATGCAGTTTCTGAATTTTATATTTTAAATTGATGATATTCTCATACAGAATGTCATAGCACACCAGATCTGTTTACACATATACAATACTTTCTGTTTTGTGGCCAGACATGAATACAAACATATGATTTCAGCCACCTTTCTATCATTCTGGTGTTTAGTCAGAGTCAGGAAAAAATAATCAAGCTACTTAAGTGTTACCTAACAATAAAGAAAAATTATATTTAGTGCATGCTTCATCATTTGTCAAAAAACATTTCTGAAAATAAAACTCAGTTACCAAATGGTTTACAAAATAGAAAAATCATTCATTAGGATAAAAATGTGGTGGGACGTAGATCCATTTTCGAAGGACTGACTTCCTTGGCAGCACCACTGTCCTTCAGCAGAGGTCAGGATGCAAGCAAGTTCTATGGCCAGAGCAGGTGTGCCTGCAGGAGATCACTACTCGACATTTGATTATCCAAGGCTCTAGACCAGCGGTTCTCAACCTGTGGGTCGCGACCCTTTGGGGGTCGAACGACCCTTTCACAGGGGTCACCTAAGACCATCGGAAAACACCTATATAATTACATATTGTTTTTGTGATTAATCACTATGCTTTAATTATGTTCAATTTGTAACAATGAAATTGGGGGTCACCACAACATGAGGAACTGTATTAAAGGGTCGCGGCATTAGGAAGGTTGAGAACCACTGCTCTAGACCAACTTTGATCACTCCCTCCACCATTTCATTAGTGCTACAAAACAGATGAAAATTTTCTGGAAATGTTAGAAGCATTTCTGCTGTACATGATTTAGAAGTTCTCCAAATTTTTCAAATAGGTCTTCTACCCATTTTACATTTTTCATACAAAGCTGAACAATTTCTTCTTGTCCTAAATCTTCATTTTTCTTCTGCACAGAAGAGATCTAAAATAAAGAGAATTGCCACATTAGCTTATACTTATCACTTTATAAGCTCTTTATAAAGACTATTTCTATATCCTGAAAAGAGGATTTATTAATTCACCTATAAGTACTGATCTTTTTTTTCAAAACCCATCCACAGAGAATAATTATTTCATGTACATTTGAATGAAGTCTAATCCTATCATTTTTGGCTCCCTGGGAGCAAGGAAGAAGGCCAGGAAAAGTGGTTCAAACTTTTTAAATTCCTTTCAGTTGTATTAAAAGCAGAATGACAAAATTTGAGGTCAATATTTCCTTTAAGATAATGTAAAAATAGTGAACATATTTTGCATGACCACCTTTACTTTCTCCTTTGCTAAACAGAGGTTAGATTTAGTACATCTTTTGAAACCAGACCATTATGAAATACATTACATGTAACTGTGAGTAAACTTAACCCTTTTTAATTAAAAACAAAACAAAACACCTGATAGTACTATCTACATTTAAACCCTGAGCGAGTTAATCCTGATATCCCATCCACAAAGTGGTACTATTGTCATATATAATTTCTAAGCAACTTAAATTATGATACTTAAAAGCTACAATTAAATGTTAACTATCATTTCTTCATGCCAAGGAACAAAACCCCATTTCTCTATAATTGAAAAGGATAGGGCCATTCTAGTGATAAGGAAAACAGTGAGATATATGTGACTGAAGTATATTAAAACAGGATCATTATACATTGAGAAGAAAATACAATAAAGTACCATTTATTATGGCAATGTAAACCAAGCACCCACAACCTAAAACATTACCACTTATAGCTCCTTTGAGAGGCGGTGAGCCTCAGATTAATCTGAGCACAACACACCAGAGAGGCTAGGAGCAATCTTCTAGTCATTACTTACTGGAGAATATAGAGACATACATTTTCAAGCAATTCTCTTTGACACATTAAAAATACTATAGCTACAGTCTCCTTAAAGCATGGAAAAACATACATTTTGTTTTTAAATAAATGAAAAAATAATTACCTCGTCTTTACATATCAGATAAACATGATATTTATAATGATGGAGTGAATGATACAAAGAATATAGCTGTATTTTCTCTGGATCAACAGCAAACTCCTGTAACAAGAAAACAGTTTAGAGATATATTTATTTCATGGAGCACCTGAGCTAAGAACACTTTTATAAAAATACTAGGCTAAAAGTTTCAAAGGAAATATTAAAAGTGACTTGTATGGCTAGATATTAGCTCGTATTAATAAGCTGCTATTAATAAGAGGCTTATTCAAAATAAGAATATAACTTGTATTTTTAAACCTTCACTTTTTTTTCTTGAACACAAATATACACTACTTCAAAATATTTAACCATTATAGAAAAGTTTAAACAGTGAAGATATAAGATGATTTATAAAGTAAAAGAATCCTTAATTTCTTGGTTCAGAGATAAACAAGATTAACAAAATGTTATATATTTCCCATGTTTTCCTCCATGTATAACATATATTTCTATAACTTCTTTTTTAGCCTAACTAAAACATGGGTATCTATTTATTACATACTCCATCCCCAATATAAATTAAATGAGGGCAGGAAATTTTGACCCTTTTTCACTGTTGTATTCTTAGTACTTAGAAGTGTATTTGGCATACTACAAGCACTAAAAAAAAACCCAAAAACTTTATTGAAAGAATGAATGAATCTATCACTTCTTTTTCTGAATAGGCATTAATTTAGACCATGCTTGAAAATGAATCAATTTCAATTTTAACAATTTTGCAGATATGTGGTCAACACTGAATCTTATTAAATGTGTGCACACTCATTTATCTGTATGCATTTGTATCCAATGACAAAAAAACTATAAAATATACATACAAGCATGGTATTTCCTTGCTTACTAGGCTATTTAAAAAATTTTTGAGCACTTACTATATTCCAGATACTGTGCTAGGTAATGGAGAGAAACAAAGAATAAGACGGAATCCCTGCTTTTTAGGCCAGAGCGGCTCATTCCTACCTGAAAATAATTCAAATTTAACAATACAGTAAAATATTTGCCTGCCTCAATGTTTTAATTAGAATTATATCAACAACTGGAAGAGGTATAATAACATCAATCAATATATACTTACTTGTGCAGATTTAATGGTTGTTTTAGAAGTCCTTAGAGTTTTCTTATTATAAGCTTTGCCATTCATTTTGATTTTAGAAACAGCAGATCCCCCACTTTTTGCTTTAGAGTCTCGAGTAATTATTGTTAGTTCAGGAAAACTTTCCAAAGCATTCTTTAAAATAAAGCAAAAATAATTGACATCAGAAGAAAACTAATTTACACTCCTTATAGCTACTCAAATTTACTTTAAAAAATATATAAACGTTTACATACATGTACATATACACACAAATATATATATTGGGAACACTGATTGGGTGTGGCATATATGATATTCAAATACACACATACGTGGAGTGTTAAACATGGCCAAATTCTTTGCAGCTCCCCCCATCAAGATGTGAATCTTAACTATATTTATGGTGATCATTTTGCAGTATAGACAAATATTGAATCCTTGCTATACACCTGAAACTAATATAATGTTGTATGCAATTATACCTCAAATAAAAAAATGTAGATTCTATTTCCCCATCCCTTGAATCTGGGTCATCCTTATGACATGCTGTAAGCAACCCCACATGACACTATGGGAACTCCTGAATGAGGCAGAAAGTTCTTTGCAATAATGCCTTTCTGGTTTCAATGTAGGGGAAAGAGGGACACATACAAATGCTTTTAATTTATGATGGGGTTATATTCTGATAAACCCATGCTAAGTTGAAAATACTGTAAGTTGAAAATGCATTTACCACTACACTACAGAGCATTGTTGTTTAACCTTGTGATCACGAGGCTAAGTGGGATTTGTGGGTCCCTGCTGCTGCCCAGCATTATAAGAGAGTATCATACCACATATTGTAGCTCAAAAGGTCAAAATTCAAAACTTGAAGTATAGCTTCTACTGAATTCATATATCTTTTTACACCATCTTAAAGTAAAAAAATTAAGTCAAACCATTGTAAATCTACTTAAGTTTCTTCAAAGCTCTACCAATTGAACCACTGTTAACACTAAAACTTGGTCAAGTCCTGGATCAGGGCAAGAAACAAGTGTTGTAATGTTCCTCTGGCTTCACCACTTCTCTTGCTTCTTTTGACTATAGGAAATGCAGTTGTGAAATAAGAGTGTAAAACAGAGTTTGATGAGTTTTGTGACCACAATGATACAATAGTTATCACTGATAATTTAGTGGCCATATGGCAGAACCAATTCTAGTCCATTCTTTAAAAGTCACTGGCATATTTATGCCCTTACCTACTTGGCAAATCATCCTGACATGAAAAGCTACAAACAATAATTGAAACCTGGCCACAGTGGGCTCAGTGGTTGAGCATTGACCTATGAATCAGGAGGCCATGGTTCAATTCCCAGTTATGGCAAATGCCCGGGGTGCGGGTTCGATCCCCAGTGTAGGGCGTGCAGGAGGCAACTGATCAATGATTCTTTCTCATCATTGATGTTTCTAGTTCTCTCTCCCTCTCCCTTCCTCTCTGAAATCAATAAAAATATATTTAAAAAAATAATTGAATATTTTTAGCTATATTTAACTAGTTTGAATAGTTTTTAAAAATTGAGCTACTAGCATTTAATATTTTGATACTAAAAGGGTTTAAGAGTTCACATTATCTTTATTTTCCCCCATTATATTTATTATACAAACTAGAGGCCCAGTGCACAAATTCGTGCATGGGTGATCAGGGCCAGCTGGCCAGGGGGAGGTACTGTGGGAGGTTGGCCAGCTGCAGGAGTGCACTGACCATCAGGGAGCAACTCCTGTGTTGAGCGCCTGCCCCCTGGTGGTCAGCGTGCGTCATAGCTACTCGTCGTTCAGTTGTTCCGCCTTAACGGTCGCTTAGGCATTTATATATATAGATTGTACTTCTCATTTGATAAACTGAACTGTTTTATAAACAATCATAACCTTCAAGGCCACTCTTTTCAAAACCCGTGTGAGTTCCCAAACACCTGGTATTCCTAACAACGCATTTTTAAACAGAGACCCTAATGTTTTTATATATAAGTGTAGGAGGGAACTAAGTTTCATTTAATAGACACAATAGAATTTTTACTATTTCCTACCAGAGTGAGCTATCACTAATTTCTAGCTTCATTTTCTTAGATTATTTGTGCTATTATATACTTTGGTGTTTTCCTTATAAAACATGCCCAGGCTTGAATTACTCTTTATAACAAATGGAATTTAAAGACCAAAAAATAAAAATAAATGGATTTTACATTTGGGAACAATGAACACTAGGTCAGTGTGCAGACGAAAGGAGAAAACTTAAGTGCTCTTTCTAATAAGCACAAGATGCTAAAGATGACTGGAAGTAAATAGGATTCAGAGGAAATAGATCATTAACTTCAAAAAACTTTAGGATTCCTAAAATTACCAGGATCATCATGGGAAGTGGGGTTAATTATTTCTAAAGAATAGAAAATATTTTATAATCTACTGTTTGTAATATTTTATATCAAATCATTCTAAATTTTAGTACTGTTTGTGTATTGTAGCTTAGAAATGGCTATAAATGAAAATTATCAAAATTAACTAATTTTAAAAATTTTGTTTTTTTCCGTGAAAATAAGAATATCAAAACTAATTTTTCACTTGCTTATCATAAACTATTACATAAGCTTTAAATATCTACTGAATCTATTAAATTTCAAGTGGTAGCTTCATTTTAATGCAAGTTATTAGAGAACTGGTTTGATATTTAAAACATGGTTAGCCAAAACTGGTCACTATTAAGATTTAATAAATCTTTAGAAAACACACATCTAAGAATATTCTCTTGTCTCTAGAAACATGGTATTTCCCAAAGGATATTTCATTTGAAGAATAGTTAAGTGGAAAATACTTGACTAGGAGTCAGTAGACCAAATTCTTAGTAATGAGCTTCTTACCAACTTTGGACATTTTTTCCCTACAAGTACATATCAGTGAAGAATATAGGACTACTGGTAGAGTTTGGTGTCAATTAATTTTGAACTCAGTGTTCAGAGCCTTAATTTTCACCTAGCTAAAATAAAATCAATTTTCACTTTTATGTGGAGTTCAGATAAAACAGTGATGTGAAAAAGCTATACAAATTACCCAAAGAAATTGAAAATTTAAGCCCACACAAAAACCTGCACATGGATGTATATAGTAGCTTTATTGATAATTGCCAGGATTAGGAAGCAACCAAGATAACATTCAGGAGGTGAACAAACTGGTACATTCAGACAATGGAATATTATTCAGTGCTAAAAAGAAATGAACTATTAAGTTATGAAAAGACATGGCAGTACCTTAAATGCATATTACTGAGTGAAAGAAGCCTATCTTAAAAGGCTATACACTATATGGTTTCAACAATATGACATTCTGGAAAAGGTAAAAAGAGACAGTAAAAATATCAGTGGTTGCCAAAGGTCGGGGGTGGGGGGGGGGGAATGACTTGACAGAGCACAGAGGATTTTTAGGGCAGTGAAACTACTCTACATGATACTATAATAGTGGATACATGTCCAAACCCATAAAATGTGCAACACCGTAATGTCAACTATGGACTTTGGGTTATAGTGATATGTCAGTGTAGGTTCATCAATAATAAGAAATGTATCATTCTGGTAGATGTTGATAACTGGGGAGGTTGTTCGTGTGTGTGTGGCATATGGAAACTCAATTTTGCCATGAAACTTCTATAAAAAATAAACTGTTAATAAAAAGAAAAGCTATACAAATATGCAAAAAAATTATCTGAAGATAGACTCAAACACTTTTAGATGTTATATGTTATACTCTGAATAAGAGCTGGAGAGTTTTTGACAACTAGGTAGCTTCTGTGATAAATTTTCTGAGTTTAGATTAACTTACTGTTGTTTTATATTTCTGATAACACTAAAAACAACTTATAGTGGCAAGATATATTAACAGATATAATTATATATATCTCCTACCATTATATGAGGATTAATTTTCCTCAGATATTGGCTAAATAAGGCAAGTAAAGGGAATTTTGATGACCATGCGAAGAAAATGCCAATTCTAACTATAGATGAAATGTGAAAAATTTGAAAAAGTTTAAAAGTAAAAAAGATTGGTATACAGTGGTAGTTTATAGGAAATATTTTTGAAACATTTATGAGTTATTTTATAGAAGGAATACTAGATAAATATATAAGCCTAAAAAATTAATTTAAGCAAAGAAAAGTAAACAGTTAACATTAAGAATATGTTTAATAGGAATAGAATGAACAACATAAACTGATGAACAAAAATAGATCCAGAAATATAGAAGCATCAAACAGACTGTCAAACCTCAGAGGGAAGGTAGGGGAGGGTGGCAGGGGGTAAAAGATCAACCAAAGGACTTGTATGCATGCATGTAAGCATAACCAATAGACACACACAATAGGGGGTGAGGGCCTGTACTGGGGGATGGGAGCAGGCTGGGAGTGGCCAATGGGGGCAAAAAGGAGACATATGTAATACTTTCAACAATAAAGAATTTTTTTAAAAAAGAATATGCTTAATAATGAAGACAAGCTAAAGACTCAATGAATAAAAATCAAATTTTTATTGGGTAAGGAAATTTTATAAAATGGAAAATGACTGTCATAAATTTCCTTCCTATTGTATTTAAGACTACGATTCTCACTGAGTTTGCTAATAAATCATCTGAAGAAAATACCTTGAATGATTGATCCAAATGAAGATTCACAAGAAGTCTCTTTCGGTTATCATTCAGCATGCTATCTATTTTTTTCATATGAGGCAAAAGTAGCTCATCTAAAACAAGATAAAAGTTTATTATAACAGGATAAACTATCAACTCAAAAACTCATTAAAGTTTTTCAAATCATTAACATATCAAGACATTAATTTAATTGGCTTATATAAAGTAATGCTTTTGAAAATTAGGACATGAAGTTTTCTGAACAAAAGCTAACTTGAAAAATAGGTTTACAATAGTCAAGTGAGAAAAAAGCATGATCCTAGTATGAAAGGATTAAAAGTCCTAGGTTTTACCCTTCTCCGCCACCAGAATTGATTGATAGCAGTGATTTGACAAGAAGGCAAGCTGTCTGATTTCTCCAGACCTCATTTACCATCTGAACAATAATAGCATTATAATTATTGGAAATTTATTTAACACTAGAGGCCCTGCACCAGTGGGGTCCCTCAGCTAGGCTGCGGGATAGGGCCGAAACCGGCTCTCTGACTTCCCCCGAGGGGTCCCGGATTCAAGAGGGCACAGGCCAGGCTGATGGACCCACCGGTGCACGATCGTGGCTGGGGAGGGATGCAGGAGGTTGGCCAGCTGGGGAGGAACTGTGGGAAGGCTCCAGGGCATATCTGGCTCGTCTTGCTCAGTCCCAATCTGCTAGACCCCAGGAGCAAGCTAACCTACTGGTCAGAGCATCTGCCCCCTGATGGCCAGTGCATGTCATAGTGAGCGGTTGAGCGACCTTAGCATATCATTCGCATATTACCCTTGATTGGTTCAACAGCCAATTGACCAGCCACTTAGCATATTAGGCTTTTATTATATAGGATTATAAAATTTTCTAAAATACTGAGTATGATATTCTTAATTCACTGTAGTTTGGGGCAAAGAAAAAGTAGGGAAAGGCCCTGGCTTGGTTGGTTGGAGTGTCATCCTGTATACCAGAGGGTTGTGGGTTCAATCCCCAGTTAGAGCATGTGCAAGAGGCAACCCATCGATGTTTCTCTTTCTCTCTCTCTACCTTCACCACTCTCTCAATCAATAAAAAAAGCATGTCCTCAGGTGAGGATTAAAATAATTAGGTAACTTAAAAAAAAGTAGGGCAAGAAAAATGATCAAAATCCAGTTTTAAAAACACAAGAGTCAACATAGTTATTTTTAAAAAGGAGAGAGTAAAAGTATAACAAGGATTCCAACCTAAAACTTTCTGCTTCCTTCTTCACCCCTCTGAAATGTTAAGGACTTTTAAGAAAAGCACCTTCAGAATATACGTTTAATTACTTTTGGTGTTGTATTAAATATTTTAGGTTATTAGATGATTTCTTTTTCTTTCTTTGTTCTTTGCTTTCTTTTTCTCAATAATCCTCATCTGAAGACGTGTTTTTTTTGTTTTTGTTTTTAAATATATTTTATTGATTTTTTACAGAGAGGAAGGGAGAGGGATAGAGAGTTAGAAACATTGATCAGCTGCCTCCTGCACACCCCCTACTGGGGATGTGCCTGCAACCAAGATACATGCCCTTGATTGGAATCGAACCTAGGACCCATCAGTCTGCAGGCTGACGCTCTATCCACTGAGCCAAACCGGTTAGGGCTGAAGACATGTTTTTATTGATTTTTTTAGAGAGAGGAAGGGAAAGTGAGAAACCTCAATGTGAGAGAGAAACATCAATCAGTTGCCTCCTTTATGGCCCCAACTGGGGATTGAACCTGCAACCTTTAGGTGTACAGGATAATGCTCCAGCCAACTAAGCCACTAGGACAGAGCTAGATGATGATGTTTTATAACATGAATAATCTTTAATGACCTTTCTGAAAATGTATATATAATCCTCCGGATCTAGTTTCTAATTTCAGAGATGAATAAAACCACTCTTTATATATTAAAATACAAACACAAGCACAGTGACTAGTGAAAGAACACGTCCCCTAATTGAAGAAAAAGTCCTTAGTGAGGAACACTTTTTAAGGTCACACAATAACACACCTGATAGTTTTCTTTTATCTTTCTAGTAGTGATTAATTCTATTCAAATACTATGAGAAATTCATTAAACAAAGACAAGTTTTACATTATATCAATTTTTAAATATAACCATTAAAATCTTTCCCCCTCATATTATATGGAGAAAAATAAGCAATATTAAAAAATCATTTAAAATACAACTGTTGAGAAATAACCACTACTAAGAGATGTGTATTTTATGATGCAAGAAGCTTTGAGAGTGGAAAACATTTAATGGCAAAAATACCAACCCAGAAATTAAGTATTGTTTTTGTTGTTGTTAATTCTCACTTAAGGATACTTTTCCATTGATTTTTACTTTTTTTTTCTTAAATATATTTTATTGATTTTTTACAGTGAAGGGAGAGGGATGATAGAGAGTCAGAAACATCAATGAGAGAGAGACATCGATCAGCTGCCTCCTTTACACCTCCTACTGGGGATGTGCCCGCAACCAAGGTACATGCCCTTGACTGGAATCGAACCTGGGACTCTTCAGTCCGCAGGCCGACGCTCCATCCACTGAGCCAAACCGGCTAGGGCTCCATTGATTTTTAGAAAGTAGAAGCGGGGAAGCAAAGAGAGAGAAACATCTATGTGAGAGAGAGACATTGATTGGTTGCCTCCCTCGGGGATTGAGCCTGCAACCAAGGTACATGACCTTGACCGCAATGGAACCCAGGACCCTTCAGTCCATGGGCTGACAGTTTATCCACTGAGCCAAACCAGCTAGAGCAACTATTGGGTTTTGATCATGGTTCATCTACCACTAACTTGTTAACTTAGGAAATACATTTAATCTTTTTGAACCTTAGTCTACCAAATAAATATTTTTGACTAGACAATCTCTAACTCTAAAATGATGTACAGATTATATCAGATGGTCAAAAAAGCATGGACCAGAAATTAGAAGACCTTTGATCTTAATCCTTTGCTACTTGCAAGCTGTGGGCCCTTAATCAAGTCACTTAACCTCTGATCCTCACTGTCTTTATCCACCAAAATGGATGTCCAAGTTCTTCTGGGATTGAAATGGAATAGCCCGGCAAAATATGTGGAAATAATAAAACAATATGTATTATTAGGCATTACTGTTGAAATATCTGATTATCTTTTGATCTTATACCTGTTCAATTCATTTTGATATAAGGGTAATGAAAATTAGCTCATTAATCCTTTCATTCCTTCTTAAAAAAAAAACAAGTATTGATTTGAGAGAGAGGAAGGGAGAAGGAGAGAGAGATAGAAACATGAATGATGAGAGAGAATCATTATTGACTGCCTCTGCACACCCCACACTGGAGATCAAGCCCACAACCTGGGCATGTGCCCTGACCAGGAATCAAACCATGACCTCCTGGTTTATGGGTTGATGCTCAACCACTGAGTCATACCAGCAGGGCTCATTCCTTCTTTTAGTTGTCCCTGGTAAAAACTAAAGTAGCTGAAGGCTAAATATTAGTGAGCAACATTAGCTATGTGAATTATAAGTTTATTTCATATATCAATTTTATCCCTATTTTATTATAATAAAAAATTACTAAAGTATAAAGAAATATTAATGAATGTAACCCAATGCATATAGTTTTACTACTAATAGATTAGAAAATAATTACTGTGATGTATCTTTTACTGGACACAAATATGAAGTTTCAATTTTTATATCATTATCTGATTCATCTTTCCAATTACTGTATCTGGATCTTTCATGATATACATGAAATATTATGAGGATGATAAAGATTCCACAGTTGAAAGAAACTATTGGTTAGTTACATAATTTTACCATGAATAGAAATCAATAAAAGTGCATCCAATATAAAGTTGTTCAAATATTCAGAAAAGTCATGAAAAGATATTACCATTTTACAGAATAAATATATATCATGGATTTGGTTTTTTAATTAATTATTATTATTTTAAAATTTATTTTTATTGTTGAAAGTATTACATATGTCCTCCCCCTTTCTTTCTCATTGACCTCCTCCCACCCTGCACCTGCCCCTCCCAGGCCTACACCACACTATTGTCTGTGTCCATGGGCTATGCATATCATTGATTTGTTAATGGACAAAGTATAGGTATATGTTATAAAAACCATACATTAAACACATAACTAAAACACAAGAATAAAATAGATCTATAAAGTACTACCAAAAAAGTACTACTTAACAGACTGTACCATTGCTCTTCTCTAAGGCTTGCATTGTGTCAGGGTCCAAAGCAATGCTAACAAGCAATTCCATGTAACTCTTAAAGGTTTCCTTCATTGCTCTTGTGTTCAAAAAACGAGTGACAAAGGGAGCTGGAGGATCAAATTCTGGGAGGGAGAAAAGATGAAATATTAAATATTCTTTCCTGACAACTTTAAAAAACAGGTTTCTCTATAATAAGACTGTATAAGCAGATGAAAGGATGTAGATAAAATTTCTCAAATTAAAATGGTTCTCCCACTCTGCCTTTAAAAACACCAGGGTGAGAGAATTTGAAAGCTTGTTTATACCTCAATCACTGGAGAGCTTTTAAAGCGAAACAACCGCCTGCCTCCCGCCCCGCACCCCTGCCCCCATTGCTAGATTTATTAAAACATGATCTTTGACAAGGGATGGAAGTTGCAATGAAGCTTAATTATACTTTATAAAAGGTTCCTAGGTGACTCTGAAGCCCAACACCAGTCCAGCCTCATCAGATCCTATTTCTCCTCCCTGGGCCCTATCACAGACAGGAGAAGTACATATAAAACGCTTCTGCTATGAAGTGTGATGGTTATCTCCAGGAAGATCATCCATATAACTGTTTGAGTCATAAAGTAAACTAGACACCTTTTCCCAATGGGACACCATTATTAAAAAAATAATATTGTATTGATTTTTAGAGAGAGGGGAAGGAGAGAGAAACATCAATGTGAAAGTGCAACATTGATCGGCTGTCTCCTGCATGCCTCCTACTGGGGACAGAGCCCATAATCCTGACATATGCTCCCATCAGGAGTAGAACCAGCAACCTCCTGGTGCATGGGATAACACCCAACCAACCGAGCCACAGCAGCCAAAGCTGGGACACCATTTTTATCTAAAAGAATGACCGACAGACACTGCATGCCTATTCAGACTTAAGTATGCCGCAGACATTTTCTTAAAAATCAATGCAGTGGCCATAGCTGGTTTGGCTCAGTAGATAGAGCATCAGCCTGTGGACTCGATTCTGGTCAAGGGCACGTTACCTTGGTTGCAGGCTCCCAGTCTTTGTGGGACAGGAGGCAACCAATTGATGCGTCTCTCTCACATCAGTCTTTCTCTCTGTCTCTCCCTCTCCCTTCCACTCTCTCTAAAAATCAGTGGAAAAACATCCTAGAGTGAGGATTAAAAAAAAATTTAATGAAGTGAATCTATCACTTCAAGGAAAACAACTAATGATATTTGTTGCCAATAATAAAAATTGAGGTTTCAAGTGAAAATTAGAATTCTGGAAAAATTATATCTACCATTGTCCCAATACTTAAAGACTTCATCAATGAGAATAGAGGTGGCATTAATAAATGTTATTTTTGATACTATAAAAATATGACATAAATGTAAGAGGTAAAACCATAAAACTTTTAAGAAAATATAGGAATAAATATTTATGACTTGGGACTTGGTAATGGATTCTAAATATAACACTGAAAGCAGAAGCAATTAAAGAAAAATTTGGCTTCATTAGAATTTCAAACTTTTGTGCATTAAAGGACATTATTTAAAAAGTGAAATGTTGCCCTAGCCCAGTGATGGCGAACCTATGACACGCGTGTCAGAGGTGATATGCGAACTCATTTTTTTGGTTGATTTTTCTTTGTTAAATGGCATTTAAATATATAAGATAAATATCAAAAATATAAGTTTTTGTTTTACTATGGTAAATATCAAAAAAAAATTTCTATGTGACATGGCACCAGACTTAAGTTAGGGTTTTTCAAAATGCTGACACACCGAGCTCAAAAGGTTCGCCATCACTGCCCTAGCCAGTTTGGCTCAGTGGATAGTGTGTTGGCCTGTGGACCCAAGGGTCCTAGGTTCAATTCTGGTCAAGGGCACATGCCTGGGTTTCAGGCTGGATCCAATGTGCAGGAGGCAGCCAATCAATGATTCTCTCTCATCACTGATGTTTCTATCTCTCTCTTACTCTCCCTTCCTCTCTGAAATCAGTAATAATAAAAAAAAAAGTGGAAGAAAAAGTGAAATGTCAACCTACAAATTGGAAGAAAATGTTTTTAAATTATATATCTGATAAGTGTTAAATATTCAGACTGCATAAAAAACACCCACAATTCAAGAACAAAAGGAAAAATGACCCAATTTAAAAATGTTCAAAGGATTTGAATAGACATTTCTGCATAGATAAGCAAATGGCAAGTACATGAAAAGATGCTGAACACCATTAGAGGTTAGGAAAAGTCAAAACCACAGTGAGACACCACTATAAATAACAAGTGTTGGTACGGATGTGAAGAAATTGGAACCCCCATGCATTGCTGGTAGGAATGTAAAATGGGCAACCATAGTGAAAAACAGCTTGGCAATTTCTCAAAAAACTAGACATACAATTGTCACATGACTCAGCAATTTCACTTCTAGGTATATACCCCAAAGAATGGAAAACAAGGACAGATATTTGTATGCCAATGTTCATTGCAGAGGGGAAACAATCCAAGTGTCTATCAAGAGATTAAAAATTAAACAAAATGAATGTATATACAGGTGTATAAACTTACAATGGGATAGTATTGGACCATAAAAAGGAATGAAGTTCTAATTCATGCTATAATATGGATGAACCTTGAAAACATTATGCTAAATGAAATAAGCCAGGTACACTTATACAAGATATTTAGAATAGGCAAATTCATGAAGACAGAAAGTAGATTAGAGATTACCAGCAGCTAGGGAAGGGGAGTTAATGTGCTTATAGTTACAAAGCTTCTGTTTGGGGTGATGAAAGTTTTGGAAATAGTTGTGATAGTTGCATAATAATGTGAATATAATGAATGCTACTGATTTGTATACTTAAAAATGGTTAAGCCCTAGCCGACTTGGCTCAGTGGATAGAGAGTCAGCCTGCAGACTGAAGGGTCCCAGGTTCGATTCCGGCCAAGGGCACATGCCTGGGTTGCGGGCTCGATCCCCAGTAGGGGGCGTGCAGGAAGCAGCCGAATGATTCTCTCTCATCATTGATGTTTCCATCTATCTCTCCTTCTCCCTTCCTCTCTGAAATCAATAAAGAAATATATTTTTTTAAAAAATAATAAAAATAAAAATGGTTAAAATGGCAAATTTTGTTCTATTTTACCACAACTTTTTAAAATATGATGAAAATGAAATAGAATATGTACATCAGTGAGCAAACAAGTATCTTCATATGACCAATGAAAGTTATAAAATCATTCATGGATCAAAGATATATTCAAAAGGTAAGATGAACCAATAGATCTTAATGTAACAGGAATGAAAAGTTGAAGAAACTACTACTTCTCAAGCTTGTCAAATAAAAAATTTCCTTGAGTAACAAAAATATCCATAATTATCTGAAAAGGTAATTAAAATACTCCTCCCTGTCCCAACTACATATCTATGTAAGGCTGAGTTTTCTTCATATACTTTAACCAAAATAATCTATATTATAAAAGGCCTGTGGCCGTAAGGCCCAAAGACTGAACTCACCAGGAGGTGTATTGATGGGTCCCGCGGTGGCTGCGGCAGGCAGGACTTGTGGGTCACCAGGAGGTGCATGGAGCACCTCTTGGTCCCCCCCAACCCCCGCCCCCGAAAGCCGCTCACGGAGGCGGGGCCTGCGGCTGGGGGCCCACGGCTTTCGGCAGCTAGTATATAATAACTGAATGTAGAAGCAAATATGAAAATGCTACTCTTCTAAATACTGTTAACTTAGGAAAATACAGTTGTTACAAAACTTAAGATCTAATTGGTTTATTTTAAAGAAATATTTTTAAAATTTGTTTTAACTGATACTTAGTAAATATAAATAATAGAAAACCTAAGTATTTTGGAATCCTCACTCTATCCTCACTTAAAGATTATTAAGAAGTTTTTTGTGTTTTTTTAAAAATATATTTTGCTGTAACCGGTTTGGCTCAGTGGATAGAGCGTCGGCCTGCGGACTGAAGGGTCCCGGGTTCGATTCCGGTCAAGGGCATGTACCTTGGTTTCGGGCACATCTCCAGT
>NW_005356944.1:4448539-4452584 GCF_000412655.1 Myotis brandtii | reverse complement strand
TTTTACAGAGAAGAAGGGAGAGGGATAGAGAGTTAGAAACATCGATGAGAGAGAAACACCGATCAGCTGCCTCCTGCACATTCCCTACTGGTATGTGCCTGCAACCAAGGTACATGCCCTTGACCGGAATCGAACCTGGGACCCTTCAGTCCGCAGGCCGACACTCTATCCACTGAGCCAAACCAGTCAGGGCTATTAAGAAGTTTTGAAATAAATAGGTTGGAAACCAAAAGCCTGTAAATTTATATTTTTTATTAATATTTGCCTTCTTGCCCTGGCCAGTTTGACTTAATGGTTAGAGCACTGCCCCACAGACTGAAGGGTCCTGAATTATCAGTCAAGTGCATGTACCTGGGTTGCAGGTTCCCCAGGCTCGATCCCTGATTGGGGCAGGAGGCAACCAATAGATGTGTTTCTCTCACATCAATGTTTCTCTGTCTCTACACCTCCCTTACATTTTCTCTAAAAAAAAAAGTCATAGGAAAAATATCCTCAGGTGAGGACTAACTACATTTATTTGCCTTCTTTTTAAGTAGTACTAAAAATGTTTGCCTAACTTTAAGTGACACCTAGTGGTTACTCAAATTACCAATGAAAAAAATATTATTGTGATTGTCTTTTGGTAAATTTAGTGTATGCTCAGAACCCATACCTCTCTATTCCAAAGAGTAAGTAGGCCTGGCCAGTGTTGCTAAATGGTTAGAATGTGTCGGATCACCAGCCCAGCTGGGCGCATGGAGGAGGCAACCAATCAATGTGTCCCACTCACATCAATCTTTCTCTCTTTCTCTCTCCTCCTTTCCCTCTCCTTCCCTTTCACTCTCTCTTAAAAAAAAAAAAAAAAATCCATGGAAAAAATGTCCGTGGGGGAGCATTAACAACAAAACCAAAGTAAGTAGGAATGCTAACTGCAAAAATTATCTATGCCTTCCATACATACTCAAAGCACTGAATTCCTTTATAAATTCTGATATGCATACTTCTAAACAACCATTCCTAAGTAGCTTTTAAAAACAGTACATTTTAAGTCAACTTTTGCCCTGAGGAAGAATTTTTATGATGATTCTATTTCAATTCAAATAATCTCTAAAATTAGCTACCAAGTAATGATACTTGTTATGTGAGAAACCATTCTGGACATCAAACAGTAGCCCCCAATAACCAATTCATCATTTGAGTTCTGCCAAGATTACAAACTAAATTTCTTAAATATGTCTCCTCTCTTCCCTCCATCCCTGCTGCCACAACTTAGGTTCAGATTTTCAATTTATATTTAAACTATGATGTCTTGTAATTCAATTTCAAAGTTCTCATGTTGTTTCCTACTTAAATCCCTCCAAGGACTCTCCTTTGTTTACAGGATCCCAAGTTTTTAGTTTTAGCATGGCATACATGGTATTCCATCAACCTTTCATCTTTTCCTTCCTACCTTCAACTTTATGCTCTAATATAGAAGGATCAGCAAACCTTTTCTGTAAAGAGCCAGATGGTGAATATTGAAGCTTTAATGGTCATATGCTCTCTGTAATAACTACTTAAATCTGTGGTTGGAAAGCAACAGTATGAAATATGCAAATGAATCAGTATGCCAATAAAACTTTATTTATAGACTAGGCTGCAGATCCTATTTGGCTCACTGTCCAGAGTTTGCTACCTCTGCTCTAGACTACGGAACCATTTGAAATTTCTTGCCTATTGTAATTATACAATAAGTTTGATGGCTAATGAAATGTGTACTGACATTTTCTTGTGTTTTACAACTACCTGAGGTTTTATTTCTAAGAAAGTAAATATTTACATATAACCTACATAAATGCTCTTTGGTGTTTCCAAAATTTTTAAGAGTGAACAAGGGTTCTAAGGTAAGAAAAAATTGATAACTGCTGATTTATTTCAATCTTTTCATGTTATAAAAGAGAAGTAAAGCACAGAGAGGTTACCTAGCTTAGCCATGGGCAACTGGTTGGCTGGTGGCAGTATGCATTATAGTATACTAGAGGCCCGGTGCACGAAATTCATGCACAGGAGAGGGGGTGTCCTTCAGCCCAGCCTGCACCCTCTCCACTCTGGGACCCCTTTGGGGATGTCTGCCTGCCAGTTGGGCTTAAACTGGCAGGCAGACATCCCTCTCACAATCCAGGACCACTGGCTCCTAACTGCTTGCCTGCCTGCCTGCCTGATGGCTCCCAACTGCCCTCTCCTGCCAGCGGCCTGATCACCCCCAACTGCTCTCCCCTGCTGGCCTGATCACCCCCAACTGCTCTCCCCTGCTGGCCTGATCACCCCCAACTGCTCTCCCCTGCTGGCCTGATCACCCCCAACTGCTCTCCCCTGCTGGCCTGATCACCCCCAACTGCTCTCCCCTGCTGGCCTGATCTCGCCCCTAACTGCTTGCTCCCCTGCTGGCCTGATCACCCCTAACTGCCTCTGCCTTGGCCCCCACCACCGTGGCTTTGTCCAGAAGGCAGGATGACTGGAAGATGTCCAATCGACCCGGTCTAATTAGCATATTACCCTTTTATTAGTATATGATTGATAAACATCCCATATATATATGAATATCCTATATAATGAGGAATATGTTAATTATCCATTATGCCCTGAGGTGTAACGACCAAGCGCATCACAGCCAGATCACAGATCAGCAGGAGGGTGGGCCAGCGAGGTACAAGTGGGCTTCGGAGAGCTACAGGAGAGTGCAGGGCAACAAGCTATGAGGGGGTGCGGGGGGAGATACAGGAGGGCGGCAGCGACCTACTGGCGCACGGATTCGTGCACAGGGCTACTAATATATATATATACACTATATAGAGTTTCAGAGTTGCTGCTTCCTCGGCTTATTTTACTCTTCTAGCATAAACACAAACTCAGAAATTCAAAACTAGAGCAGTGGTTCTCAACCTTCTGGCCCTTTAAATACAGTTCCTCATGTTGTGACCCAACCATAAAATTATTTTCGTTGCTACTTCATAACTGTAATGTTGCTACTGTTATGAATCGTAATGTAAAATCTGATATGCAGGATGGTCTTAGGCGACCCCTGTGAAAGGGTCGTTCGACCGCCAAAGGGGTCACGACCCACAGGTTGAGAACTGCTGAACTAGAGGATTCTTAGTAAATCATCTGAGAACTGGCATTACTAAGGTCTTCTTCAGTTCACTGCTTTTTCTACTTCACAAGGCTATATGTGTGGGCAAACTGATCAGGGAAAGTGAATTTATTTTTATAAAAGTCTGATTAGGTAGCTAAACCCCCTAAAGATAAATAAATATTGAATCATCAGCACCACTGCTTCTCCCCATTTATGTAGAAGATGTAAAGTAATTAAGGTACTCATTTCATGGAGAACTCACCCTCATTACTACTACTAGAATGGACCTCAGGAGATGAATCAGACTGGGATGATGAAAATTCTTCTTTCCATTTCTTTCGTTTCTTTGGTGGTGGCTCAGCCTTTACTTTTAGCTGTTTACCTTTGGGTTTCACGGAAGGGGCTTTTGTAGTCGTTTTTGGTGCTGGAGGATCAGAAGTTTTACTGCTATTACTAGGCTTCGCCTGAACAGTTCTGTAATGTTATAAACAGACTTCATTAACACACTGAAATCTTGTCAAATTAAAGTAAATTAGAACAAATGAAAACAAACAAAACCAAAAGAGAAAGACTGGAGAACACTTTCACTTCCTCAACAACAGCTCCAAAATAAAGTCCAAGTCCTATACCTCTCCAATGCTGAATCCCCCAAATTCTCTTGAAATGCATTCTTTAACTACTGACATTCAATACTCAGTTACTAAGGGACTATTAATTCAGTCCCTATTTCTCTCTCTTCAATACCCCCTCTCTTTATGAACTAATTTCCCCAAATATGAGGCTGTATAGCACAGGGGTGGGCAACCCCTGGCATGGGTGCCAAACATGGCACGCCAGTAACTTTTGCTGGCACGCGAAACCCTCTCTTATAATCTTACATTTACAATTTTTTTCTTAATATCGACTTTTTTATTTTTCAGATAAATTCAGTGTAGGTGCATCTTAGATAAATAA
>NW_005356944.1:4446511-4447899 GCF_000412655.1 Myotis brandtii | reverse complement strand
AATCTTTGTTCTCAGTGATGAATTTTGTTAAGTCTCCTAATAGGAGTAGCCTGACGGATGAAAGTAGTAGCTCGTGCATATCTCTGAAGGTCACTGAAATATAAACCGGATGTAAAATCTGTCATCAGTGATGCAGCAGCAAAAGTCCCATTAATATCAAACGGAGTCATAAAGTTTTCTGTCAGACTATCAGTGTACATGTATACATTAAAAAATAAATGTATTTTTCATCATCATATACTGTGTTTTTGTCGCTCGAATGAATTTTATTATTTCTTCAAGGTTCTCCATACGTACACCTTAAGAAATATCAAGTAGGCATAACATGTTCTCAAAAAATTAGGGTTGGCACCCAGAAGAATTTTGAGTCAGAGATTTTGCAGGTTTTGGCACGCACTCACAAAAAGGTTGCCCACCCCTGGTATAGCAGATGATCAGTGGGCTTTGGGAAGTAATACATGATAAACCCTTCAAAGCCACATCTAGCTGTGAACATAAAAAACTCTCACATGTGGTGCAGGTTTTGATGTGGAGACCCAACTGTATCTGTCCTGGAGCTCCTTAAGAAGATCTACTATAGCCCAAGCTGGTTTGGTTCAGTGGATAGAGCAACG
This sequence comes from Myotis brandtii, assembly GCF_000412655.1. Lineage (NCBI taxonomy): Eukaryota > Metazoa > Chordata > Mammalia > Chiroptera > Vespertilionidae > Myotis > Myotis brandtii. Next base: position 4,447,285 of record NW_005356944.1, on the reverse strand, counting down.
GCCTGCGGACAGAAGGGTCCTGGGTTCGATTGCAATTAAGGGCATATGCCTGGTCTCTGGGCTCGATCCCCAGTAGGGGGCATGCAGGAGGCAGCCAATCAATGATTCTCTCTCATCATTGATGTTTCTCTCTCTCCCTTTCTCTCTGAAGTCAATAAAAATATTATTAAAAGGAAGATCTGCTATATACGAGTGCTAGAGATTTAAATGGATCAAATTCCATTATAAAAATAAGGTGGGCTGTTTCCAATAAGGTGGAATTTTAATCAACTAGACCTTCCTAGCACTAGATTGAGAAAAACTAGTGCAGCGGTTCTCAACCTGTGGGTCGCGACCCATTTGGCGGTCGAACGACCCTTTCACAGGGGTCGCGTAAGATCATCCTGTGATATTTACATTATGATTCATAACAGTAGCAACGTTACAATTATGAAGTAGCAACGAAAATAATTTTATGGTTGGGTCACAACATGAGGAACTGTATTTAAAGGGCCAGAAGGTTGAGAACCACTGAACTAGTGTATCTCCTTTCCCATACAGACCACAGGGAATGTGGCTAGGTCAGTTTCCTTCCAGATTCATGCTGCCAACAACTCAGTTACATTAATATGATGATAATTCTATTGTACACTTGCTTAATAATATACACTGAGTGGCCATATTATTATGACCACCTGACGTTGGTAGGAAAATTAGCTATAATTTCGTGCTGAAGTTGCTAGAGGGCCAGACCATTATAAATAGGGAAGCAGGTTGTTTACCACAACAGTAGAA
>NW_005356944.1:4437142-4446481 GCF_000412655.1 Myotis brandtii | reverse complement strand
ACAGCCTTTGAATGTGGGATATATATTATGATGAGTGGCCAGATTATTATGACCACCTGACGTTGGTAGGCAAATTAGCCGTACACTGCATCATATGGGATGTGAAGCCGAAGGCCTGTTCGAACACCTTTGCTGTCTGCAGTTACCAAGATAAAGCGTCTCCAATTCACACAGGAACACAAGAATTGGACAGTCGAGCATTGGAAAAAAGTCATGTGGTCTGATGAATTATGTTTCCAGTTGCATCATGTGGAGGTCAGAGTGAGAATTTGGTGGAAACAGCATGAAAGCATGCACCCCACATACATGAGTACAACCCTTCAAGCTGGTGGGGGCAGTGTTATGGTTTGGGGCATGTTTTCCTGGCATGATTTGGGCCCTTTAATTCATGTGGAACAATGTCTGAATAGCACAACAAACCATTATCATTTTCACTTTATATATAAAAAAGATTGTCTTACTCTATGTCACAAAAAGCTGAACTCAAACCTTAACTACAAATTCTTTTTCTTCTCACTTCTTCAAAAAGAACTAATTATTCCCTAGGGCTGAATTTTTAGACTTGTATATAATGGGGGGAAAATCTGTCTCTTTGATGTAATTCTTTGTACAAGACATCACCAATAATAAGCTCTCCAATAATTACTACACAAACATCTATAATAATAAAAGCGTAATATGCTAATTAGACCAGACATCCTTCTGGTTGACTTTCTGGAAGAAGCTGGGACTGTGAGGGAAGCCCAGGTCCCGGGTGCCTGCCGGTGGCCGGAGGGAAGCCAGTGCCGGCAGCCAGGGGAAGGAAAGCCTACTCTTTTTTAAAAAATATATATTTTATTGATTTTTTACAGAGAGGAAGAGAGAGCGTGCTGCCCGCCTGGCTTCCACGTGGTGCCGCTGAGCAGCCCAGAGGCCCAGGCTGCGCCCTAGCCCATGGCGTCCGGCCACGTTAATCGCATCTCTGCATGGGGACTCGGGCGCCGTGACTCAGGCGGAGGGGGCGCATGGGGGCCCGGGAGGCTAAGAGGTCAGCTGGGACCTGCCCTTCCATGCCAGATGCTTGCGCTTCCATCATCAGCCAGGCCTAGGACCACACCCATGCACAAATTTCATGCATCGGGCCTCTAGTAGTACATAAAAAAATAAATACCTGCTAGTTTGTGAAGGCTTACTTCTTGGCTTTTTGGAACACACTCTGACATATTCCTTTTTGTTTGTGTTTTCAATGAACTTCACATATATCCTTTTGTATTTACTCTTTGCGTCTCCAAAATATCCAAGGTACTAAGGAAAAAGTAACACTTTGAATTACATAATTATACATTCTGTACATAGAATATTACTTTGTCAGCTTGAATGTCACATAAACATCCTTCACGTTTTTCAAAATGCAGCTCTGGGCAGGCTAATTGCACCCTCAATAAAAACGATCCTAGGCTAATTCTTAACTGCAGGCTCATACACAGAAGCAATTTCATTTGGTTAATTATCAGATATTTACTTACTCAATGCTATTAAATAAGTACATAAGTACAAAAGAATAACCTCTGTAAATCTTCTGGTAAATTGGGATAATCAACATTAAGTGTCTCTGAGCCCATCTAAACTCTTACCTTCCACCAGCAAAAAGATTATGACTCACTTTATTGTGGTGTTCTGAAACTGAAGCTGCAATATCTCCGAGGTATGCCTGTACTCTGTTATTCAAATTTTATGCTATTTTATAAATGCTCAATATAAAATATATTTAAATTTAAATCATTCTATATTTTCCACAGGATCACTGTCAAAAAATAGGAAAGCTAATATAAACAAACATTTTGCTTACACTATTTGTAGCAGCAAATTCTCTTTGCCCAACTCGAATTTCAGGAACAAACTTCTGTAATAAAGCTTTTTGTACTTTCCAAATAGCTGGCGGTTCTTTTCCTGTTTTTAAAGCCTCCTATAATAAGCAGAATTAATTACATTTACAAACACTAGCAACATATTCTAGATTTATAGAATCTTAGAGCTAAAAGGAATCTTAAAAACCTATCTAGCGCAACCTTTTATCTTTTACCTTAGCTGAATTTTTATAATAATTCTTATAAGCTGACTATTCAGTCTCTGCTTAAATTCTTCCAGATAGAGGGAGCACACCAACATGCAAAGTAGCCCATTACCCTTTTGTATAGCTACTAGAAAATTTTTCTGATGATATTTTCATGTATTACTTATGCAATTTTATAACAGTAGATACATATTTAAAAAGACAATAAACAAATATGCTGAAATAATAACAGCAGTTAATTGTGAATGGAATATAGATAATTTGAATTTTGTACTCATTGTACTTTTTAATGCTATTCCTTTCCACCCCAATTAAAAAATAAAACCAAAGCAAACACCCAGAAACTCAAACATAAGTTTTCTTAAACATAGATAAAATTATCTTGTGTGAAATTGTAGTTATACTCATGGTTCTATAATTTGAAATTATAAAAATAAGTCTAATTCTACTTTTACATTATACTGTTATTTTCTTTAAACTTTAAAATTAAATAATCATTTTCTCAATCTCCTAATAGTATACAATTAGTTGAGAGCCTTGAAAAAAAAATTAACATTTCAAAACTGCTCTAGTCGCTAGTACATAAATGCAACATATTGACTAGTCAGAAATACATAAGACTCAGATATAAGTTAAAATTATTTTAAGTTATTTTCCTTTATATAATATCTGGTATATACTAGTGATTATTGAACAATTATAAAGAATATAACTTTATGAATTTCAAGCTAGGTGCATACTATTGAAGTCATCATGAAAGCTAAAATAGTACATTCCCACTAAACTATACATAGCCTTTATTCCTGTGAACATTCACATCACCTTAAAAGTCTCTATGTCTTCTATCTTTACCACAAACTCATCACGCTCTCTGTATTGGCCTTCTCCTCCACTTTCTGTGTTCTCATCATCTGTAAAACCTTCTATGGCAATAGTGTCTTGTCCTTTTGCAAATTGGTTTGAAGGAAGACCATCAAGTTCGATGGGCTTTGGGAGTTCTGTAGAGCCTTTATTTTCCAGGATATTTACTGCAGATGAAGTAGAGTAGAGAGGTTCTTGCTTAATTGTACCCACAGAGGTGGAGGAAGTAGTAGAAGTACCAGTAGTATTGGCAGTTAGGCTAGTAGTTACCACCTGTAGGGCTTCTGAAACTAGATCAAGCAAATACAAATAAATAATAAAAATAATTAAACATAACAGTTTAAAAAGAAACAATTATTTTTGCCTTAAAATTATTTGAAATGCCCAGCTTGTGTGGCTCAGTGATTGAGCATCGACCTATGAACCAGGAAGTTAAGGTTCGATTCCCAGTGGGGGCATATTTCCGGGTTGTGAGCTCGATCTCCAGTAGGGGGCATGCATGAGGCAATTGATCAATGATTCTCTCATCATTGATGTGTCCATCTCTCCCTCTCCCTTCCTCTCTGAAATCAATAAAAAATATATTTAAAAAAGTACTTGAAACAGTCAAAAACTGCAGAAAGAAATTAAAGAATGGCTGTTAATTTTCAATAATCAAAGTGGTGGGCATTACAGACTGAGAATCTCCACTGACCTACAATGACCCCAAGTCCACTTAAGTAATATAAAGATATTTTAAAAAGAATAGAGTCACAAAAGTGATGCAAATTAAGTAAGGGTCAGCTGACCAAAGCTGTGAAATATTCCTAGAAGAACAGCCAATTGTATGTAGGAAAGGAAAACAACAACCCCAAAATATTCTGAACAGGCTCTAGAAGCCATAAAATAAAAAGGATTACAATGTAATATGAAAAACTGTATGCTAACAAATAACTTACATGAAATGGACAAATTTCCTAGACACAAACTACCAAAATAGACTCAAGAAAAAACTGAACATCTGGATAGACCAGTGATTTTTTTTAAATATATTTTATTGATTTTTTACAGAGAGGAAGGGAGAGGGATAGAGAGTTAGAAACATCGATGAGAGAGAAACATCAATCAGCTGCCTCCTGCACACCTCCCACTGGGGATGTGCCCGCAACCAAAGTACATGCCCTTGACGGGAATCGAACCTGGGACCTTTCAGTCCACAGGCCGATGCTCTATCCACTGAGCCAAACCAGTCAGGGCTAGACCAGTGATTTTCAACTGGTGTCATAAGAATTTTGAGAACACGCAGTATTTAGTCAGGGGCACTGACCTCTTTTCCCTTAGATTATCAAATTTAAAAATGACAACAGCTGCCCTAGCCAGTGTTTCTCAGTGGGTTGAGCTTCGCCCCATGCACTAAGAGGTCACCAGTTTGATTCCTCGTTAGGGCACATGCCTAGGTTGTGGGCTTGATCCCCAGTAGGGGGCATGCAGGAGGTAGCCAATCAGTGTTGATGGTTTTCGCTCTCTTCCTCTCCCTTCCTCTCTCAAATTAATAAAAACATTTTTTAAAATGACAACAGCCATCGGTGGGAACGAATCAAAATTATACCTATTTTTTTTGTTGTCAGATCAGCAGGAAATATACTTTTGGTATGCCGTAGAATTTTAGTAATTAGTTTATGTGTGCCATGAAATGAAAAAGGTTGAAAATTATTGGAATAGACCAATAACAAATAAAGAGAATAAAAGAAATTTTAAAACTTCCCACAAAGATAAAGATAAGCACATGCCTAAATGGGTTCACCCAACAGTTTAATAAGAATACTAATCCCTGCTAAACTCCAAAAAATAGGAGGAAGTACTTCCAGACTCATTTTATGAGACTGGTATTATTCCAATACTTAAACCAGACAAAAATGCCATGAAAAAAAACTACAGATCAGTATCCCTCATGAATATATACACAAAAATCTCCAAAACAAACAAACAAAAAAACTATGAGAAAATCTACCAACATAAAAAAGAATGACCCAAGTGGGTTTTATCCTAGGAATGCATGCTTAGTTTAACATCTGAAAATCAACCAATCATCACATTAATATAAAAAAGTACAAAAACCAAGGATCATCTCAATGAGCACAGAAAAAGCATTTGACAAAATTCAGTATCATGAATAAACACTTTCATGATACAAATACTCACAACCTAAAAATAGAAGGGAACGTCTTCAACCTGATAAAGGGTATCTATATATAAAAAACCCAGTTAACATCACGCTTATTAGTAAAGGAATAATTCTGACTTTCAGTCTTATTATTTAAGAAATATATTTCATGCCTAAATTGGTTTAATTATACAAATCACTGTACTTTTATGTTTGAAAATTTCCATAATTAAGCAAATATTTTTTTAAAGTGTATAACTTCCAAACTAGTAGAGAGATAAATGTATAATACTGTATGATGTTCTTTATATGAAGTTTTAAAACAAGCCAAAACAAAAGTATAGGGTGTAGGGAGGCATACACAGGTGGTAAAATGATAGAAGAAAAGCAAGGAAGTGATTACCATCCAACTCAGTGATTAATTCTAAAGGTTATGAGTTAGGTTTAATTTAATACTCAATTTATTTTTGTACTTTTTTGCTTTCTAATGTGTAGAATTTAATGTCATAAGTTTTCTTTGCTCCACATTCTTGGTACATCCCATTGGTTTTAAAATACAATGCTCCACGGTCCTTTCTAAGTGGTTTGTCACTTCAGTTCTGGTTTCCTTTTTAAGCCATGAGTTGTTTAGAATTGTAACAAGTTATTTAGAAGTTTTTAAATAAAAACTTATTTTTATTTCTTTATATCTTTCTTCTTTCTTTTTGCCTGGCCGATGTGGTTCAGCTGATTGATACATAAATTGGTTTAATTATGCCAATCACTGTACTTTTGCTTATGTTTGAAAATTTCCATAATTAAAAGCTAAGCAAGTATCTTTTTAAAAGAATGTATAACTTCCAAATTGAGGGGAAAATGTATAATACTGTACAATGAAATTGCTGCATATGGTCAAGAAATATGGCTTAAATAATGTCTACATTTTCAAATTTATGGAAATTTTTATGTGTTTTCCTGTGTGTGTTATAGTCCATATGTGAGTTTTATTTCATAAGAAAAATGTTCTGAAAGAAAGAAAACAGAGATATGGAAAAATACACTAAATATGCTACCAATAATAAAATTAGTACAGCAATATTAAAAACAGAAATGGGAAATTAAATGGGGAAAAGAGATATTTTATTATGATAAAAGAAATTTAACTATAGTAAAATTGTATGCACCTGATTACTTAGGTTCAAAACATATCAAATAAACTGTATTCGATAAATAATTAAATGTAGTTGGAAACTTTTAACACACCTTTTTCAGGAATCAACAGATCAAGCAATCTAAAAACAAATAAGGATAGGGAGGATTTTAAAAAACTTTTTTATTATTAAACATTTCAAACATACACAAAAGTAGAGAATACAAACCCTCATGGTACCATAACTCAGTGGTAACAACCATGAACATTTTGGTATACTTTTCATCTACCCATTCATCACATAGTGAAAAATGAGATATAAAGGATTTAATGAAACCTATTATCACTTGTTACTCATGGAATTTATAAAAACTGACCATTTACCCAGCTAATAATAAAATTTCCATACATTTAAGATGCAGACATTATTTAAGCCATATTTCCTTGATAACAATATAACAGGGCCACAAGTCAGTAACAAAAGAATACCAAAAACAACACCCCCGCCAAAACCGGTTTGGCTCAGTGGATAGAGCGTCGGCCTGCGGACTGAAGGGTCCCAGGTTCGATTCCGGTCAAGGGCATGTACCTGGGTTGCGGGCACACCCCCAGTGGGGGATGTGCAGGAGGCGGCTGATCCATGTTTCTCTCTCATCGATGTTTCTGACTATCTCTCTCCCTTCCTCTCTGTAAAAAAATCAATTAAAAAAAAAAACAACAACAACACCCCCACCAAAACCTACTAGGAAACAGGCAAAAAACCACTATTCTTAATAACTTTTGGGTTAAAAAGGAAATCAAAACTGTAATGACAAACCATTTAGAAGGGACAGTGAGAGCATTACAAATTGAAACCAGAGGGATAGAGACAGTGTTGTGCAAAAAAGAAAACTAACACTTCAAAGCAAATAGTTAGAAAGTGAGCAAATACAAACATGAAGTATTATACTCAAGAAGCCAAAGAGAGAATATTAAATTGAAACCGGAGAACGTAGGAAAAAAGAACTGATAAAAGCAAAAATTAAGAAAAAGTGAGTAAAAAATGATAAAAAAAAGTACTTAGGTTTCTTGAAAAGACTCATTAAATAGGTAAATTTTCACAAATCAATCAACAAAAAGATTCAAATAGTCATTTGGAGCAAAAAAGAACATAATTACAGAAATAGAGGAGAATAAAAACTTATGAGGGAAGACTTCGCTAGGTTGCTGAGTAGGTTAGAGCTTTGTCCTAATACACCAAGGTTGTGGGTTTGATCCCCAGTCAGAGCACATATAAGAAGCAATCAATGAATGCATAAACAAGTGGAACAACAAATAGATGTTTCTATCTCTCTCTAAAAATCAATCAATGATAAAAAAAAAATGTATGAGCACTGACCTAAGAACGAGAAGGTCAAAGTTCGATTCCTGGTCAGGGCACATGCTCGGGTTGCAGGTTTGATCCCCGTGTGGGATATGTAGGGGGCTGCCAATCAATGATTCTCTCATCACTGATGTTTCTATCTCTCTCACTCTTCCTTCCTCTCTTAAATCAATAAAAAGTTTTTTTTAATGTATAAGGGAATACTATGTACAATTTTATAACAACAAACTTTAAAATTAAGCAAAAGGGATGATTTTACTAGAAAATATAACTTTCTTAAATTGACCCAGATAGATCAAATTACCTCAGGAAAAAATTGCAAAGTCCCAGACATATTCTTAGAAAGTTTAACCAAATCCCTATAATATGTAATAAACTTCAAAATATTCCTGAATACAAACAAGAATAAGACAAAAGAAAACCAGGGCAAACTAATCTCATTTATGAATCTAGGTCTAAAATCCTATATAATAAAAGGCTAATATGCAAATCGACCAAACAGTGGAACGACCGGTTGCTATGATGTGCACTAACCACCAGGGGGCAGACGCTCAACAAAAGGGGAGCACCCACAGGGGGAGCGCCACTCAGCCAGAAGCCAGGCTCACGGCTGGCGAGTGCAGCGGGGGTGGCGGGAGCCTCTCCCACCTCCGCAGCAGCGCTAAGGATGTCCAACTGCCGGTGTAGCCCCGCTCCCCACGGAAAGCGGGCCTAAGCTGTCAGTCGGATGTCCCCTGAGGGCTCTCGGACTGCAAGAGGGTGCAGGCCGGGCTGATATAACCCCCCAAGTGCACGAATTTTGTGCATTGGGCCTCTAGTCTATAATAATAAAAGCATAATATGCTAATTAGACCGGAGGAAGCCAGGGTTTCGAGGGAAACCCAGGTCCTGGGTGTGTGCCGGCAGCTGGAGGGAAGCCAGGGTCCGGTGCCTGCCAGTGCCCAGAGGGAAGCCCAGGTCCCAGGTGCCTTAGGGAAGCAGGTGCCAGTAGCCGGGGAAAGGAAAGCCTACTCTTGCACGAATTTCGTGCATCATGTCTCTAGTTCCAAATAAAATACCAGCAACTTAAATTTTACAATGGGTTAAAAAAATTCATCATGACCAAATAGAGTATGGTAGAATTTTTTTTAAAAAAGGATTTAGCATTAAGAAATCAACTGAGCCCTAGCTGGTTTGTCTCAGTGGATAAAGTGTTGGACTGCGGACTGAAGGATCCTGGGTTCGATTCCAGTCAAGGGCACATACCTCAGTTGCAGGCTTGATCCCCGGCCCTTAGTCTGGGTGTGTGCGGGAGGCAACCAATCCATGTGTCTCTTTCACTTCGATGTTTCTCTCTGTCCATGCCCCTCCCTTCCAGTCTCTCTAAAAATCAATGGAAAATATCCTTGGGTGAGGATTAACAAAAAAAAAAAAAGGAAAAAAGTAAACTGAATTCATAGTTAAAAACTTTCTGATGAAGAAAACTCCAGATCTAGATGGCTTCACTAGCAAATTCAGCCAAACATCTGTGGAAGAAATACTACTACCAAATCTTTGACAGAAAATACAAAAGAAGGGAACACTACCCAATTCATTTATGAAGTCAGCAATAACCAGATACCAAAACCAGACAAATGAATTACAAAAAGGAAACTACAGTGGGGCCTTGACTTACGAGTTTAATTCAATGTCAAATCAATTTTCACCATTACAATGAATTGAAATGCCATTAATCCGTTCCGGACACCCAAAAAACACCGCAATTGTTTTGTTAAATGTTTTTAAATAAGAAAAATGTATTTAAAAATAAC
>NW_005356944.1:4421605-4436355 GCF_000412655.1 Myotis brandtii | reverse complement strand
CTTGGCTGGAGTTGTAGCCTGTATCGACTCCTTCTGCTTCAGTATGGTGCAGAGCGTAGAAGTGCTACGCTTGTACTGCTTCGCCAAGTCGATTACACACACACCTTGGTCATGTTTTTCGATAATTTCTTTCTTTAATTCAATGCACATCATCCGCTTCTTCTTCTCAGCACTGTCCTTCACACTTACTTTCTTCAGATCCATGGTTGAAAAAACGAAGTTTTGCAAAATAACTGCAAGCACAAATGCGAGCACAACACTGATGCTTCAACTAAGAGCTAACCGCTTAAAGTGAACGAGTGAGACACGTGATGCTGGGCTGATGTTGTGGTGTTCACTGTGACTTCGCTGCGCCAACTAGCGGTGGGGTATCTGAAGCTGGCTCGTAACCTGAATTTTAGCTCGCAACTCAAAGCAAAAAATCGGCCGAGAGACAGCTGTCTCTCGAAAAAACTCGTTAGTCGGGACACTCGTAAGTCAAGGCCCCACTGTATATACTAATATCGATTGCAAACAGAGATGCAAAAAAAAAAAATTAGAAAGTTGAATCCATTCATGTATTAAAAAAAGGGGAAAACTGCATGAAGCCCTGGCCTGGTAGCTCAGTTGTTTAGAGCAGCAGTTGCCAACCTTTCCAACCTCATGAACCACCGGTTGGTGACTGCCGCTCCAAAGGTTTCCCTAAACCAGCGGTCGCCAACCTTTCAGACCTCATGGACCACCAGTGGTTCGCAGACTATTGGTTGGCAATCGCTGGTTTAGAGGATGGTACTAAAACTCCAAGGTTGCAGGTTTGATTGCTGGTCAGGGCACATATAAGTATCAACCAATGAATGCATATATAAGTGAAACAACAAATCGATGTTTCTCTCTCTAAAATCAATCAATAGAAGTTTTTTAAAAGAATTTTAAAACAAGAAAATTGCACGATCATTTCAACAGATAAAAAACCATTTGACAAAATTCAACCTCCATTCATTGTAAAAACTGTCAGCAATCTAAGAAATGTATGGAACTTCTTTAATGTGATAAAAGACATCTACAAAAAACATACGGTTAACATCATACTTAATGGCAAGATTGAGTCCTTTCTGCCAAAGATTAAGAACATGATCATGATGTCCAACTCATCACTCTCATTAAACATTGTATAAGAAATCCTAGCATGTATATTAAGACAGGGAATAAAAAGGGCATAAGATTAGAAAAGGAAAAATAAATTATCTCTATTTGCAGATACCATCATTTTCTACATAAAAAATCCTATGGAATAAAAATATCCTAGAATAAATGAGTTGTGCATATTTGCAGAATTTTAAATCTATAATAATAAAAGTGTAATATGCAAATCAACCGAACGACAGAACAGCAGAACGACCATCCGGATGACCAGGCTATGACATGCACTGGTGCCAAGCCAACCACGACTGCCCCGCAGACACTGTGGTGGGTGTGTGGGGCCAGCCAGCGATCACCCTGCAGAGGGAGACCCAGGCCAGCCAAGCAATCGCACCCCACACCTGTCAACCGCAGAGGGAGGTGACCAGTGGTGGGGGGTTGGTGGGGGAGGGCAGTGCCATACAGATAGCAAGCAGTGGCAGTAGTGGGGGCGGGACCAGCTGCAGGCAGCCAGGGGAAGGAAAACCCCAATAGGCCCTGATCGCCGGCCAGGCCTAGGGACCCTACCTGAGGGGTCCCAGATTGCGAAAGGGCGCATGCCGGGCTGAGGGACCCCCCTCCTCCCCCGTGCACGAATTTCATGCACTGGACCTCTAGTTAACATATAAAAGGCAACTGTATTTTTATGATCTACCAAGAATAATTGGAATTTGAAAACTTTTAAAAGTATAGTTTATAATAAATAGCACCCCAAAAAACATCCCAGAATAAATCTAACAAAGCATGTATAGGATCTATATGCCAAAAACTATAAAAAAAGACTAGTGAAAGAAATTTAAAAATGTTCATAAATTGTTAAAACTCAATAAATTGTTAACAGCTGTTTTCCTCAAAATGCTATAGATTCAAGGAAATCAAAATCAAAATCCCAGCAGGAGTTTTTGTAGATGCCAACAGTTGATTTGAAAATGTATGTGGAAAAGGAAAGTAACTAAAATAGTCAAAACAATTTTGTAAAAGGCAAGTTTGGAGGACACACACTGCCTTACCATAAAGCTACAACAATTAAAATAGTGTGGTATTGGTAAAACCATAAACACATAGGTCAATGTAACAGAATTGAGTCCAGAAATAGATTCATATAAATATGACCAATTGATTTTGACAAAAGTGCAAAAACAACCAATGGAGAAAGGATTGTCTTTTCAACAAATGGTACTGGAAACACTGGACTTCTATATGTAAAAAAAAATTAACTTCAACCCATATTTCATATCTTACACAAAAATATAATCAAAAGACATCATACTCCTAAATGTAAAATGCAAAACTTTCCAACTTCTAGAAGAAAACAGGAGAAAATTTTTGTAACCATGGGCTAGGCAAAAAGCAGAAATCATAAAGGAAAAAGTGGATTTATTATATCTCATCACAATTTAAAATGCCTGCCCTTCAGAATTAAGGGCTGTGAGAATTTAGAAGACAGGAGCACTTATTCTGCCTGCAGTAACTTCCACAATGTGACTTTGAGAATGGTCTTCAAAGATAACTAAGTGTCTGCTGGGCTAAAAATGGAGAGGAGGTAGAAGAAAACCTGTTCAAAGACTCACAGTCTAAGGAACAATGAGAAGTTCAGTTGTCACAGAAGAGGGAACATGGAAAGAGTAGGGCAATAGAGTAACATATGGAAAAGGAGAATTTTTACATATTATTTGTCTTTCTTCCCATTAAGCACTAAGTAAGAATTCTTTAGAAACATACTAGCAGATAGCTATGCTAATAGATTATTCAGGATACCATTTGTTTCATGTCACTTTAGTAGTTAAAGGTAGTCTCAAGTCTGGAAAGAAGCTAAGAAGAACACCACAAAACAAGGTTTAACACTTGAAGCACCACTGTTTACACAAAAGAGCTAGGCTCTAGAACCAGGAAAACTTGAGTTCAGAATCCAGCTCTGCCACCTATTAGCTGCTGCATGAACCTGGGCAATTCATTTACTCTGTTATATTATCAGTATATTGGAGGTAACAATGCATATCTCCCACCATTGCTACTAGGTTCCTGGCACAGAGGTGGGAGCTATTTTACTATTTTAAATATTTTTCCCTTAGTATATTCTTTAAAATAGTAGTATTTATACTCGTCAATTATTTACATAAGATAGTGTTTCTTAAAACAGTTCTTCTAAATGTTCCCTTAAAGTGATCTGAACATAGTCTGGAGCCAGCTGAAAATTTTATCTTATATTAACTGTACATGCTGCATACAATATATCCACATTTAATAGTAAAATGTTACTCTTCAGGTAAAATTGGCATACCAAAAAAATATGCCAGTTTATACTACAACAGGGCCCTCAATACAGTGCCTCATATTCATAAGCCCACCTCAAGGTGTCTCAGATTAGACAAGTCTGGATAGCATACCATGTAAGTTAAGTTGCATGTGATAAAAAGTCAAGGAAAATACAAAACTACTCCATCAGAAATCCAGAAATTCCTACAGTCAAGGAACATTGGGGGAAAAAAAAGTCCTTAAGGTACCTACCTGTGCATTTTGTCCTGAAAATTAATTTGCAGACCTGCTTCAAGCGAAAAAAGCTTCAAAGCCAGACTTACAACTAGAAGAATAATAGTGGACAGCCATAATTAGGAAATCTAAATTTTAAAACTTTACCTGTTTCCTTTTTTTTATCAGAAGTAGTATCCAAAGTAGTTAAGGTAGTAGAGGTGCTTTTATAAATATCCTGACTGCATACTCCAGAATCTTCTTCATCAGATGAGAATGAAGATAAATGTTCTAAGTTTTTAAGTTCCTTATCAACTTTTTCTGATGGACTGTTATCCCCTGTTTCAGACACTAAAGGTGTGGGTATTGTAGATGAAGTCTTTGGAAATGGTGGGGGACAAAATGTACGAACAATCTGGGTCCCTGGTCGTCTAGTCCTGTTAGGCATTCGTACAGCAAGAGTGGAAAACTGCTGCTTGGGCCCAGATTTCAGAAAATCTAAGAAAGAGGCAATAAATCCTGTTTTGACTTCTGGCTGTTTTTCTTCTACTTCTTTGATCTTCTGTCTCATTTTTTCTTGATGCTGATAAACATCATGGCAGCCTTCTGAGGGAGGAGGAGTATATGGCAAATATATATCTGTTCCCCTTGAATTCTGGCGTTTGCCTTGGATAGGTCTTTTCAGCTGTTTCAGATTACTGTTCTCTTCCTCTTTAGTTTGCCCTTTCCCTTTAGTTTTCTTCTTCTGAAGGTTAAAATGCATTAAATCTTGGTTTTCTTCTTCAATCTTGACACTGATTGCCTCCCCAGGTTGGGCCATGGCCAACAGTGCAAGTGCACTCCTTGTCAGATTCACTGACACACCACTGTCATCACCCCCTAAGGTGAATTCACTCTCCGATGTAGCACTCTCTCCACTTATACTTCTACTACTGGAAACAAACTCTTGGTTCCTGTTATTATTTAATGAACTATCAACAGGAACTTCACAATCATCTTCAAAGTCATGATTGGTAGCAGGCTGTTTCTTGAATGGGCCAGACCTTTGGTCCTGGACTTCATGATTTGGTCCAGTCACTGGTGAAGTTAGTTTAGATGCTTTATTTTGACCTGGTGTTTCAATGTGCTGTTGATCAAGAGTCATTTTTGACTGAAGGGTAGGTACAGGTGAAAGGTTTACCGTAACTTGATTTCCATTTAAGGAAATATCATTTATATTCTGTGGCTTTCCTACTGTAGCTGTTATAGAGTTAAAATCTGAACTTACATGCCCGACATCTAATGACTGCTGAAAATGAGATTTAGAATTACCATCTTCAACAGTTGGAATGGTTTCATTTGAAGTTGACTTGGAAAAATCAGAAGGTGTAACCCCACAAGCTGCTGCTGTAGCTGCTAAGATATCATCCACATTTGATAAAATATTTCTTTCATCATTGAGAAGAATTGCCTCTGGAAAACATATTGATCCAAGGGAAACAAAATGATTCTTTGAATCATGCTGATTTGTTTCACTAAAATGGCCCTTTGTTGTTAGATGTTGTTGTAAAGGTTTTGAAGACTCAGAGAGGTCCATTTTCATAATTTCAGAATTCTGAGTATGGAGTTGCTGCTGAGAATGATCACCATTGCTCTGAATAATATGACTATCCATTTGAAGAAAAGGATGCACTATTTGTTGAGGACTTGGAACATGATGTACTTGTAAAGACGCCTTTACTTGTCCTAAACCTGCCTGCAGCATTGACTGCTGAAGAATCTGTAAATCACAGGTAGAATCTAAAAGGATCTGTGTATTAGGAAGAGATGCCTGATGGCCCTGCCCTAAAGTATGATTTGGAATTTGAATCTGAGATGATGCATTAATTATTTGATCATGCTGCTCCTGGACCTTGGCATCATGTACCTTATGTATAAGAGAGTGCTGCTGGTTTAGGTCTTTAGTATTCAATGTTATTTGTGGAGTTGGCATTAAATCAGTTGCCTTCTTAATATCAAGGGCTGCTGCACTATTGACTTGGCCAATTTGTTGGTTAAGTTGTGTCACTGAACCAACCATACTTTCTTCTTTTTTTGAATTTTGTAGAGCAATCCCAACAACGTGATCTTCAAGATGGGAATTACTTCTGATTACGCTCTGAGAATATCCGTCATCTGCCTTTGACACCTTATAAGTTGATTCTTGAACATTAATTTCCCCATCAGATAGCCTTTGGGTCGATGACTCAAGAGATACTTGTGGCTGTAATACCTGTAACTCTTGTATTGGAAAACCATCTTTTTGCTTTGAAGATGTATACACATTTGAGTCAAGTTTCCTTTCAGGATAAGACTTTGGATCAGGGGAAGGTATGCTGTTCTTTAATGTCTGACAATGAGTAGAGGACGTAAAAGATGACTGAATGGCAGGCAAAAACTTTTGGGACTGGGGAGATGATGACCCTTGAGCTTGAGCATTTTGGGAAGAGTGCATAGAAATATAATTCTGGGTTGTGCTAGACTCTGGCAAACTCTGAGCCCGAGAGGCGGAAGAATAAGAAAGAGAAGGAGCTGTTAATGTTAGGGACTGCCCCGAAGCATAGCTTTCTGAAGGATTAACAACTGACAAAACTTGTGATTGAGATGAATAATTAACCTGTGTCTGGCTAGCTGGTGATAAACCCTGAGAATGACCAGATGAGTAACTTTGAGACTGGCTAACTGAAGATAGATCTCTTGTTTGAGCGGGGTAATTCTCATTTGTAACTGAGGATAACACCTCTTGCTGATTAGAAGAATAATTAAGTGTCTGATTTTCAGAAGTTACAGTCTGAGGTGAACCAGAAAAAGTCAGTGTTTTATATAAGGATGGCAACTTTTCAACTTTGCTGGATCTATAAACCTGTGAATGAACAATAGATGGCACATTATGTGGTTGTACTAAACCATAATTTTGGGACTGACTAACTGATAAAAGGCTTGGTAGTTGTGCTGTAGAATAAATTTGTGCTTGGCCTGATATTACAGAACTCTGGTTATGTAAAGGTTTGGAATAGCTTAGTGTTTGCACAGGAGGAATTATACTTTGAGGTTTGGGAGTCTTAGTTGATGTGAGTGGTTCCTTTGCAGAACAGCTTTTTACTATTATCGTGGAAGGAGGATACCCTGATGATGGAATTACAGATGAATAAGATTGAGCAAGTTCCACTGATACCTGGGAGGTCTTCTGCTGCAGTCCTCCATTGCTCACCTGAGTGGACTCTCCAATTGGGCTACAGGATAAAGATGACTGCCTGCTTGTTTCCTGAAAATTAACTAAATTTGCATTTGATAGATAACTATGTAAGGAATGCTGTGAACCAGTCAGTTGTGCCTGAATAGACTGGGTTCCTGAAGGCCGCTGATGGTGTTTAATAACACTACATTCTCGAAGAGCTCTTTCAATGGAAGAAGTAGAATTAGTAAAGAGAGTTGTACTGTAGGCTTGAGGCATTTGCTGGGTTCCCCCAAGTGCTGAAGGCAACAAACTGAACTGAGGTTGTAAAAGATGGGGTGCAGACTCTTGAGCTGAGCGATATGTTGAGGACTGAGGTGGTACACTGTTACATAACACAGAACTGCCCAGGCGCTCAAATGCCAAAGCAGTTGGAACAGTTCCCTGGGAAGTTTTGATTTGTAGCAAAGGGTCATGAGGATTTAGAATTCCATTTGATGTAGTGTTAAAACTTGAATCCTGAAGCACCAAAGGTGAGGTGGTAGCAAAGTTCCTATTGTTGAAGGTGGTGGGATGCTGATAAGCAGAGAGGGCAGAAGGTGAAAGTGTTCCAGTGGTTGGCAAAGGTCCAGTAACGAACAGTTCAGCTGCTGCTGAGGAATGCATACCTATGAAGAGAAGATATGAAGATATTTATGCAATTACCACACAAATACACACACACACACATATATATGTTTTCATAGTAGATACTTATGTAACATTTGCTCACTAAAAAGCATGTAAACAATACAAGGGTATATAAAATGGAAAGTGATAGTTTCTAACAGCAGTCCTACTTTTTGAGAAGATTCTGAAAATTACATTTTCAAATAGCTAGCTTTCTTAAAGCAAAAACAAAATTACAGTTATCAGCAACTCATACCTATAATTGTTATATAAATGTGATTATAAAT
This sequence comes from Myotis brandtii, assembly GCF_000412655.1. NCBI lineage: Eukaryota > Metazoa > Chordata > Mammalia > Chiroptera > Vespertilionidae > Myotis > Myotis brandtii. Next base: position 4,428,579 of record NW_005356944.1, on the reverse strand, counting down.
AGTTAGACAAGGCCAATTAAGAAACCAGTAAAAATGAGTCCTGGCTAGGTGGCTCAATTGGTTAGAGCATTATCCCAATATGACAAGGTTGTGGGTTCGATCCCCAGTTAGGGCACATAAAGTAGGAACATATGAATGCATAAATAAGTGGAACAACAATTCGATGTCTCTCTCTCCCCCCACGCCCCCCGCCACCCTCCTTTCCACAATCTCTAAAAATCAATGAAAAAAATGACCTTGAGGATTAACAAAAACCACCTGTAAAAATGCACAATCTCTAGTGATCAATTTAACCAATGCAAAATAACAATGGACAAACTAAAATATTCATAACATTAAAATTGAAACTAGGCCCTGACCAGTTTGGCTCCGTGGATAGAGCGTTGGCCTGCGGACTCAAGGGTCCCAGTTTGATTCCGGTCAAGGGCATGTACCTTGGTTGCGGGCACATACCCAGTGGGGAGTGTGCAGGAGGCAGCTGATTGATGTTTCTCTCTCATCGATGTTTCTAACTCGCTATCCCTCTCCCTTCCTCTCTGTAAAAAATCAATAAAATATATTTAAAAAAATTAAAACTAAATTATCTACATTTAACATGATAAATAAATCTCACAATTACAGTAAGGTTAATACTGCAGTTTCTCTTATCAAAATATATGCACTTTAAAAATCTCTTGCAATTCAAGTTTTGATGCCCTATGAACAATTTCTAGTAACAACAGATGCATGTTTATCATAAAAGGCTAATCAGAAATTAATAAAGTACTGTCAAGAAGAAATTGTTAACATTTCAGGAAAGCATTTTAGCCATATACAGCTAAAGTAAAAAAGTGTATGCCCTTGTCATCCTAAAGTTCCACTTCTAGAAATTTATCCTATAGAAATAAGTGGACACAAAAAAATTTGTACAAGATACTCACTACAGTTATTATACATAATGAGTAGAAACAACCTAAATGTCCACCAACAGGGGATTGATCAAATAATGATGGCATATCCTAATAATGTTATTGCTATAAACATTGATAGGTGGATATATGTTTTGATATACAAAGACATAAAAAATAAAAAAGGGTTGCCTTGACCAGTTTGGCTCAGTGGCTAGAGCATCGGCCTGTGGACTGAAGAGTCCCAGGTTCAATTCCGGTCAAGGGCGTGTACCTTGGTTGCGGGCACATCCCCAGTAGAGGGTGTGCAGGAGGCAGCTGATCGATGTTTCTCTCTCATGGATGTTTCTAACTCTCTATCTCTCTCCCTTCCTCGCTGTAAAAAATCAATAAAAAATATATTTTTTTTAAAAAGGGTAAATACCAAACTGTTAAATCTTCCCTAAAAAGTGGGATTGCTGTTAGAAACTATCACTTTCCATTTTATATACCCTTGTATTGTTTACATGCTTTTTAGTGAGTTTCCATTAAAAATATTTTTTTCCACTTTGGAGAAATTGGGGAAAACAGATTCTCTAGTCCTTTCAAAAACATTTTTCTCTTAACTTCTTTCCATTAAATGTCAAAAAAGTATTACTACTACAAGGACAGAAAATATCTAGTTACACTTAAAAGAATAAATAACACTTATAATTAGTGGTTAAAATAATATTAACATAGGAACTAGAATAGAAAGTCTAACTGAATATGTAAAATTATTCCAGGAAGCAAAAGATGAAGCTATTGTGTTTTTTAATATTCTGTTTTATTTTACACTAAACATTATCTTCTTAGAAGCAGAAATTGCTGAGGCATTTTGAGAAGCTCTATTGTAATTTGCATCAGAATAAAATATTGTTTCCTATAGCTATCATTTACAAATGTTTTCTCAAATATGCTATGACGTTTCTTTATTCTTTAAAATAAAACCTTAAAAACTAACCTTCCTGTTATCCTGTAAAAAATAAAAACATACAAATAACTGGGGGTGAGAAACAGTTGAAAAGTAAAATAATGAAAATAAAATTTACAAGTACATATAAACGAACACAATACAGAGTGGGGCGAAAGTAGGTTTATAGTTGTATGTGAAAGTCTATTCTTGTATTATTATTTATTAATTATTGTATTATTTTCCATACAAACAACTATAATACCTACTTTTGCCCCACCTTGTATAATGATTTTTATTAAATAGTGATTCAATCAGTTTAATTAAGAATAGATTTATATAACTTTAATGATGAAATCAGTCCCATGATTTTATTCTATCATATAAGCTACCCAGCCTGCAGTTGCTGACATATGTGAATTTAATCTTTCACCAAAAAATAAAAAATAAAGTGATGAATGTAAATTTACTAAATGAGGGGGAATTCGTTCACAATGTAAACGTATATAAAATCATTACAAGGTATATTTTCAATATCTTATAATTTTATATTCACAATAAAAGCTAAAACTTAAAAAAGAAATTTAATCTCTGCTCCTCTCAAGTGGACAAGAACTACTGTTAGCCCTTAGATACACAGGTTTGAACTACATGGGTTCACTTACATAAGATTTTTAAAAATAAATACTGTAAATGTATTTTCTCTTCCTTATGATTTTTATTTATTTTTATTTTTTTTAAAAATATATTTTATTGATTTTTTACAGAGAGGAAGGGAGAGAGATAGAGAGCCAGAAATATCGATGAGAGAGAAACATCGATCAGCTGCCTCCTGCACACTCCCCACTGGGGATGTGCCCACCAAGGTACACGCCCCTGACTGGAATCAAACCTGGGACCCTTGAGTCTGCAGGCTGATGCTCTATCCACTGAGCCAAACCGGTTAGGGCTGATTTTTCTTAATAGCATCTTCTTTTCTCTAGCTTACTTTCTTTTAATATAGCACATAATACATATAAACATATAAAATGTGTAATCGACTGCTTACTTTATTGGTAAGGCTTCCAGTCCACAGTAGGGTGTTAGAAGTTAGGTTTTAGGGGAGTCAAAAGTTTTTGCATGCCCAGCCAACATGGCTCAATGGCTGAACGTCGACCTATGAACCAGGAAGTCATGGTTTAATTCCCAGTCAGGGCTCGATCCCCAGTGGGGGACGTGTAGGAGGCACCTGATTGATGATTCTCTCTCATCATTAATGTTTCAGTCTCTCTTTCCCTCTCCCTTTCTGTCTGAAATCAATAAAAATATATTTTTTAAAAAGTTATTTGCAACACAGCAAATATAATGAATACTGTAATAACTATGTATGATGCCAGGTGAGCACTAGAATTATTAAAGCGATCACTTTGCAAATTATAAAAATGTCTAATCACTATGTTGTACTCTTGAAACTAATATACAATAATATTGAATGTCAACTGTAATAGGGAAAAAAGTAAATTTTGCTCTTAAAAAGAAGTTATATGTGGATTTTCAACTATGCAGGGGGTCAATACACCCTTAACACCCATTTTTCAAGGGTCAACTGTATTTAAGTTGCCAGATAAAAACTTTACTTCTAGGGTTTATCTTTAATAATTATCTTCTTTCTTCAACTTGGTTTTTATCAGAGTGCTAAAACTGAATTTCCGCTAGTAAAATTTATTTTGTCCACCTTAAAATTGTGAAAAATTCCAGGTTTTAAAGTTCACGGGAAAATCAATAATTAACTTCACTCTCAGCCACACTACCATAATGACAAGGCCCATACAAAGTATATTTTTACAAGACTTAAAAATTCTGAAAACAAAGAATCACCTGTCTGCCAGGATGGAGCCCTGAATTGTGGTAAAAGAGTAGTTCCTGAAGAAGCAGCCTGGGCTGTTTGAGATTCAACAGAAGAGAGAAAGTTCATTACTGAAGATTCCTTAGTGTTAGTGCTGGCACTGTTCACACCAGTATCAAATATTCCAGAAAGACCTACATTTGAAGATAAAATATATCCCAAAGTAAAGATATTATTAATATAAAATTATATTTCTGATCATATTTTTAAAAGGACTCCCTGAAATTTGAGGCCAAAATTCTACAATCCTAAACTGTCTTATTTTGAAGTAGCAAACAAATATTAATTTGACTAAGCATAGTTATCATTTAAAATCTATAAAGATGCATGAAAAAGATCTCCCAACTAATTAGTTGTTTATATTCCTTATCAATAAAAGACAAAGCTTTTAATCTCATTTTTATTTTAAAATTTCCCATGACACTGTTATGTACTGCACACAAATTCATAACCCAACATGTGAAAACTGATTTTTTTTTTCCTTATTCACTAAATGTACCCAGATTCTGTTATATTTCACAAGAGAATTTTTACCGGTTGGCTGAGGTGTGGTAGGATATCCAGGAAGTTGATGAGAAGCTGCAAAAGTCTGTCTCTGAAGGCGATTTGTTTCAGAGAGTGAGGGATGTCCTTCTTCATAGCTTAAACTAGAGAATAATAAAAATAAGTGACCAAAAACACAATGCTCAAACCATATGATCAAAAAATTTCTAGAAAAAAAGTTTCTAAAACAGCAACTGTCAAAAGTAGCAGAAGTCTTTGACTATAAATTCCTGATCTATAGACCAATAGATCAAGCACAGTCTGAAAATGTCAAAATGGGGAAAGCACATTGAAGATATACAAGGAAGAAAAATGACACATAATATTTTCTTTAATTCAACTTTTACCTCCTACAAAGTCCTTTTACTGGGAGTGGTAAAACATGGTACAGTGGGAAGAGCAATATCCCAGAAAACAGGAGAGCTGAATTCACTATCCAAGCTCTACTACTGGCTTACAGTGTGATTTCAACAAGTGATTCAATTACTGTCAGACTAATCTCCTCATCTGTATGAATAAGGGACTAAACAAGATAATCTCCAAGGTCCCTCTAATTTTAACATTCTATGTAATATCAGATCATTCAAATAAATTGATCATTAACATTATTTCCCAAAAGCTTGAAATTACATTTTGAGTCATTCAGAAAAAGATGTGTTCTTCCCTTGATTTTTATTTTGAATATTTTAAACCCAGAGAAAAAATTAAAATAGTATAATGAATAACCCACACACCTGTCACCTAAGATTGAACAATTGTTAACATTTTGTTATCTTTTACTATACACACACACACACACACTTATTATTTTTTTTTTTTACTAAACCACTTGAAAATAACCTGCAGACATCACAACACTACATCCTTAATTCCTTCAGTTGTATCTCCTAGGAATAGAATATTGTCCTATATAACCAGTATTAACTTGAAGAACTTCAACATTAAGTCAATAATAGCATGTAATACAGAGGTCATAATTCAATTTCCCCTAATTATTAGCAAAATATTTGGAAATTTTAAAGCTTTTTCAATGTAGGATCCAATCAAATTCAAGAATAGCATTTGATTGTGTCTCTTTACATTTAGTTTTTTAAATATATATTAGAGGCCCGGTGCATGGAGGTCCCTCAGCCCAGCCTGCGCCGTCTTACAGTCCAGGAGCCCTCGGGGGATGTCCGACTAATGGCTTAGGCCCACTCCCCTAAGTCCGCAGTCAGACATCCTTAGCGCTGCTGCGGAGGTGCTCCTGCCACCACTGCTACGCTCACCAGGGGAGCCTTTTCTGGAGAGCAGAGGTTCACTGGAGAAAGATATCCTCTGCAGTGTGGGAGAATGACTCAGCACAGGAAACCAGGGTGGCTGCCCTACGAACTCCAACCCCAGATCCCCCAAACCTGTCTTCTTACTAACACAGTCCCAGTCCACTCTGCCCAGGCCCAAGGGACAATGGATTCTCGGTGGAGCCAGATCCCACTGATAGGTGGGAGCCTGGATCTCAAACAGGCACAGCATCAGACACTGCGCTTTCAACTGTTCCAGAAGAATCCTGTTTCTGTTGCTGGAGTCAGAACACACACAGCCTCTCTCAGAAGCAGAGTCAGAGAAGAAGTTTCACAATGTGGACAGTGTGGGTTCATCACTGAGGAATCTGAGCCTTGCTTTTCATATATCAGGTGGAAGGAAGGCCTGCTGTGGGAAGAGGATACTCTCAATGGGGAGGACTTCGTGGAGACGGAGGAGAATCAGAAGGCTCCAGGGGCGTGCCCATTACTACCTCTGGCTCTTCTGAGAAAACCAGGATGCAGACCTGAGCTTTCAGCACTTGTGGACCTGGCATGAATCAAAGCGAGACAGCCAACCCAAGTCAAGTGAGTGAGTGAGTGGTGAGCGGCAGTGAAGGGACTCATGAGCATCAAGGGTGTATTTCACAGAATTGCAGGGAGGACTTACAGTCAGGTGTTCAGGACAAATAGATTCCTGACCTCTTTCTCTTTGTAAAAGTGCTATATTTTTTCACAAGGAATTAGAAGATTTTCAGTTTTTCAAAAAGGACCTTTACAAAGCCCTAGCAAAATCTCCAATGGAGTGGTATTTTCTTATCCATGAGAGTGAGTATCCTCCAGACAGAGGGACACGGTCAGTTTTATTACACAGACAGAAACTGAAGCCAAGCATCACTGTTTTGGTTCTGACATTGATCTGTAATCAGAATGGGCACAAGCCATGTGCCTCTCAGTACCAGCAGGAAATTCTCTGTCCCATGCACCTGTAGGCCTGCTAGAAGGTTGTGGTGGGAGCCACTGGGTCAACACTGTCAAGGGGGCTTTATCTCTTCAACCTGATGGCAGCTCTGAGTAAGCAGGATTCTTGTCTTAGAATAGTTTGGTTCCCATGAGCATAAAATCAGGATCATTTTACCATTCCTTCCTTAGAGAGGTCAATGGGGCCACCACCTGTTGCAGACCTGTGGGCTGCCCACTAGGGAGCCACTTCCTCCTTGCTACCTGGGTGGCAGAGCCTTGATTGGGTTGCCCTCTTCTTAGGGTTATGTCCTTTTTAGCACCGTGGGCTCCACCCAGCTCCAAAGGGCGACTCTTCATTAGTCTAGGCCAGTGGTCGGCAAACTGCGGCTCGCGAGCCACATGCGGCTCTTTGGCCCCTTGAGTGTGGCTCTTCCACAAAATAGCGACTTCTGCGCATGGGCCACGAAGTTTCAATCGCACTGTAC
>NW_005356944.1:4416190-4421583 GCF_000412655.1 Myotis brandtii | reverse complement strand
GAGCCGCAGTTTGCCGACCACTGGTCTAGGCCATTGTGGGGGGCCTCATCTTACCTGGAGATTGTTAAGTGGGTTGTGCTGATTCTGGCCAATGAAACCTGGGGGACATCTGATGAGGGACATGAGACAGGATACCGTGAGCAAAAGTGAATGGCAGGGGGAGAAAATGGAGAGAACCTGGGTCCTCAATGACATTTTTCAGCTGCTCACGTATGTAATCTTGGATCATCTCTACTTTGGAAGCTCTTATTGTGAGAGGGAATGATTTGTCCCTGTTGCCCAGAGCCACTTGGTTGGGTTGCTGTTATCGAAGCCGGCTAACAGGCAAATGAATCTCCTCTTCGGCATCTATACTTGCCTTCCTGCTTGGAGAGCACTTGGGAGAAGGTACCACCAAGCAAAGGCCCCCTCAGAGGGCAGATCTTAAACCAGAGCCTTTCAAAACAGGACGTGAGGCAGGGTGGAGGAGAGGCAACCCCCACTCCCCCATAGGACTGGGGCACAGGGACTAAAGCAACCACCCAAGGAGCTGAAATACACTTGACTTCCCATCTTCAACTTTGGAATTCATGGGAACTTTTCATTCTATTTCCTAACATTTTTTTTCTTCACATATAACTGATATTTCTGATATTTTTCCTACTTTCTAGTTAAATTACTTGACCCCCCACCCCCACTCCCACTCAGCACGTTGTCCACATGAAGTAGTTGTGCATGGACCCCGGCTGCATGCCACAGGTAATCCCAGAGTGTGTCGATAGCACCTGCCAAGGTCCACACAGTGATTGTTGCAAACACAAAAGGGGACAGAACAAAAGAAAGCACCTTGGGTGGATGTAGCAACTTTCGCTTCCCCTGAATCCTCGGGTTGGAAGTCTGGGCAGGTGGTGGTGACAGAAGCCCAGCACAGACCACATTCCTGCCTCAGGTGAGGTCTGTGTAGGTGAATTCCCAGGTTGCATGAAAGGGCCCAGTCATCACAGCTGAGAGCTCAAACTTGCCCCAGGCCAATTGTTCAACAGCAGGGACAGTGTCCCTTCCACTGGGCTTCAGTAACCCTGGCTGGCTGTGGTTCAAAGCAAAAGGATGAATTACTGACTTTATCTAGGGTGATTCTCCCTGTCTCTCCCCACCCAGACTGGCCCCTCTGTGGTGAAGTTGAAATTCTCCTTTCATGAAAGTTCCTAGAATGTCCGCGTGGGGAGGCCAGGACTTTGCCTGTCCTGGTCCCTGCTGGCTTCCCAGTGCCCAGAACTGTCTGGCGCCTCATGTGTGTTTCATAAGTATTTCTGAATGACTAACTTTGACCTGTTTAGATTAGGGATGCTTTAAAGGCCACACTACAGTGGGAGAGAGGAAAGTGCCCAGTGCATCTGGACTCTGAACAGAGTTTAAACGGTAGGAATAGAGAGAATAAATGAAGATGGAGCCTTGGAGGGTGGCAGGAAGGAGCTGCTGGAGAAGGCAGGGTGGCCCCACTCAAATTCTCAAGAACCAGGTGGGAGAACACAGCTTATCTTTACTGGCGTGGGAACTTCTGCTGGGTTGGGTCCAGGGTCCAGGCCAGGCAATGCTCTCTGGGCCCAGGATAGAACTGGGCTCCATCCCCTTAGCACCCTACTCATGGCCTGGCCAGGACTGAATCTGATGACAAGATTGTCCTTGGTCCCTGTTCAATTACCCGAAAATCTCCAGGGGTAGTTTCCAGATCCTGGAGGAATGGTTGTGAGGAAGCCCCTGAATTCTTCCCAGAGAAAGGAGGTGGTGGGAGGTATTCCTGTTAGGCTCAAACACATCCTTCTAACACAAGAAGTTTTAGGCTCACCTTGATATTTTTCCTGTACCAGACCTGAAATCAATCATTTCTACTAGGAGCCCTTTTAGTGGGCATTGGCATTTAAAAACCAAGATCTGGGTGTAAGGTGTGTTCGATGCCCGAGGTTTCATTTGCTTTTAGCCCTTTTGGTGGACAAAGCTAGTCTTTTAAAATATATGAGTTCATACTGACAATTCTCATTCAAATCTAATATAGTATTCCTCATCTTCCCTGATTTCACATATGTATCTCCCTTTTCCTAAGGTTGGAATCCTAATTCACAACTACATCAATATTTCTCATTAGCTCTATTTGAAAATACTATAATGCAACCTCTTCCAAAAACAAATCTACTAAGTAAAGGTCAGTATTTCTTCATAGTGCTTTCTGTGCCAAGATTATATCCCACTAAGTGTAAACAGTTAGAATACTGATTCAAAAGTAATATTGTTACGGCTACCTTATTAATTACTTGTAGGAATTACATTTTGTTTGTTTGAAGATTCAATTTAGGGTTATTTTTAAATCTTTTTTGTTGTTGTTAATCATCACCCGAGGATATTTTCCCCTTTATTTTTAGAGAGAGTGGAAAGGAAGAGAGACGGAGAGAGAGAAGCATCAATGTGAGAGAAACACATCAATTGGTTGCCTCCCACACGCGCCCTGACCAGGGCCAGGGATGGAGCCTGCAACCAAGGTACACGGCCTTGACCAGAATCTAACTCAGGACCCTTCAGTCTACAAGCCAACACTCCATCCACTGAGCCAAACCAGCTAGGGCATAAAAATCTTTTTTTAACTTTAAAAATAAATTTTATTAAGGTATAATTTACACACAATCAAGTACATCCATTTTTTAAAATCTTCACCTGAGGATATGTTTTTATTGATTTTAGAGAGGAAGGGGAAAGGAGAGAGATACACCAATGTGAGAGAGAAACATCCACAGATCAGCTGCTTCCTATACCCAAGACCTAGGTATGTGCCCTGACCAGAATCGAACCCACAACCTTTTAGTGTACGGGTGATGCTCTAACTAACTGAGCCAGCTGGCCAGGGCAAGTATACCCATTTTAAGTGCACAGTTCACTTATTTTGATAAATAAATACACCAATATAATCACAATCCTAACCAACTTTTCCTTCACAACAAAAGGTTTCTCATGACTATTTGCAATCAATATCTTTTTCATCTCATCCCCAGATAGCCACTGATAAGCCTAATGCCTATATTCTTTTGTGTCTGGCTCTTTTCATTCAACATGTTTTTGAGATTAATTCATGGTGTTGCATACATGAATAATTCATTCCTTTTCAATGAGTTGTATGAATACTAGTATATCATAACATGTTTATCTAGTCACCTGAGGGACATTTGGGTTGTTTCCAGTTAGGGACAACTATGAATAAACAAACCTGCTTTGAACATTGTATACAAGTTTTTTGTGGACATATGTTTTCATTTCTCTAAATTAAATATTTGGAGTGGGATTTCTAGGTGAGAAGGTAAGTGCATGTACTATTTATTTCACATTACCATTAATAATGAATGAATATTCCATTTCTGCTTTATATTCTTTTGACCATTTGAATTTTTCAGTCTTCTTAATTTTAGACATTCTAAATAGGTAGAGGTATCTCATTGTGTTTTAATTTGCATTTCCATAATAACAAATGATGAGGAGCATCTTTTTATATTTTTATAGGCTATTCTTATAGTTTCCCTTATGAAGTTTGTTTAAATTGCTTGGCCAAAAAAAAAAAAAAGTGGTGGTTAGCTGTCTTATTAGTTTGTAAGAAGTGTGTATGTGTATTATATAAAGTCCATGACAAGGACTTTATATTTTCCTCTGGAGAAACATTGGAAGGTTTTAAGCAGGGTAATGACATCACCTGATTTATATTATGAAATATTAAATCTGGCTGTTGCATGCTTAATAGACTCTAGAAAAGCTAAAGTGGAAGCAAGAAAAGCAAAAGGAGGCAACTGCAACAGTTCATGTAGGAAACCATGGACTCAAGTCAGCAGGATTTACTAAGGGAGTGGATATGGAAGGAAAGAAATGAATCATAGATGGCTCCCACTTTTAGGCCTGAGATACAATAAAAGGTGATATTATTTACTGAGGTGGGAAAGATTAAAGGAGAACCAGTTTGGTGGTTAGGGTGATATCCGTATTTGTTTGAAATACTTCTTCAATATTCATGTGGAGGTAATAGTAAGCAACTAGGTATGAATCTAGAGATATAAATTTGAAAGTCATTTGATATACATGGTAGCTTCACTAAGGATGACATAGGAGGCTACCATAGTAATCCAAGTGAAAAATAACAGTACCTTGAATCAGGGTGGAGTAGTGGGAACAGAAAAAAGTAGACAATTTCAATATATATTTAAGAGATTAAAAAGTAGTAGCACACACAACTCCCAGGTTCTGGCCTGAGCAACTAGGTGGAGAGAGGTGTGACTGAGATGGACCTCACTATACAAACAAGAGCTGGGGTGGTGGGGGAAGCATGAGCTCTTTACTAAAAGCCCATCACATACCCAAGTAAAAGCTCAGAGAGAGGTAACTGCATATGGATTAGGTGCTCAGAAGAGGTCTGGGCTTTAGCCACATGTGTCCCCGGAGATGATATTTAAAGCCATAAGCATGGATGTTATGTGCTTAGGAGAAAGCACAGAATGGACAAGAAATCACATCAGTCCCAAGCCCTGAGGAAATGACAACATGTAGAGATTAAAATAGTAAGGACTAATGAAGAACAGGGAAAAGCAGTGGGCCAGAGAGGAAAATACAGTGCTATGGAAGTGAAAGGAAGCTGGGGGGGGGGGGGGGGGGGGGGGGGGTAATGGTGACAAAGAACAGCGAAGTAAATATATTAATAATGGTTAGGTTTCCAGGCCAGCTACAAAAGCTCATTCAACCCATAATACAGGTAGATGTATCTTACCATGAAGTAGTTAAGTACAGTAATTAAACATGCGGCTCCAGATCCACAAAGCCCAGGTTTAAATCCCAGCTCCACTACTTACTAGCTATGTGTCTCTAAGTATATTAATGTCTCTATGCCTCGGCTTCCATTTTCAGTAAAAGAAAGTAAAAATACGTACCTCAAACGATTGCTGGAGGATTAAATTGTGTGCATGTGTGTTCTAGTACATCACTTAAAACACTCAGTAGCTAGCACACATTAGTTGCTCAGTAAATGATGGTTACTATTACTTACAACATTATTTCTATGGGAAAACACTTTCTGAACAACAAAAGTTTATTTAAAATAACCTTAGTAATTTGGGATTGTCCTTACTCCTCATAAATTGTGATCTTACAAGGTCTTTTTCCAAAAGCCTTGATGGAAACTCTAACTTTAAAACTCACTCAAAAAGTCCTTAATATAGTAGCTGACCATCTTTAGAGAAGCTAATCATTATTTTGTTTTTTGGAGGGGTACCTATCACACTCATTACACATACTATAATCAGAAAGAACTTATTAGGAAACTAGAGGCCTGGTGCACAAAAATATGTGCACTCGGCGGGGGGGGGGGGGGGGGGGGGACCCCCCCGCCCGGC
>NW_005356944.1:4412271-4415688 GCF_000412655.1 Myotis brandtii | reverse complement strand
ATGAGGGTGTGGCCATCCTGGGTGAGGGGCTGATGGCTGTTTGCAGGCTGGCCACGGCCCTAGGCTGGCCAAGCTCCCAGTGGAGGCTGGCTGGAAGCAGGTATCTGGGATTTATTTATCTTCTATATTTGAAACTTTGTTGCCTTGAGCAGAGCCCACAGCTGGCCAGGGCAGGCGGGAAGCTTTGCTTCCTCCATCGCCAGGCAACCAAGCCAACCGCTTGCTCCAGCTCCGTGGCTGCCAGCTGCCATCTTTGTTGGGTTAATTTGCATATATTCGCTCTGTTTGGCTGGTGGGCGTGGCTTGAGAGTGTAGCAAAGGTGTGGTCAATTTGCATGTTTCTCTTTTATTAGATAAGATTCTAAAAACTGGTGGCAAGGAAAACCCCGGACTGTTTCAAGTTAGAAAGGCAAAAATACAAATATAAATCATTGTAAAACAAAATATTTCCATTTAGTCACTTTCTGGTGCATATTCAAATACAAACATCTATCATCACCATGATAAAACTGCTATCTCTTCCTGTTCAGTACAAAATATAAATAATAGAGAAAAGGCAGCAGGTCTGCAGCTTCCTGATGTCATCTTATTTCCAAAAGCATGCGAAGGTATTTATAGTATCTAAAATAGTCGCACAAAAAATATTTCCAATTCCATAGTGATAGGCAAAAATATGCTCATTTGGTCCCTAAAACCAACTGAGAAAAGCACAAATAAATGGAGACTAATATGACCAGTTCTTACCCCTGAACTTCCATGTACCTAGCCTGTATTGTTTTAGAAATATTCAGAAATCCCTATTTACACCCTATTTTAAGGTAAAATGCTGGTGCTTCCCATTAGCTCTTTATTTTTCAATGGTTAAAATAAGAGAAATACCTATGTCTGATGGAGCGGTTATATAAAAAAAGCATTACTTTAAATTCATGAAAAATTATTTACCATGCTTTTTCCTATCAACTGATGAAAATGTTCCATTTCAGGACCAAGCAGACTGAAAGTAGGATGTTCGATCCCATGCCAGTAACAACTGAATGTCATTATCATCTGTAAGCTTCTGAATAGGTTACTGGAAACAAGGCGACAGACAAGCTAATTCTTTATGGATATGTATCCATATTACCTCATCACAACTAGTACTCATTTGCACCTTCAAGAAGAAAGTGCCACAAAGGGAAACAAAAACATTCAACTGATAACCTGAATTATGAAAAAGCTCTTTAAAATGTTATAAAAATATGAACAGGCTTCAGAAAATGCAGAATACTGAAAGACTTAAGGGCATCATTTCAGATGTAGTATTTTCTATATAACTGAAATGAAAGAGGGCATTGCACAGTTTGAGGAATAAAACGAGGTGCAATTAAGAAGTGTGTGTAGCCCTGTACAGATGGCCTGATCCTAACACAAGATGTTAACAAAGCAAGTTGGTGGGGGAGGGGGAAAGCCTGCATTTTCTATGCTATAATTTTGCTGACCCCATCCCTCAAATATATTTTAAGGGGGGGACTTAGCATGTAAAAATCAATAACTTCCAATAAACAGAAAATAAATTTATTCTAGATTATGTGTTCCAAATGAATCTACTTACTGTTTTCAAATGTGTTTGGGAAGTCATTCTTTGTTATTTTGATAAACAACATTTGGAAAATATGACAAGTAGATTTAGTTTCTTGCCTCAGAAGTATTCTGCTAAAAGAAATAACAGAAATAACTAGGTAGCATTTACCTAATAAAACATTTTTTCATTTAAAACATAAAAAATGCTGCACAAATTCCTATCATTGCTGTTCACTGAAGAGAAAGTAATTTTAATTTGTAAATTATCATTTTCAATGCAAAAGCTACTTGAAAAATGATAGTCAAATTACCACCAAAATAATAATAGTAATGGGAAAGGTACCAAACATCTTTCATAAAACTCCATGGTTTAATTGTATATAATACAGAGTTATGACTATTTATGACTATTTATTTCAGCATTTAAGTATTTATCTCCGAATTGGGACATCATATTATTTTTTAAAAATCGCAGTTCTTTTAAGCAAAGGCCCTAAAATTTTCTAAGGAAGCTGATTTCCCGTTTCTTGAACCAGATTTTTCTCAATTTCTCATAATCATCCCAAGGTACTAACTAAAGACAAAGATCAGCTGATCTTCACACCTATTTTCCAAATCGTGAACGTGGAATTTTCATAAAAACAAAGATAACCTAGAACACTGTAATATGTAAAGTAAAAAAAAAAAAAAAAAAAAGGAAGCTGATTTCCCGTTTCTTGAACCAGATTTTTCTCAATTTCTCATAATCATCCCAAGGTACTAACTAAAGACAAAGATCAGCTGATCTTCACACCTATTTTCCAAATCGTGAACGTGGAATTTTCATAAAAACAAAGATAACCTAGAACACTGTAATATGTAAAATAAAAAAAAAAAAAAAAAGTTCACTTCTGTCTGGACAATAATGAAGAAATCTGATGAGACAAAGCCACGAAGCTTCCCGGCGGTAGTTGAGGATGAAGTCATTAGCGACCCCGGCTTCCCGATCCCGGTCCTCAGAAGCGGACCCACCTACCGGACTCAGCATTGTTCAGCGGAGGTGGTTTCAAAACGCCCCGCTCCCGCACCACCCGAACCAGACCACGCCTTCCGGCTATCATTCAAAGGACCGCTTCGTAAAGTGGCACTACAACACGTCTCCCGTGAGCTTAAATACCGAGTAAGAGTCAGTATCTTAGATTCCCTTGGTTCCGCTATCGACTCGCAGGGATGAACTCTTGAACCCCGCGCGACAATAATGACCAGAGCGCCAGAAGCCGAAATGGAGAAGCACGCCCCTGTTCTCCAACCTTTGCGGCCTGCACGGAAGCCCCCCTCCAATTTCTTCCCAACTTTTGGTCTCCCCAAGACACAGAGAGATTCCTTACTTCTGCCGCTGCTGTGGAAAGGGAAGGAGACCGAAGAGTAACTCTGAACGCGTGGAAGAGAAAGGGCTTGGGCTTGGCCGGCACTGCAAACATATGTCACCCGGCTCGGCGCAGCGTTCGCGCCACCAGGACCCCTCCCGGGGCCCCGCGCCCCAGGGGTTCTCCCGCAGCCCAACCCTCCCGGGCCCCCCAAAGTCAGCGGCCCGGCTCGGCGCCTCTTCCTCTCCGGCCTCCCCCACCCTCACACTGCCAGGCCCCCCAAGACCACATTGCCGGTGCTAATACAATGGAATGTCACAGCCCCGACCTCCTCGGAGCCCCCTTCCCCCCTCACCACGGAGGCACTCTCGGGGCTCCGTGAGAGCGAGTGCAGCCACGAACCCAAACTTCACCATGTGAGAGCCCAGGACCCGGGAGGTGACGGATCCCACGAATCCCGACCAGCCCTCTCTGGTCCCCACCGTCCCCCACTCACTCGTCCCGGGCGCGA
>NW_005356944.1:4408219-4411414 GCF_000412655.1 Myotis brandtii | reverse complement strand
GTCCGCTCGCCGCGCCCCGCGTGGGCAGGGGCCGCGCCTGATGTTCGCGCTGCGCGAGGGAAGGGGAGCTGAGTGGAAACGGGTAGGAGCTGCGAGGGGGGGCCTGGCCACGCGTCGCCCGGAGCTCGTGTTGGACCCTTCGAGTTACTTTGACCCAGATACTCAGTTCCCACATCGCGACTCCTTTCCCTGCGCCTGGTCCCCGACCAGAAACAGCTGAGCGGGCTGTTCTCCGGTTCCGTTTACTCCCTTCCTGCCCCGAGCTGCTCCGTTAGGGGACCCTTTTCCTGCTGTTAGGGGGGATTTCTATTTAAAGAGATTCAAATTCAAATGCATTATTTATTTTCAGTCCTCGATGAAAGGACCTTTCCCAGGGGCTCTTATTAACTTCCCACCCCCCACCTCGGGGATTTTCTCATTCTGGGTTTTAGAATCTTCTATCCCAAGATAAATAGTGCCTCTTCATTAATTAATCCAGCTACCTTCTGGATGACTTTAATTACAATAAATTTAAACGCACTATGCACATCTTGTGTTGGAGTTTTTTGTTTGAGACTTGGAACCTCAGCAGGACTCTTTACCCACACATTTACTGTTTGGTGCACGGTAATTAAATTATTATTTGAGGTTCTTCTGTTGTACATGAGTTGTGTTTCCTCTACCCTAGTAGTGAGATTTAGGGATCATAGAAAACATCGGTCGTGAAGGCATAAAGTAAAAGTTAAAAATAAGAGTAAAGTTTATATTTATTGGCCATCGCCCTTAAAAATCAATACTGGTTTAACACCTATTATGTGCTTAGCACAGAAATCTATCCCCAAGATAAGCCTAGGATAAAAGTTTAAGCAAATCAAGCAGGCATAGTAGAAGACCCAATAAACTTGATACACTATCTCTGATCACCATTTTAAAGGCAGTTTAAACTTTGGTAATACCCGGTATTGGATTAGCTATTTCTTTTGAGATTAATTTTGTCCTGGGAGATTGTTTTCCTCCTGGCGCCTACATCCCTTTGTTCCTATTCATTCCTTTTTGTAAGTCTTTAGGCACCTGTGATGCTTGGAGTCCTGTCCTGGGGTGGGAAAGCAAGGAAGTGAGTAGTGGTTATTTACAAATGAATTCGAATGTGCAGACACAAGGGACTTGCCAATTTTATGTTAATTTCAGTATGCATGTTACCGAGGATATCTTTGAAAAGTGGTTTTCCTTGGGGAAGGAATTTGCCAGAAAATCTGAGATCCTGCAGAGAAGTAAATCTTCCTTGCAACATTTATTTTTCTTACTGCAGACTGGAGGTCTGTAATCTAAATAAACCAAAAAAAGTTTTCACTATTACATTTATGTGTATTTTTCTGAGCACTAAAGTGTTGTCTCTGTGGAGAAGGTATAGGAAGTAGAGAGACATGCTATAAATGTTTTATGGCACTTAGTTTGAGATACCCACAACTGTTACTCAGAGTGAGTTATGCAGTCAATTCCAAACAAGTGGCAATAAAACCTTTATAGTCCCTCGCACCATTATGCAGTGTGTTTATATCACATAAATAAGAGGAAAGATATTAAGCAAAATGTTCAATGAGTATTTTAAAAATATATTATTCTGTCACCATGTTCCTTTGCCCACTAAGTGAAATTTCCTTAGTTTACTTTAAACCAATACACGTATATTTCCAATGTTACATGTCTACAAATAATGTCATTAAATCTTTTTTATTAAATGGATATCTGGAGAATGTCTTCTTCCCTACTGGCAATATACTCCCAATGCTGCAAATTTTTCGTGATCTCTTTTAAACAATCCACAACTAAGCTGCATTAAGTCTGAGCTAGATAGTGTCAAAAGGGAGCCTTGTTCTTGTTTTAAATAAAAATGGTTATTCCATTCTTTGCCTGTGGAACTTTTACTCATTGTTCAAGAATCCAGATCAAACATGCTGTCCTCCATGACATTCCCCCATCTTTCCAAAGCAAAACCAATTGCTTCCTTTTCAGTTGCCCGTTATATTACATTTAACACTGTCATGTCCATTACAATTAGTTGTGTATCTGCCACTTTCCCTCACAGATGAGTGAGTTCCTTAAGGGCACTCATCTTTGACTGCCTGCCTGCCATACCCCCTGGGCAACAGCAATGGAGTCCAAAGTGCTGTGTTTAAGCCTGCTTCTTTGAACGCCACAGTCTCACTGAAGTGTCACTGGCAGACAGTGATGAGATACTCCTCCCAGTGAGCAGAGCTTCAAGAAGCATATTTGGTCATCAATTTTGTATGTAGAAGGAGTGGTCTGAGCTATTGATATGGATGGACCTCAGGGCTCTGGTGAATGGCTTAGCTGATTGGTGCTCTGGAAGGAGCAAGGTTGAAGGATTGGACCAGGAGGCCTGGGAATGAAATAATCTAAGTAATAGCTGTAAAGATAGGGGTGTGGCCTGATCATAAAGTCTTTCAATGAGTATAGCTTTTATCTCTCTGGAACTTAAAATATATATAATTCAGTCGCCCGCCAGCGGAGTGACATGATCAAAGCCAAATATATATAATTGATTTAAGGGAGAGAGAGAGGAACATCCATTTGTTGTTCCACTTAGTCATGCATTCATTGGTTGATTCTTGTATGTACCCTGACCCAGGATCGAACCTGCAACCTTGGAGTATTGGGATGACACTCTAACCAATTGGGCTACCCGACCAGGGCATGTTACAGGAACTTTAAACTTCATTCTGTAGATGATAGCTATTCTCATCAGAACAACCAATGTGTATTTTAATACATATGTGCTGGATCCTGTGCTGTGGGCTTTACATGGATTGTCTCATTTACTCCTCAAAATGTCCTTAAGATATGGGTATTGATGATTAATATTTCCATTTTATAGAAAATTGAGGCTTAATGAAGTTATGTAACTCCTAAAATCATTTCAGCTAATATAAATTGACTAGTAGCCCGGTGCACGAAAATCGTGCACTGGGGTGGGGGCGGGGGAAGGGGCCCCTCAGTCTGGCCTTCACCCTCTCCAATCTGAGACCCCTCAGGGAATGTCCAACTACCTGTTTGTGCCCACACTTTTAACAGATAACAGCTCCATTGTTGTTCCTTTCTTATGCTTAAAACCATTGGAATTAGTAGGTATTCAAAGTGTGTATACATTTTGGGGGGACACCCTGTATATCTCTAGTCAGCAGTGAAAGAAACCAA
>NW_005356944.1:4383923-4406603 GCF_000412655.1 Myotis brandtii | reverse complement strand
GGTTTCTGGGGTTTTGTTTAGCTTCTATATTTGCAACATAGTTGCTTAGAGTTGCAGCTGAGAGGCCGGCAAGTCAGGCGGGGAACGTTGGAGTCCACCGTCACTGGAGCAAGCAAGCCCCTGTTAGCTTTAAGCTGCCTGGCTGCCGGCCGCCATCTTGGCTGGCAGTTAATTTGCATATCGCCCTGATTAGCCAATGGGAAGGGTAGCGGCTGTACGGCTAATTACCATGTTTCTCTTTTATTAGATAGGATAAAAATGCAGGTAGAACTTCAAACCAGTTATGTTTGACTCTGAAACCCAGTAAGTGTCAGCAATAAGGGCTATTGCCTACTTTCCCCACTGAGGAGTTACTATATTTTTATATTTTTCCTTATAATGAGTATGAATTTTGTGGGTACTTTAAGAATTTGTAAATTCCTGAAGCATCACTCTTTTTCACCAATAGTTTTAGCATCTGTATTAGTTTCCTGTGGCTGTTGCAACAAATTCTTACAAACTTGATGGCTTAACGCAACAGAAATTTATTGTCTGAGTTCTGGAGGCCAGAAGTCTGAAGTCAAGATGTCTGCAGGGTGTTTTCCCTGGAGACTCCAGGGGAGAATTCTTGCTTGCCTATTCCAGCTTCTGGTGGAATTCCTTGGTTTGTGGCCACATTAATCTCTGCTCTGTCTCTGTCTCACATTACCTTCTTTTCTGTATATCTGTCTGCTGCTCTGTCTTTTATAAGAGAAAAACATTAAGTATCTCTTACAGTGATGAGATACTCCTCCCAGTGAGCCAATCTCTTACAGTCATTGGATTTAGGACCCACCTAGGTAATTCATGATGATCTCATCTCAAGGTACTTAATTTAATTATATCTTGCAAAGACCCTTTTTCCCAAGTAAAGTCAAATTCCCATGTTCTGAAGAATAGAACATGGACATACCTTTTGGGCAACCATTAATCAACTCACTGGAGCATCCATTAATAATTATTGCTTGAAGTAAGTATTATCATGGTAACCAAACAGTGATTTTTCTAATCCATTATCCCTCCTATAATCATTCTTGGACAAGAGGGAACTTTTTCTTATTTATTTATTTATTTATTTATTTATTTCATTATAGACTCATGGATTCTTATGTTATTCAATGGGTTTGTGCCAAAAGATTAACTGAGCAGATCCAGGTTGTCCAGACCCTGTACATTCCAAAGAAAGATTTGTCCCTTGCCAGACTCCAGGACAGGAAGTTTTAAGTACTTTGAATATCGTTCCTGTTAAGAGTATCTTTGTTTACCTGAGGCCTTGGCCCACACCAGATAGTTTATGCTAACAATGTGATTTATGGTGAGGGTTTTGGACCACACAGTATCTTTTGACCTCTAAAGAGGCTAGAGAAATAAGTTCAGCCACCAGGGCAGTCAGCCATGCCTATGTGACTGACCACCAATAAAAACCCCGACACCAAAACTGAGGTGAGCTTCCCTGGTTGGCAGTACTTCACGTGATCAGTGTCCACGGGACTCCACTGGGAGAGGACAACTGCAAACTTGCACCTGGTTTTCCATATGCTCTACACTGTGTGCCTTTTTCCATTGCTGATTTTGATCTGTATTCTTTCATAGTAACAAACTGTAATCCTCAGCACAACTTCCTTACTCTGT
The DNA here is from genome assembly GCF_000412655.1 of Myotis brandtii. Taxonomy (NCBI): domain Eukaryota; kingdom Metazoa; phylum Chordata; class Mammalia; order Chiroptera; family Vespertilionidae; genus Myotis; species Myotis brandtii. The sequence goes on along the minus strand of NW_005356944.1, from coordinate 4,404,953 downwards.
GGGTCCTTATAGCAAATCATTGAGAGTGAGAGTGGTATTGGGAGGTCCTTGAACACAGGATTATAATCCATTACCATAATTATTTATTTTGATGTTCAAATAGTCTATATTTGGCCCGATATCCACACATTTGATTACTTTAGTATACCTCCTCCCAATAAGGAGCCAAGAGAAACTTTAAAGCAGGGAGTGACATGATCAAAGCCATGGAAAACATTCCCTTGCCCATCCTAATGTTCCACCATAGTCTACATCTTCAGCCTGGATAGAACATTGGTGTACCCACCTGAGAAGCATAGTTCCTTCACAGGTTTACACACACACACACCACCACCACCACCACCACCAACAACAACAACAACGATAACAACAAGAAAAGAATAAAACAGGCCCTGGCTGGGTAGCTCAGTTGGTTAGAGCATCATTCCAATTGTAGGTTCCATCCCCAGTCAGGCTAAGTGTCTGTCCGTCTGACCTGTAGCTATGATGCACACTGACCACCAGGGGGCAGACGCTCAATGCAGGAGCTGCCATGACGTGCACTGGCCACTGGCCATTTAAAAATAAACGGCACCATGGACCTGGCCCCAACAAATCAACACTCACCTTCCCCCAAGCGGGACACACCCTGGAGCCACACCCCACCAAATCCCAGCCAACACTGCCAAGACCTCATGGTGCAAAATGCGGCCCACAGCCCAGCCCAACCCAGAAATGGTCACTATGGGTGCCAGGTAATGATTTCACATAGCAACACCTGGCTTCCTCTCCCTAGTGACTAGCCTCCTTGGAGTTTCTTCAGCCCAGGAACATGACTTGCTTTATAGCCAGGTGCAAACATTTTATAGTTTAATCAAATGTTTGTGAAGCGTTTTCACATGCCTCATCTCATTTGATCCTTACAGAAGTCCTGGAGTAGGTAGATAGGAGACTTGGTAGAATCCTATTTTCTTTTCATTAGCAAGACAATGGAGATTTAGAAAGTTTAGAAACTTGACCCGACTGAAAAGAAGTAAGAAATGGTGGAACTTGACAATGACTTCAGGTTTTCTCACTGCGCAGAATATAGTCAAACACTGCTACAGTTAAATATTTTACCTTTTGTTCTCCCTGCATGATCTACAATAATAATCTGCTTCATGTTGATATTTACTGCTGTGTTGCTGACAATTACCTGAAAGAGAAGTTGGGGTGCTTCATTGGGCTGGGAAATGTTTGGCAACATCAGAAAGCAGGTCTAATTAAGCAAGTTTATTCTATATCTATAAAAGGCTAAGTGCGCATGTGCGATACATATAAAGCTCTCACTAGTGCCAATTGCATGCGTGTGTTTCAATCTGTCATTGTTGATCATGAATTTGGTTGATACTTCTATTATAGAGAAAAGGCAAATAGCGATATTAAAATATTTCTTTTTTTTATCGGTTGATCTCTTACTCCCCTCCCTTCTGCCCCCCAACCCTCTCTGGCCTTCCCACTGCAGTTTGACAATCAGTTTGAGGCAGCTCTGCCTCTGTATCTATTATTGTTCAAAAGTTTGTAATGGTCTTTATTATCCATGAATGAGTGAGATCATGTGGTATTTTTCCTTCATTGACTGGCTTATTTCACTTAGCATAATGCTCTCCAGCTCCATCCATGCCGTTGCAAATTGTAAGAGTTCCTTCTTTTTTACAGCAGCATAGTATTCCATCGTGTAGATGTACCACAGTTTTCTAATCCATTCATCTACTGATGGGCACTTAGGCTGTTTCCAGATCTTAGCTATGGTGAATTGTGCTGCTATGAACATATGGGTGCACATATCCTTTCTGATTGGTGTTTCTGGTTTCTTGGGATATATTCCTAGAAGTGGGATCACAGGGTCAAATGGGAGTTCCATTTCCAGTTTTTTGAGGAAACTCCATACTGTCTTCCATAGTGGCTGCACCAGTCTGCATTCCCACCAGCAGTGCACAAGTGTTCCTTTTTCTCCACATCCTCTCCAGCACTTGTCGTTTGTTGATTTGTTGATGATAGCCATTCTGACAGGTGTGAGATGGTACCTCATTGTTGTTTTGATTTGCATCTCTCGGATGATTAGTGACTTTGAGCATGTTTTCATATGTCTCTTGGCTTTCTGAATGTCCTCTTTTGAAAGGTGTCTATTTAGATCCTTTGCCCATTTTTTGATTGGATTGTTTATCTTCTTTTTGTTAAGTTGTATGAGTTCCCTATAAATTTTGGAGATTAGGCCCTTATCAGATATGACGTTGGCAAATATGTTTTCCCACGCAGTGGGTTTTCTTGTTGTTTTGTTGATGGTTTCTTTTGCTGTGCAGAAGCTTTTTATTTTGATGTAGTCCCATTTGTTCATTTTCTCTTTAGTTTCAACTGCCCTAGGAGCTGTATCAGTGAAGAAATTGCTTTGGCATATGTCTGAGATTTTGTTGCCTTTGGATTCTTCTAGAATTTTTATGGTTTCCTGTCGTACATTTAAGTCCTTTATCCATTTTGAGTTTATTCTTGTGTATGGTGTAAGTTGGTGGTCTAGTTTCATTTTCTTGCATATATCTGTCCAATTTTCCCAACACCATTTATTGAAGAGACTATCTTGGCTCCATTGTATGTTCTTGCCTCCTTTGTCAAATATTAATTGCGCATATTGGTTCGGGCTGATTTCTGGGGTCTCTATTCTATTCCATTGATCTATATGTCTGTTCTTGTGCCAGTACCAGGCAGTTTTGAGAACAGTGGCTTTGTAATACAGCTTGATATCTGGTATTGAGATCCCACCTACTTTGTTCTTTCTCAGGATCGCTGCAGCTATTCGGGGTCTTTTTTTATTCCAGATGAATTTTTGGAGAGTTCGTTCTAGATCTTTGAAGTAGGCCATTGGTATTTTAATGGGAAGTGCGTTGAATTTATAGATTGCTTTGGGTAGTATGGACATTTTAATGATGTTGATTCTACCAATCCAAGAACATGGTATGTTCTTCCATCTCTTTATGTCTTCCTCTATCTCTTTTTTCAATGTCCTGTAGTTTTCTGAGTAGAGGTCTTTTACCTCTTTAGTTAAGTTTATTCCTAGGTATCTTAATTTTTTTGGTGCGATGGTAAATGGGATTGTTTTTCTAATCTCTCTTTCTGAAAGTTCACTATTGGTGTATAGAAATGCCTCAGATTTCTTGGGGTTAATTTTGTATCCTGCTACATTGCCAAATTCATGTATTAAGTCTAGTAGTTTTTTGATGGAGTCTCTAGGGTTTTGTATGTATAATATCATGTCGTCTGCAAATAAGGACAGTTTTACTTCCTCTTTTCCAATTTGGATGCCTTTTATTTCTTCTTCTTGTCTAATTGCAATGGCTAATACTTCCAGGACTATGTTGAAGAGGAGTGGTGAGAGTGGGCATCCCTGTCTTGTTCCTGTTTTTAGGGGAAATGGTGTTAGTTTTTGTCCATTGAGTATGATGTTGGCTGTGGGTTTGTCATATATGGCTTTTATTATGTTGAGGTATGATCCTTCTATTCCCACCTTGCTGAGAGTTTTTATCAAAAATGGGTGTTGGATTTTGTCAAATGCTTTTTCTGCATCAATTGATATGACCATGTGGTTTTTTTCTTTCAATTTGTTTATGTGATGTATTACGTTTATTGATTTACGGATGTTGTACCATCCTTGCATTCCTGGGATAAATCCTACTTGGTCATGGTGTATGATCTTTCTGATGTACTGTTGGATCCGATTTGCTAAGATTTTGTTGAGTATTTTGGCATCTATGTTCATGAGGGATATTGGCCTGTAATTCTCTTTCATTGTGTTGTCTTTACCTGGTTTTGGTATTAGGGTGATGCTGGCTTCATAGAATGAGCTTGGAAGTGTTCCTTCCTCTTGAATTTTTTGTAGTAGTCTGAGGAGGATAGGTTTTAGTTCTTCCTTGAATGTTTGGTAAAACTCCCCTGTGAAGCCGTCTGGCCCTGGGCTTTTGTTTGCTGGACGCTTTTTGATGACTGCTTCAATTTCTTCCATAGTTATTGGCCTATTGAGATTTTTAGATTCTTCCTGATTGAGTTTTGGAAGGTCGTATTTTTCTAGGAATATGTCCATTTCCTCCAGGTTGTCTAGTTTGTTGGAGTAGAGTCGTTCATAGTATTTTTTAACAATCATTTGTATTTCTGTGGGGTCTGTTGTTATTTCTCCTCTTTCATTTCTGATTTTGTTTATTTGGTCCTCTCTCTTTGCTTCTTGGTGAGCCTGGCTAGAGGTTCATCAATCTTGTTTATCCTTTCAAAGAACCAGTTCTTGGTTTTGTTGATCTTTTGTATTGTTTTTTTGGTCTCTATGTCATTTATCTCCGCTCTGATCTTAAAATATTTCTTCTAATTAATTTCCTTTCAATGTGCATGAATCCGTGCACCAGGACACTAGTAATAAATAGATAAATAAACAAACAAATACCGTTTAAATGCTTCGCTAAACCTTGGGAAAAACACACACACAAAATATATACAAACATTTTACTGTTGAGGAAAATCACATTTGTCCTGGTTGCCTGCAAACACTTGAAGCAAATATTTTGCATTGGTTTTGCTGCTGGAGGACTGAACCTCAAACCAAGGGTGATAGAGCATGTGTTCCCAGCCTCCAGCCTCCAGCTTCTCCCAGCTACGGCCTAAAGTGTAAAGCTCACTCTGCTGGTTTATATCCTCTCCTTTCTCTGCTCCCTTTATCCCAATGCCCCAGATATGGGCGCAGTAAAGGAAGCTTGTTGGAAAAGATTTAGGCTTCTCCTACTTAGTGTCCATGTTAATGTTATATATATACTAAGTACTAAGCATGTCAGGAATTGGTATTAGATTCAGTTTTGTCATATGGGATTTCTTAGTTTAAGTTCAGGATAAGGTAATCTCAAAACATCTTGTGAAAGTCAAAAAACCCTCTCCCAAATTTCTGCAAACTTTGGAGAAACTTAGAGTCTCTTGCTCAACATGTCTTCAAGTTTCTTCTGCTTCCATGAGTGCTTTCTCTTTTCAGGAGAGAAGCTGAAATTCAGTCTCTTCATAGACTTACACACACAAAATCCACTCAAATGGAACATTTATGAAAGTAACAATGTAAGCACTGGACTATTCATCATACCAGTTTTATTATACTTACATATATTCATTTTTCTGCTGCTCACTCAGAGCTTTAAGAATTCAGAGGAGCCCTGACCAGTTTGGCTCAGTGGATAGAGCATCGGCTTGCGGACTCAAGGGTCCCAGGTTCCATTCCGGTCAGGGGCATGTGCCTTGGTTGCGGGCGCATCCCCGGTTGGGAGTGTGCAGGGGCAGCTGATCGATGTTTCTCTCTCATCGATGTTTCTACCTCTCTATCCCTCTCCCTTCCTCTCTGTAAAAAATCAATAAAATATATTTTTAAAAAAAAGAATTCAGAGGAAAATTGCTTGTGTCAAGTGGTAGAACACCCCTCTGGTGCCCACATCACACCCCCAGCTTACCTCGGAGGCAGTTCTGACTTACTTCCATGTCCTGGGTCTTGCTGCACTCTGCTTATTTTTATAAACTTTTATTATTATAATCTTGTCCATCCCTGTTTGGCCCTGACAAGTCTCTAAGGCCCTAGGACACAATTAAGTTTTGCTTTTTTTTTTTTTTTTAATATATATAATTTATTGATTTCAGAGAGGAAGGAAGAGGGGGAGAGAGATAGAAACATCAATGATGAGAGAGAATCATTGATTGGCTGCATCCTGCACACCTCCCACTGGGGATCGAGCCCGCAACCCAGGCATGTGCCCTTGACCGGAATCGAACCTGGGACCCTTCAGTCCGAAGGCCAACACTCTATCCACTGAGCCAAACCAGCTAGGGCTGCACTCTGCTTTCTTTGACTCCACTGAAGCTCCCTGAAACTCAAGGGAGTTTGCATCTCCCATCAGGAGAAACCCTCATCCAACAGAGGAGGGAAGTCAGTGGGTAAACACTCCAGCCTCCTAGCTTCCAGGTGGGTTGCTATGGAAGGCATTTAGCACCTCTTTCAGTGGTCCTCACAGAAGTGAGCCCTTGTTGCCAACAACTTTGATAAAATACCCTTTGCCTTGTCCTCCTGCCCTGTCTTTGTTGAGGTGTATGTTCAGATCTTTTGCCCATTTTAAAAACTGGGTTGTTTTCTTAAGAGATCCTTGTGTAATTTGGGTAACAGGCCTTCTTTATCAGATGTCTTTTGCAAATATTTTCTCTTAGTCACTAGCTTGTTTTCTCATTCCCTTGATTAAAGTAATCTTTTTTAAAAAAATATATTTTATTTTTTTTTACAGAGAGGAAGGGAGAGGGATAGAGAGTTAGAAACATCGATGAGAGAGAAACATCAATCAGCTGCCTCCTGCACACTCCCTACTGGGTATGTGCCCGAAACCAAGGTACATGCCTTTGACAGGAACCAAACGTGGGACCCTTGAGTCCGCAGGCCGACACTCTATCCATTGAGCCAAACGGGTTAGGACGATTAAAGTAATCTTATATGCATAGTTGTATTGGATTCAAAAACACTTAAGGCTCCTGCACACCCCCTACTGGGGATGTGCCCGCAACCAAGGTACATGCCCTTGACCGGAATCGAACCCGGGACCCTTCAGTCCGCAGGCCTGACGCTCTATCCACTGAGCCAAACTGGTCAGGGCAAAACTTAAGGTAATTTAAATGTATAACATGAAGTAATATTTAACAATAATCAGGGTTTATTCTATGTGTATGGTACCTAATATTACTTAATGTATTTCTCTTAAGCTAGAAGTACTTCTATGCTATAATTTATCTTTTATTTTTTTGCTATGCTATAGTTTAGTGTAACATTGCTATAGTCTCTTTTGATTTTTAAATTATGTATAGTCATAGGCCACAGAAATAAATTATATAATTTTATTACATAAAATTAATATATATATAATTTTTAAGGAGTAATATATAATAAAATTGCCTCAAACAATAAATTAAATATTAAAACCATGTTAAAGACAATAGCACTTTCACAATGGCAACTAAATTGTTTAACAGAATGCTGGCCCCACTGGGTGAAAGATATATACAGCAACACCATGCTGTAAACGTTGTTTTGAAAACACGCATTGTGTTGTTCACATTTAATTTATATAGTTATATGCCACTAAGTAAGGAAAAAGTATATTTAATTGAAACAAGCAATAAATATTTACTTAGTATAAAGTTTATTCACATGTTTAAAAAGTGTCTGTAATAGAAAATCCAGTAAAACCAAAACATAATCAAGGCTGTGGGGAAAATGTACATTAAAAAAATGGATTTCTTTTTCCAGATAATGAAAATACTGATACATTTGTACTGTATTGTCTTAAGTTCTTAACCTGATAGGAAAACATTTTTAAACAACAAAAAATGGTGGAGAAATCACACAGTACAGAAGATTGAAGGCATCAATGTGACATATATGTTCCAAAATGTCATACTGGCAATCTACAAAAGAATCTAGTTTAAAAAATACAGAAATTCTAGACACTCTTTTAATAGCATAAGCACTATATGCAACATTCCAAATCAAACTAATAACAATTAATTCACATTCAATTAGAACAAAAACAATATGAATGATATGAAATTGAGCTTTTGAACAGCACTAACATTTTCTTGTTAGAGATTCTCTTGTACATACAGGAAAAGTATACACACAGAAAGTATCTGATAAATAGGAAAAAAATGATTAGAATTTTACAGGCAAAGGGGAAACCAAAGACACAGAGGACACTTTTGTTCTACTTCTTAATTGTTCTGAGAGTTTTCACCCACCCTGTTTTTACACAGAGGGAATATTATTAACAGATGCAAAACTTTCACATTATTTTGTGCTCTCTTTAATTTTTTTTCATTTTGAAAAGAGAACATTCCATGTAGAATTATCTATCTACTGAAGGTATAACATTACAAATGTGTATTTCTCTTTTTCTAGTCCAATTTCCTTTTTTATACCCATATTCCACTCATTTCCTGATTGTAATAGAGGGGAAAACACCTAATTAAACATAAAACTTTGTGTCAAAGTAGATTTAATGGTTAACCCTAATCAGTTACCTAGGGAAGAAGCACAAACAAAAAACTCCACCAAAAATACAATAGGAATAGGAAAGGGTGGATATATGTCAGAAATATATGTCAATAATTTTACATTGAGATATTTTCCTTTCAAACATTATAAGCATTTGTCAGTTGTGGCCGACGCTCTATCCACTGAACCAAACCAGCTAGGGCACATATACTAGTATATACTTTTATATATAGGTTCATATATTACATATGACAAATGCTTATAAATTCCTCATATAGATTTAGAATTAAACAACAACATCCCTGGATTTCATAATTTGAGACAGTCTAATTCTATAGTTACAAGTTGGGCCTAGAAAAGTGTGCTTGTTCATTATAAACCTAGCTCTCACCAATATGTTAGATTTTGGGCAAGTTAGCCTATGCCTTAGTCTGACTGTTACAAAGTGAGCAAAGTAGAGTTTGCCTCTGACCTGTTAAAGTAAGTGCAAAGTGCAAGGTTCAAAGTTACATGAGAAAAAGTGCTTACTTGTAAAAGCCAAGTTATGACTAACAGTTAAATTTTTATAGGTAATATAGGAGGCTCTATAAGGACCACTTTTCCTAATTCTATGTAAATGTTACTAAATTATTTCTTTGTGACAGACAAGCAAACAAAGAGACACAAGAATCTAAAAAGGATAATGCCTTTGGTAGTCTGTAATGGTGAAGGTATTGCTTTTATGTGCCTTAAGATCATGCTGTCTTAAAGGAGAGACACATACACATATGGTAACATGACTTATACTTTCTAAATATTCAATTTGGAAGGAATTATCAGTCATGTGAGTTTAAGTCTCACCTCTGTAAAAATTATAAAACAAAATACAATTTTACAAATGAGCTTTAATAGAAAAATGCAATGCCTGGTAAAAACATAAAGAACAGAATTTTCTATTTCTCAGGAGTATATTTCTTTTCTTTGTCTTTCTTTTGTGTGTGTGTGTGATTCTGGATCTCTTTATTACATGCAATAGTTGGATTTCTTGAGCTCCTGCAAGGAGGAAACAAATTACACATACATACACACCCACCTACATAAATTTGTGCACACACATTCACTCCAGAGGTTACTAGTAGCCCTACGCATGAGTGCGCGAGTAGCTCCCTGCCACTTGCCTCAGCTGGCCACCCCGCCCACCGCCACTGGTAGCTCTCCACTGCTGGTAGCTAGTTGCCCCGCCCTCCGCCCTCCTGTAGCTCTCCGTGCCCGCTTGTAGCTCGCTGCTCCACCCCCACCTAGAGCTCTCTGCCGCTTGTAGATTGGTCGTGATGTTATGGCGTCCTGGCTAATTTGCATATTCCTCTATTATTACATTAGATACTCTACTACATTATTTTTTGTTTGTTAACCCTCACCCAAGGATATTTTTCTATTGAATTTTAGAAAGTGGGAGTGGGAAAGACAAAAACATCAATGTGAAAGAGACACATCAATTCGTTGCCTCCTGCACACACCCCAACCATGGCCAGGGATTGAGCCTGCAACCGAGGTACATGCCCTTGACTGTAATCAAACTTGGGACCCTTCAGTCTGCAGGCCAACACTCTAACCATTGAGCCAATTGGCTAGGGCAACTCTACTACATTCTTAAGGAGAGACTGGTCACAAATACGATTAGAAGGAGAGATAAAATATAAGTTAAAATGGTTACTGATGGTGTTTTGTGTCCAGACATTAAGAGATACAAGGGGTTGCTGGTAACTTTAACCAATATTATATTTTAATAGCAGAAAAGTAAATTACTTTTTCTAGGTTCTGAAGCTATTATTTAGAAAAATCACATTTTCAAAATAAATAATTATATATAGTTATATATAGATAATCTTATATAATAAAAGCATAGTATGCAAATTGTCCCCTTGACCAGAGTTATTCCGGGAGTTCAACAAGGGGGCAGGCCAGCCAGGGGAAGGGAGGGAGGCCCCAGCCGGCAGCTGCTAGGGACCCTACCAGTGCACAATTTTCGTGCACCGGGCCTCTAGTTTAACAATAAAATAGGTGCATCTACTTAGTAATTTGGGTAACTTTATCAAATTCTAGCCACTCCTAAATTTGAGGCCTGTTTATTTGTTAGTATAACACTCTTGAAAATCCTTGTTATTACAATCCTCTAAAGATCGAACTCTCTAGCAAGTGTGTTGTTGTTTTTTTAGAGAAAATTACTGATCCCACTCCTCATAATGAAACATGACTGATAGCAAGAATTAACAACTAAAACCGGCAATATATGGTGAATGCCATTTTATAATTTAAAATATAAAACCAAGTGATTATATTAAGACCACCAATTTATAATGAAGTATCAAATTCTTTGAAGTTTTGCAACCAATAAGAAAGCCTAATAAAGCGTGGGCCCAATATTATGATGGGATAATCTAATGATTACAAATTCTTACTTTTAAAATATTCAACACAAAAAATCTACAACCTTTATCTACCACAAAGGATACAGATATTTCATCAGTTCTACTTATGACATCCATACTACAGATTTTTTTTTTGAATCATTAAAATAAACAAGAAAAAAGTGCTCTCTTCTTAACTGCAAAGATATGGAGTCCAAGCTTCTTATCGGGTTGATAATGATCAAGTTCAGGTTCAAGATGCCGACAGAACTTCTGTGGTGTAGTACTCATGCTTATTCCTCCTTTACTTCTTGCAGTTTGTCATAAAGGGCTGAACTGACGTGTCTTTATGGCTCGGGAAAAATGAACCATTCAAATAACACGAATCTCCTTTACCACCAAGATGGCAAGGTGAGCTTAGTGAGATGGGAGTGACAGAGACTTTTTAAATACCCTAAACCCTTTTGTTGACCCAGGATAAGGCGGTGGTGGCGAAATACTGTGTTTTCTGGTCAGTGCTACTGCCTGTTCATAAGAAGGTAATTCTATGTCCTCCACTGGAGGTGCTGATGGAAACAAGACAGCCTCCTCAGGTCTTCTGAAAATGATGGAGGGAGTCTGCCTTCCTCTTCTTACGTAGGTGGCTGAAGAACTAAACAGAGATACAGCATTTAAGTCTAGAAAAGGCGGCAGTTTTAGTTTAAGATGGCAACATTTAAAAATCCAACTGACTAATTTTATAAAAGTTGAACCTAATTTATTAATATAACAACAGGTTTCTAACAACAGAAAGAGTCTTTCTTGGTCTAGTGAAAAGATCAAGAGCTTTAAAGTCAGACATAGGTATGAAGCCGGATCCTGGCATTTGTTAGTCATGTGACCAAAGGCAAGTTAACCTAACTCTGTAAAGGGGGAATAATAACAGCTACCTCTACAGAAGGACTCAAAATATGCTACTTTCCCTGGATGAAAACTTTCTCAAAGTATGGCGTGAAACCAAACCCAGGTTTTGTTGAAAGGCAGCTCAACGCCAAGTCAAGGAAACCAATGCCACCGATAATCACAGCAGCTGATGTCTGTCTGTCTCCTTTGTCCCCCTCCCGAAGTCCTGCTGCCTGATGCGTAGGTCCCTTCTAAACAGTTCCTTCATCGCATCACTCTTCTCTGCAGAAGTCTAACCTGCAGCGTTCTTCCCATTGAGTCGAGTTCTAACTCCTGTACCTCCTTTTCAAAGCCTCCCTTATTCTGGCCTCATCCTGCTTTTTATAGCTCTCTGCTCTTGCCAAGGTCGCCTCTTTAACACTCCTCAGTATGCGCAATGAACTCTGTGCATTCACTGGTATGGTTCCCTTCCTCACATTATGTCTTTTTCCCACTCCACTGATCTAAGCCCAACAATGAAAAAAAAATATATGGCCTAGTTCTAGTCCCACCATTTTCACAAAACTTTGTCAGCTACACCAGCCGATGAAAATTGAAATGCAATATGGGTCTGATGTTTTGAACCTACCTTTTCCCTCCTCACTTGTAAATTACAAAATGATAATCGAAACATTAGTAAATGGATCTGTTTAGGCTGTGAAGCTGGCTAATCTATGCATAAATTAACCTCCTACAGTTATGGCTAACAAGATAATTAAAATTCATAGGTAATCCCCAACCTCTAGTCAATATTTACAACATCCTCCCCAACAAGAGACAGTTTAGCAGACTCAAAATTCTGTAAACTTTTCCAAACTAAGTAAGTCCATTTGCACCTTAAAACACCCTTTCCTTCAGAGGTAATAATGAGATCTGAAATTGGAGGGAAGGAGAGAAGAAAAAGATCTGTGTAAATCTAGGAACTGGATAATCAGCCCGTCGATAATTGAGAGGTGACTGAGATCATTACACGTTTACTTCGAGGGCTGAACACAATTCCTCCTCTGTCAGAAATCTGGAATGTTTTCATGGTAGGCTAGTCACTTGCCACATTCACTAGCTTGTAACGAAAAGTTCTATTTGTTTGCTTATAGGGAACAGATGTTTTATTTGAACAAATAAATTTTTCCATGTCAACTTTTAAAGCTTGAGATATAGAAACAATATAATAACTGCATCAAAGCCATTAAATATCTACACAGCTATTTCTTACATACACCTTAGATGAGTGAAACCAGAAAGTATGCACCAATAACATCTCAAATAAATGGACATCATATTACACCTATTTTACTCCATAAAGTAAGAAACTAAGAAATGAAAAGATCTTGTTTCCAATTTCTTGGCATGTTTTTACAGAAGAATGAGACAAACTTTTCTGACAATGATCTTATTTTTCACTCTGTTTCAAATATTTCCTCACCCTTCCCCCATTTCAGACTTGCAAAATATAGAAAGAAAACAAATAACTCTGCTGGAAGAATTTCTTAGGACAATAGATGAAATGTACTTTAGTAAGTATCTAAAAGCTAATCCCAACAAAGGAGAGTATTTGGTAAACCTAGTTTGAAATGTCCCCTAAAATGCAAAGGGTCGCTGTGAGGGTTAAAGTGAGACAATAGATGTAAAAATGATCTGTGAACTGTACAGCACTATACTGTACTAATATTAAATGTAACTATTTTTTTTTAAAAGCTGACATTTGTGAACCTTCTTGTATTCTTTTGAAGGACCAGCGTTTTTTATTTTTAATTTTAATACTTGGAAATACTTTCTGTCTGTTAAATAAGGGAAATTAATAGAAGTCATACAGCATAAAAGATAGTGGCTTAAGAAAAATGGAACCAATTCTCCTTACTTCCTCTCACTTCTCAGATTTCTGCAGGATTTACAGAAGTCCGACACACTCCTTAGTCCATGCCCACAGGTCAGATGAATGCCTCAGGGAGCTTTTTGGGAATTCCAGTTTGGGGACAGAATTACAATTTATGTTGCCCCTGTCCTCTGCCCTCTTTGCTGGCATGTCTCCTGTCTGCACCCTTTCTGTGGGCATCCTTACGGGCTCAGTCCTTTGCCTTCTGTTCTTCCATCTCACTCAGAACTTGCCTATTCTCATGGCTTCAGCTTTTATCCTCCAACAGATGAATTCTAATTCTATATTGTTGCCCTAAACTCTGACCTTAACAATACAGAAAAAAAATTTATTGTGATAAAATATATATAACTTAAAATTTGCTATATTAGCCATTTTTACGTATACAATTCAGCAGTATTGATTATATTCACAATGTTCTGTAATCATCACCATTATCTAATATCCATAACCTTTTCATCACCTGGTCACCATCATGCACTTGTTCACTTAATTTCAAAGTGTAAATAGGAATATATAAGCACCAATTTTGAATAGTCTGTTTAGTATCTGGTGCTTTTAAAAATAACATTATTCTATGCTTACTCATCTATATGTATTGAGAAGATAATACAGAAGCTAATAACTTTTTATTCCTATAAGTACATTGAGGTTCTATTATGTAAACAAGTACTGCTTTTATGAATATTCATGAAACTTTATTAATGTGCTATTATCTTCAAGTGGGTAACCATTTTATTTTATTAATTTTTATTTGATTTAAAGTATCAGTAAAAATAACTGAATTTAAAAGCTATTCTTTTTCTATTTGGGTAGCCACATGGCTAGATCTGATATCACTGTGACTCAGACTAAACTATGGGACTTCTTGCCTATGTGGGGACACTGGTATCTGCCTCCTGCTCAAGAAGAAAACATCGCCCAGCCTGTAGAGTGGTTCAGTGGTTGAACATCAACCTATAGAGGTCAGGGTTTGACTCCTGGTCAGGGCACATGCCCAGCTTGCAGGCTCGATCCCCAGTGTGGGGCGTGCAAGAGGCAATCGATCAATAATTCTCTCTTATCATTGATGTTTCTATCTCTGTCTTCCTCTCTAAAATCAATTACAATTTTTTTTTTAAAAAAGAAGGAAACATTGAAAATTCAATCTGATATTTGGGAATCTTCTTGTATTCTTTTGAAGGACCTTAGAAACAGCATTTTGAAGTTTTTTATTTGTGTTAAATTAGGCAACCAAACAACTTATCATATACTAGAGGAAACTGGGGACACATGACAACTAAATGCAATGTACTATCTTGATTGGCTCCTAGAGCAGAAGGAGGACAATCATGTAAAAATTGGTGAAGTCTAAATGAGGTCTGGAATTTAGTTAATATTAATGTACCAATGTTGTTTTTTTAAACTTTTATTTTAGTTTGTTAATCCTCACCCAAGGATATTTTTCCATTGATCTTTTAGAGAGAGTGGAATAGAGAAGGAAAGACAGAGAGAAACATCGAAGTGAGAGAAGCACATTGATTAGTTGCCTCCTGCACATGCCCTAACCCGGGCCCAGGCCAGGGAGGAACCAGCATCCGAGGTACGTGTCCTTGACCAGAATTAAACCCGGGATCCTTTGGTCTGCAGGCCGATGCTCTATCCACTGAGCCAAGCCGGCCAGGGCCCAATGTTGTTTTATAAATGTACTATGATAACATAAACTGTTAACAATGAGGGGAACTGGGTGAAAGATATATGATACTTCTTTGAACTATCTTTATCACTCTCCTGTATATCTAAAATTATTCCAAAATAAAAAGTTTATTTAAAAAACAGGCAGTCATTTTAAATCCACTTAAAAATAACAGTACAGAATGTGTAATAGTGAATTAAATATTTTCATTTGGTACTTACCCTGGATGTCCTTGCCGGTTACACTTAGTGATACAAAGATAGTAACCAAGTAATCCAAAAATAACCAAAAATACTCCAGCAGCAATTAGTCCAGTCAGAAGGCCCAAAACGTCAATTTTCTCTCTGTTTCCACCTTAAGAAAAATCATTAAAATAACGTAAATATAACAACTGAAAAGCCCTACCTGTGATAGGTCTAAGCACAATATTAAGCATCAAATAATTAATATTAATTTTTAAAAAATCTTTGTGCTAAACATATGACCTAAAGAATTTTAAACAGCCCTAACCGGTTTGGCTCAATGGATAGAGCGTCGGCCTGCGGACTCAAAGGTCCCAGGTTCGATTCCAGTCAAGGGCATGTACCTTGGCTGCGGGCACATACCCAGTAGGGAGTGTGCAGGAGGCAGCTGATCGATGTTTCTAACTCTCTATCCCTCTCCCTTCCTCTCTGTAAAAAATCAATAAAATATATTTTTTTAAAAAATAATAATTTTAAACACTTCCTGAAAGCCCTAGTTATGGTTTTCTTTTAAATAAGTCATATTAAATGAATAATATTCAAGACTAAGTGGGATAAACTTAAACTTTGTTCCACTAGGCACACTTTGATAGTAACTACTAAGATAAATGTATTGAGCAACTCCAGTGTAGCTGTGTAATATAATCTCCCTATAAGCTTGGGCCCTACACAAGAGGAATGAAAGAACAGCTGGCAAAAAACCTACCTAAAAGTCAACTAGAGGTGATCAATATAGATAAAAGACAGGATGGTCCCTCTCTAGAAGTTACTTCATACTACCTAACAATCTTAACTTACCTAGTAACATATGATTTCCATTCACTTGTAATGGTAAAAAAAAAAAAAAAAAAAAAAAAAAAAGAGACAAAACAATTAAAACAGTTTACTACTTTAAAGCAATGGAGTACAACTTTTATTCTGTGCAAGTCTTGACTTAGCTGAGCTGTTTAAAGCAGCTTTAAACCTATTATCTCATTTCCCGAGTATCTCACCAAACTTGATTTTCATTGTATAAACAGATGAATGGGGCCTTTTCTATCTTAGATAGCCCAGTGTATAATTGAGAAAATTTCCTTGAATTTACAAGGTAAGCATGTTGAGCAACAACCAAACTCAAATAATGAAACTAAATGTATTATAAAAGAAAGGGTGTGGGAAAAACATTATTTAATCAATTCTTGTCTTACCTGATATTGTGGTTGGTCCTTTAATTGAATAGTCCTGCCAAAATGCCAGCTAAGAGAAAGAGAAATTTTCCAAGTTCATTTGATTTCATTGTCATTTTATTTGGTCCCAATGACCTAGACTAGGGGTGGTAAATTTTTGGCATGTACCACAGGTAAGATACCACTTCATTCAAGCTAAAGGGTGTGACTCACTCTAAGTAAAGCACTACCATGCACTACTGTTTCTCCCAACTCTGGAATGGTCAGGGGATTATTGCCAGTGCCACCTCTCCACCACTGTACCCTGCTATTCTCCCTTCACCTGCCCAGAGCTCCCACTCCGGCATCAGGGAAACTATCGCATTGCAGAGTTGGTGCAAGTGCCAAAGGTAGAAGCTGAGGCAGGAGACTAATTTTTAAAAAGGAGTCTGAATTTTTCTATGCTAAGTGGGACCTCGGTTTGCTAGATTTTATTGAAAGGTATTTATTGATTTAGAAAGACATCCCCAAGGCTGCTTAAGTTCAGTGTTACTTGAGAGAATGGGAGAGATTTTAAGGAACCGTGATAAAATTACAAAATGGGTTTGTGCAAAACAGAATAAAATCTCAACAGGCACCCTTACAAAGTGTAGACTTTGTTTTCCTTCTCTAATACAGGCGGCAGATGTTAGCACGGAGGCTGGACACAGTTTGGGGGGAAAAAGAACTACGTTCCATTAAAACCTGCATTTGAAGGATACCAAGCGAGGTTCTTATTGACCAAAGAGTAAAATGGCACGTTTGAGGAAGGGAAAAAGGAGATGGGGTTATTTAATCTACAAAAGTAAAGAATTTGGGTCATTTAACATTCTTCAAGAAAATGCCAGATTATAACAAGGCCAGTGCTGTCTCTGTTTTGTGCCTTTACAAGATGAACAGACGGGATTTCATTATATTTTAAGGGAGAATGTCTAAAAGTCTCTCCCTTACATTTACAGTGATGCCACACAACCGACTCCTGAGTGCGGGGACTGTATATTTTGTATCTTCAGGCTCTAGCAGAGCACTTGGCACATAGCAGATTGCCAATACCTGAACTATAAATACAGTCATCCAAAAGGTGAGGCCACTGTCCGAAAACACTGCTCAGAGTCTTGGGTTAAAGCCTGTGTCAGAGAACTAACTCAAATTATATCCTGAAGTTTAATTCACTGCTTCATGATTGTTTTTGAAGATAATAAACATTAAGCACACAAAATTACAGCATAACCAATCATTTGCTGATTACTATAAGCCCAGTTAATTAAGTATAAAGCCAAGTCTAAAGTAAAAGCTAATTCGCTTTTTAAGAAAGTAGAAAAGAGATAACAGAGATAGAATCCTAATTTTATTTAAAGCATTAAATCTCTAATGACTGCAAGGGCCATTTTCTTAGGTACGAGTTAGTAAATTTCCAGACAATTAACATCATTAACCAAATTACCGTTTTATCTTCATCCACAAAAATCTCTCTGGCTTCCTCATAATTGCAGAGCTCTTCGATGCACTCTCTTTCTAGGTCACCTGGAGTGAAGAGCTCCAAATCAAATCTATTATATAGCAGGTGTCTATGAATGAAAGAGTTTGCTTCTTCTTTTGATGTAAATACTAATAAAGAAATAGAAAGATTTCAAATACTGATAACAATAAGAAAGAAAATTCCTATTTAAATTGTGAAAAGAGTGAAGAGTTCTCTTGATGTAGTTAAGTTACACCAAACTTTCTCGTGTGGTTTTCAAAGCTGACAAAAAGAAATATCAGTAAAAATAATTCTATCAGTTGAAGCAATTCGTAGATATAGTCTAGTGTTACTCGGCTTGACATGGGTTTAAAATACTAAACCAGCCCTAACCAGTTTGGCTCAACGGATAGAGCGTCGGCCTACGGACTCAAGGGTCCCAGGCTCGATTCTGGTCAAGGGCATGTACCTTGGTTGCGGGCACATCCCCAGTGGGGGGCGTGCCGGAGGCAGCTGAAAAAAAATAAATAAATAAAAATAAAAAAATAAAATACTAAACCAATAATGCAGTACCTCAAAACCTGCCTAACTTAACTATAACTACATGAAATCTAATTTCAGAAAGGAGAATTAGAAATCTGCTTCTGTATTGCTACTTCTCAGATTCGCCCAGATCTTCACATTTTATTGACTAAAAAGCGGTGCCAAATTTCTCATTGTCAGTCTTCTGTTCAAATAGGTTATCTGAGTTATAAAAATATCCCTACCCTCCTGAATGGCACTCAATAAGGCTACTTTCAACTTGAAAGGAATACAAAAGAGAGAGGCGTAAACGTGTTTTATTGTTCCTGAAGTGATGTTTATGCCAGTACAAATCCTCACCCAGAGGCTGTTTGCCACTTCCCTGAGTGTGAAAGTTCCAATTCGGTCAGTGCCTTATCAAACTTTTCCCTGCCTCCCTCACAGTCTTAGGAGAAATGCTGCTTTTTATTGTTTGGGTTCTCAGTAACCCTGAAAGTGCTTATAATTGAAAGAAGCAACCTTCCTTGCTCTGGATCATCCTGAACTTCCCCGAGAGATTCTATTTTCCCTCTGGTCTTTGCACTTTGGATCTGCCTCCTCAGATTCTCTATCCATCTCCATTTCTTCTGCCTTAGACCATTCAAAGAGGCTCTCTGTGCATTTCAGACCCACCAGTCCAAATATTTCATTCTCGTTCTCTCTCCGGTCTCCCCATGTTTTTAAATAAATTCCTTGTAAGTCACTGGCCTTTATCAGAATTTAGCTGTAGGTTTTCCTAGTTACTTTTCATATTTCCATTCATTATATACCTTTTCATATATCTTATTTGCATATAGAGAGCACTGGCTTCTGTGCCATACAACTCTCCTAAGACAGTTACTGCTACACACTTTCCTCTACTCTGTAGGTATCTGTTACTACCTTGTGAGTTTATGGACACTTCCTGTTTACACCCTGCCTCCCAGATCAATGAAGAGGCCCTCCAGGGCAAGGATTACAGCCTTTCATTTCTACATCTCCAGTACACAGCATAGGGCCTGGCGCAGAGTATGTGTTAACAAAATGGTTAATAACTGAACAAGTTGGCTTTTTAAACATACAGGATTCCTCTTTTACATTTCCCACAGATATTGCCAGCCTTTCGCACTCAAGTATGATCTCTAAATTCCTTCCAGAGTTTGTGATATTTTTGAGAGTGTCCTTTTGTCTGTTACTGTGTGCATAGATGAATACATTCACAAGGATTCTGGGGATCAGCATCTGGTCCCACTGGAATGGATCATCAACCTCATATATGAGTGAACTTACATACATGGTACAACTTGGGAGATACCAAGAAGGATCTCCTTCCAAAATCTGTCCTTTTACCATGAGCTATCCAATCGCCTAGAATTCTGTCATCAAGGGTTCAATTCCTCTGGATTAAGATAATTGCCCTATCTTAAAACCCAATCTCTCTCTCTCTCTCTCTCTCTTTCTCTCTCCTAGAAGGTTTAACACACTAAGCTGTATTAATCATTAATAAGTCATCCAGGAGTGTTAGTGTAACAGATCCTTCCCAAATGAAAATGAGCTGAGTAGGATCTGATGAGAAGGGAAGGGATAAGGGACAGGGATGTGTGGGGAAGTAGATCCAAAGTACTAGCGCTGGGTAGGGAAGCCCAATGACAAGGCAGGGAGAAGGATGCTGAGAACCAAAGCATTTTTCCCCCCTTTTCTGTTTTTTCTTTTTTCTTTGTTAGGCTCTTAAAACATGGGCAGGAACCAGTCTATTTATGACCTGGAACCCACAAGGTGTGAAAATATAGGTTAGTAAGCCCCAAACCTAATCTCACAACCATCTGACTATATCCAGAGATTTGAAAAATCAAAAAGGACCTTAGATCATTCCACGCCTCACCCCCATGACTTTACAGATGAAGAAATTCAAGCCAAAAGGCATCAAGTGACTTGCCTAGGGTCTCAACAAGTCCAGACCAGATCTTGGACTCTCTATCTTTCCAGGAAGAACAACTCATTATGTTCATTATAATTACCACATAGCCTCATGTAAACAAAAAAGAGTAAAGAAAAGAAAAATGGCACTCACTGATTTTAGAAGTTGAAATAGGTTCTCCATTCAGGTTAACCACAAACCAGATCTTAAATGTGTGTGTGTGTGTGTGTGTGTGTGTGTGTGTGTTTAATCAAAAGTAACTCAAAATCAGTTGGTATACATTGCACTTAACAAACCACAACATTACCAAATAAACCAAAAATTAAACTAAAGAATATTTTAGTGCTCCTATGATTGACGAGGGCATGTAATTTCAAATACTATGCTTCCTAATTTGAGATCTATAATAGGCGGCTTGGGGTTCCAAGAGGGTTTTCTGGGAAACTGAAGCCACGCTCACCTTCTTCCCCCGCATGCCCAGATGCCTCTGGACCTCTCCTACAAAGAGGAAACGCGATGGTAGCTTCGGGCAGCTGGCTGAGTAGAATCAGAAGCGTCAACATAGTCCAGCAACGGTCAAACAAACTAAAACAGAAACAAACAGACACGTCAAAAAAGCCCCTGGCTCAGCATTGTGAGTTTCTGTAGGACCTGAGTCACGGACCTGTTGTGCTCAAAGCCACGGGACAATTGTGCCCCGCGCGCGGTTTCGGTCACCCGGGTCCAATCCGCGCCCTGACAGCGGCCGCGAAAGTGCCTGGGGACAAACGCC
>NW_005356944.1:4370544-4383504 GCF_000412655.1 Myotis brandtii | reverse complement strand
GGGCGTCACCCGGAGCTCGCGCTGCGGTTTCTTGGGCAAGAACCTCCCTCCTGAGCCCTCGGCGAGCCCGGCCTCTGGCCTCCGGTTCTGGCCCCGCCCTAGCGCGCAGGTGGCTGGTTTATCTGGGTTCTAGACCCGGCTTTTTCTGCGACTTCAGGGGGGAGCGGGGGCGGGGTCGGTTCTCAGTGCTCAGCGGGGCGCCCTTGGGGCGTCTGGAGGTTTTCGGGTTTGGGTCCCACTAGGCTGCCGGGGGGTCTTGTGGTTACCTTGACTCAACATTCCTAAAAGGGTGATCTGGGAGAGAGCAACATATGCATCAGAGAAAAGTCACTTTAGTAATAATATGAAATGGGAAGTGACATTAAAGTTATTCGGTGGCATTGGTTCTCAAACTCGCCGGATCTGGGACGTCTCCAAGATCTTTTCAAGGAATCTCCGAGATCAAAACCATTTCCATTAGGATAATAAGACAATTTGCCTTTTTCATTTTCTTAATTGATAAAATTAAACTTAATTTTATTTTGCAAAAATCTACAAATACGTATTCAGATCTGGTTTATCCTCAAACCACGTGTTCGTTTTTTGACAAACATGCCAGTTTAAGTTTGGCATGCCAAACTTCAAGTTTTACTAACATTAATATTCATTGAGCAGAAAGAAAAACTGCATTGCTTGATTTTGGTAATTAGCAGTATAATTAAAAACTTGTAATTGTTTTTAAGATAAACACTTTGAACGACATTTAATAAATCTTGGTTTTGCTCTTCAAAGGAGCCACTATACCAAAGCATTTACCTGGGTCTATCAAGTTCCTGCTGGTAGAATATTACTTCCAACCTATTTATTAGCTTTTCTTCCTGTAGTCCAATATATGCTTCCCTCCCTCCACTGAATGAAAGTACAGAAAAAAGCAATTTATTTCTTCTTCCCTCCCCACTCCTAGAATCATGACAAAAGGAAAACATTCCCCCACAAACTTGTGTCCAACAGCACTTCTCCCAGTGACTCCTTCCAGTTCATTTTCATTCTCTTATGAATGTACAGTGGAAATTTCCAGAGACCATTTGACCTGTAATGATGTCATCACTCTGCTGACTAATAGAATGCCTGCATGTGTGTTCTTGTGTTTTCTAGTATTTTCTATGGTAGTTGATGTAAGGATCAATATGTATATATTTATAAATAATAGATATTTATAAAGATTAATAAAATGTTTCATCTCAGTATTTCTGTAATTTTATTAGCTCACCTTGATCTTATCTGTCAGGATAGCTATAACCTCATTATCCTCAAATAAATGGTTATGTTGAAATCTTGAACTTGTCTTTGAGTCTATAGAGAAGCAACAAAAAGTAAGTACTCGTTGTTGCCTTGATTTGAAATAATATTTTGAAATTCTCTATTTTAATATGTAATAGAAATACCGTTAGATGGCATTCACATAAGTGAAAGCTCTTTGGGGCCCTTGTTAATGTTAAAGATTATATAAAGTTCCCAAGATAAAAGAGTTTGAGAACTGCCGCCAGTAATGAAGGCAGCAGGTGGACAAAGGACCTCTGGCAGGTGATTTTCTCATCCTTCTTTGTCCAAACAACATGCTTAGCAATTCTTTGGAACATCATTTAAGGTTCCATGCTTTGGCTTGGCACTTGCTGGAAGCCAAAGGAAACATTCTCCCCGACCCCTTCTAATCTTTGGTTAAGTCAATTTCCACTAAATTTTCTTTTTTTCTCCCCACAAAGGCTACTATTGTCAATTTTATCTTAATGTTTTAGAATCAACTGTATTCTTCTTTAATCTTCTACAGCAAATTTGTTTTCACTGATTCCTTAGACCAGGGGTGGGGAACATCCGGCCTGCACAATCATTCGGTCTGGCCCTGCCAAGGCATTAGGGGTGAGTTAATTAAATATTTGACCAAATATAGCAGGCTAATTTTTAAGTTGATAATTTTGTATGGCCCGTGAATGATGTTAAAAATATCCAAATGGTCCTCGGCAGAAAAAAGATTCCCCACCCCAGCTTTACAAGTTCCAACTCCTGTTCGCCTTGTTCTCTAACCTGGTCCTATCATAGATCCTTCTTCTTTCACTCTTCAATTCTTTTATTGTCCTTAAGCAAATGGAATCAGACTAAAGAGGCTGGAAATGATTTCTTGTTGGTTGACATCCTATAACAAAAAATGTCTTCATTAGAATACCCATTCTTCTATTAATTCACTCGTTTAGCCAAACCACAACACTAACACCTAAGGATGGAGAGAGAATCACTGTCCATATTTTGGAGAAGAATGTAATCTAAGATCTGTATCTAAGAATGTGGGCCTATAAAGTTCTTATCAAGAGCAAGAACTGACTTATTCAGCTTTATATTCTACACAGTACCCAGCACAGTGCTTTTTATGTTGTTGGTGCTCAATCTATATTTTTGGGTGGAAGCAATTTATTTACAGGTAGGAAAAGTACTTCACACTATTTTGAGAGTGGCAAATGGTCAGATGCTTCATGCTGTGGAATCAGCAGATGTGAACTTTAATGACATTCCTTGGCAGAAGGCATCCACCCACATATCTGGATATTTGGACCAAAATAAATGAGGCTTTGTGTTCACGTGAAATATCAGTTTATAGCCTGAGAGGGGAGGCAGATATAGAAATGAGTCTGTTTCTCAGTAGTGAAGTACATCCCTGAATGTTTACCTGTAATATTGGATCCTACAGAATATTATAGCATTTGGCAATATGCACATAAACTTCAGCCACTATGGAACTGCAAGATATGTTGAGAGTAGATAGCAAAGAGAAAAGAGTGTAGTCAGAAACAACATTGTCCAAGATTATTGATTTCTTCTATTTACTTGCAGTATTTATTTTCTAATTTTGTACCATTTGCTTGTTAAAGTCACAGTATTCTTATGCCTTTCTTCCAAAGCATTTCAAGTGCTCTTATTCTGGCCATCTGTGGAGTTGGGCCAGATATTATGATTCTTACTTTACAAAGAGAGAGCATGAAATAAAAAGTCTTGGATGGTCATTGGCCAAGTAGTAGCCTAACTCTTGACTCTTTCCAGTACTCTTTTTTTTTTGAGTTATTACAAAGCAATGGAGGGTACTAGGTGAAGAATTATTTAATTTAAAAAGAAATAAGAAGAAAAAAACAGAGCAATGAGATTAAAATAAGTGGATTAATGTGATAATGCATCTTTGAGTTTGAGCACATACCCGCCCACTTACCTGTGTGAATTCAAGAATGAAATGGAAACTTGCTTTACTTTTCATGCCCACTGTGGGCATGAGGGTTGACTCAAGGGCTGTGACAGGAAATGTTAAGATTGTGCCATGAAGCTCTTACAGCATGAGATCACATTCACATCCTTAAAGACACAGTGATGACTCTACCATTCAACTCCTCAGAACAGGAGATGCAACTTTCCTGAACTTGATATTTCTGTGACATTTTAGCCTTGACGTTTCACCATCAATTGTTCAAAATTTTAATTCATCCTAGTAAAATCAGCAGGTGGAAAAGGAAAGACTCCTAGTGTTCAAGGGTGATTATATGCTCGTCTGCAGGTATTTTCAGATTCAACAAATAGGTAAAGGGGTTAAAGAGCTTATTTTAAACATTTGGTTAAAGTCCACTAAAGGAATTTTTGACTAGAGTTCATATTTACTTCTCTAATTTAAGAACAATGACTGTTAATAACAAAGCAAATAATATCAAGAACAGTGTGAGGGGTCATCTGGTTTCACGTGACACTGTGGGTAATAATAAGAACTACGTGTCATGGTTTTAAAAATGAGTAATCCTGCCCTAGCTGGTTTGGCTCGGTGGATAGAGCATCGGTCTGCAGAATGGAGGGTCCCAGGTTCAATTCCAGTCAAGGGCATGTGCCTTGGTTGCTGGCACGTCCCCGGTGGGGGGTGTGCAGGAGGCAGCTGGTCAGTGTTTCTCTCTCGTTGATGTTTCTAACTCTCTATATCTCTCTCCCTTCCTCTCTGTAAAAAATCAATAATATATATATATATTTAAAAAATGAGTAATCCTTAAAATCTCTCTGTAAAAAAATCAATAAAATATATATATTTTTTTAAAATGAGTAATCCTTAAAATCCTTACAGAGCAATAAGAATCACTGTGGTTCTGAGATGCCCACAGGGGCCTGTGACAGGGACTTGTGTCACAATTGGTCACAAAACTCTCACTCTTTGTTCCGGCCTTGGCATTTTTACAACTATAATTAATTATTTGACTCATAGACTGATTTTATCATCATAGACTTACTGTCTGATTGCCACACATTATTTTGGCCGCTATTTTGGAAACTCATGTTCAGGTGTTGTAAGAAAACATAGAATTATTTTCATACATAAGTTTATTTGGCATCAATTGCAAAACCATACTTTCTACCCACAACATGAGAAAGGGGGGTTTAAAAAATCATGCATTTTGTTAATTCTGCATGGAAGAAGGATAATAACGCGGTGTTGATATTACTGATATGATTAAAGGCACACATTAGGTGGGAGAACTGTTAGGAAGTCTATAAACCAGGCTTCCATTTATCCTGCTCAGGCGGACAAGTCTCCTTTGTTATTTTATGTATCACTCTGGTTTGAAGCTCTCAAATAAGGGTTCTCGAAACATGAGTTTTGAAATATAAAATGTGGGGTTTTAAGCATTGTTTCTTTTACTGATGTACTCTAACGGCTTTAGTAAAATTTACGGCGCTCCTTTACCCACCTTCAACAATGCCTCCCTGACAGTTCCTGAGAGCCAGGAACAAAATCTACCAGTCTTTGAATCTCACCTGGCACATGGCAAGATTTCCTAAGTGAATGCAAGAATTAATAAATTCTAGTCCTGAGTCTGCTTCTCTCTAGCTAGATGACTTTGAACAAATCACTTCTCTGAACTCTGTCATCCTCTTCTGAGTCATTGAGGGCTTGGTCTGAATAAACTCTAAGATTCCTTCCTATGCTAAAATTCTATGGTTCTTTGACCATCCTTTAATAATAGAAGAGTAAAGATACTCTACCTAAATAAGTTTCTAATTATTCTTTCCTGCCTGGATAGTCTTAGATTACTTGCTATTATATAATTTATTATAGGCATGAATCCGTGCACCAGGCCTCTAGTATGCATATAAGATGTTTGGTTAATCTCTTCCCGCCCTCCCCCCTCCCCCCCTCCCACCGAGATTCATCAGTCTGTTTCATGTTTCCATGCCTGTGGTTTCCGCTCCTGCATTGAGCATCTGCCCCTCGGTGGTCACTGCATGTCATAGCTACCAGCTGGTTGGCCAGTCAGCCAGTCGTTTAGGTTTTTATATATATAGACTAGAGGCCTGATGCATGAATTCGTGCATGGGTGGGATCCCTCTGGGTGGCCTGCAGGGAGCAGGCTGAAACCTGCAGTCCAACACTGTCTGCAGCTCCTACCTGCCACTCCTGCTCATCCTGGCCCCACTGTGTCTGCTGTGGGCTTGCCCCCAATCAGTCCTGATCGAGAGAGGCTCGCGCTGCTGCTGCAGCTCCTACCTGCCACTCCTGCTCATCCTGGCCCACTGTGTCTGCCATGGGCTCGCCCCCAATCAGTCCTGATCGAGAGAGGCTCGTGCTGCTGCAGCAGCACTCAGCAGCCATGAGCACTGCATCTGGTGCCCTCCCAAGGGGAGTGGCCTGTGGGATTGGGCTGAAACCAGCTTTCCGACATTCCCCAAGGGGTCCCAGATTGTGAGAGGGTGCAGGCCAGGCTGAGGGACCCCACTGGTGCATGATCAGGCCAGGGAGGAACGCAGAAGGGCTCCAGGGCATGTCTGGCCCATCTCACTCAGTCCCAATTGGCTGGATCCAGCAGCAACCTAACTTACCAGTTGGAGCATCTGCTCCCTGGTGGTCAGAGCATGTCATAGCAAGCAGTAGAGCAGCCTTAGCATATCATTAGCATATTATGCTTTGATTGGTTGTTCTGCTGTTTGGTCTATTTGCATATTACCCTTTTATTATATAGGATATTTGCATGGATGTTAGGAAACAAATTTATGGAGCATGCATCTTTTTGAGAACATCATCTCAAAAAGCTGAAATATGTTAAAAGGGAAATAGTTTGTTCAGAAAGAGCAGAAATTGAAGGAAGATTAGGTTTCTTGAAACACATGATTATTTCAGTGTCATTAGCATTAATGTGAAATATCTGTTATCTCCCCAATGGTCACCTCCAATATTCTACCTTCAATGGGCCTATGAGAATTTATGCACACTGAAATAACAGACGAGCCTTGGAGAGGAGACTTATAATTGTGGAAACATTTCAGGCTTCCTGGGTTGCTGATGACTAGAATTGCTGACACTGTCCATGAAGATTTTTAGTTCAAGCTGCTTTTAATACTTCAATATGTTATCACATAAGCCCATTTTTTTAACAACTAAGATCTTTGTTTAATGCATTGACAAATAGGTGCAGAATTGTAAGCAATTTATCTCATGAAATTCAGTAAGCAAATCAGGGAATCAGGGGGAACATTAAAACTAGGATTTCTGGTTTCTACCCAATAGGATTTCCACTACACCTCACTGGCATTAGACTTCTATTTAGTCATTCAGTAATTGCACTTATGATTCACACTCCCATGAATTGTGAAGAGTTTCTTTTGTTCTCTTTTAGTCATGAAAAGGTGAAGTTCAAGATCTGACTCTGACACGTGGTATCAATTTCTCATGCAAGGAAGGACATACTTTTTCTTTCTTTCTTTTTTAAAGATAAATTTATAATTATTTAATAGCAAAGCAATACATATCCTTTGTAAAACATCCAAATAACATAGAAGTTAGTTAGTAAAAAAGACCTTTTCTAAAAGAAAGCTGTTAAAATAAGTTTTCACACAGCCCAGTCCTTTTCTTTAATGAACTCTGAACTATTTAAATACTTATATTATAGTAAATTTTGTAGTATTGTAATGACTCTTTGGACACATTTAATATTACAAATTTTTTTTTGCACAAAAGAGGAAATACAAACAGCCAATAAATAAGCCTTAGCAATGTTCAGTTTCACTAATCATCAAAGATATGAAAAGTAAAATGAGGTTCATTTTTTGCTCAGTACATGTAGTACTGTGAAGAGGGTGGCAAAAAGGGCATTCTCTATTCAAATAACCATTTTAAATGGCATTTTAGCAATTCGCTTTAATAAGTGTGAAGATTCTGTTCTTAAACATTACATGAGAGTATTGCCCAATCCATTTGTATTTACCTAACTATTGCACGTTTGCATTGCTGATTTGTAAACATAATATCTCATGAGTCAATCTCGTGATCATGATCTCATGTGTCATTCTCTAATTGCAGATGTAATGTCCCTTCAGTTATTTCTATATTTTATCTATTTATCACTTTCTAGATATGCCACTAAGAAGCCCAATAAAATTCTAGTTTATTCATAAAAGCTTTTTTTTTTTAATTAATAAGTTGACGTCAACAAAGTGAACTGGTTCCCCTTGCCCTCAAGAAATCTTTATGTTTATTAAAAAATTCAAGGGACAAGAACAAGCAGGAAAAATGCCTAATTCCATTTCCAAGTATACCACTTGGAGTACATCATTCCAGCCTTTTTGTCTAGAGTAGACATAAATATATGTATGTATTATACATGCTGCCAAATTAGCCTCCAGAAAGGGTTATAAATGTATATGCCCACCTATATAAAATGGGAAATGACAAGCAAGACTATAATTTCTCCTTGTCAACAGTGGATATTAACATTTTAAAAATGGTTTAAAAATACCCTCTTGCTTTAACTAGCTTTCTTTTTTACATACTAAATGAATATTTATAGTTCTTCATTTTTGAGTTCTCTATTAGTATTTTTTGTTAGAGTGTATTTTAGCCAAGTGTAATCCCAAGATTGTTGGAACTGTTTTGTTTTAATTGGGCTTAGTCTATTCTTGGAATTTCTATAGGACAATACATTACCATTTATCTGATTTGTTCTGCATGCAAATTGTAATCACTATAATTTATAGAAGTTACTCGAATCATTTCACTTTTGCAGTTAAGGCCATATTAAATATCATTCCCTTTAAAAAATCATTTTCTTTTTGTTGTTGTTAATCTTCACCCGAGTATATTTTTCCATTGGTTTTTAGAGAGAATGGAAGAGACAGGGAAAGACAGAGAAAAGCATTGATGTTTCTCTCACATTGATTGGTTGCCCCCAGCAACGGGGCTGGGCCGGGAAGGAGCCTACAACCAAGGTACAAGCTCTTAACCGGGGACTCTGGTTCACCAGCTGATGCTCTGCCCACTGAGCCAAACCAGCTAGGCTCATTGTGAAATTTTTTTGTTGTTGTTAATCTTCACCCGAGTATATTTTTCCATTGGTTTTTAGAGAGAATGGAAGAGACAGGGAAAGACAGCATTGATGTTTCTCTCACATTGATTGGTTGCCCCCAGCAATGGGGCTGGGCGGGGAAGGAGCCTGCAACCAAGGTACAAGCTCTTAACCTGGGACTCTGGTTCACCAGCTGACGCTCAACCCACTGAGCCAAACCAGCTAGGCTCATTGTGAAATTTTAAAAAACTGACTTAGTGCCCTAACTTGTTTGGCTCAGTGGATAGAGCTCGGCTCATGGATTGAAGGAGGGTTCTGGGTTTGATTCTGGTCAAGGGCTTGTTCCTTGGTTGTGGGCTCGATCCCTAATAGGGGGTGTGCAGGAAGCACCTGATCAATGTTTCTCTCTCATCGAAGTTTCTAACTCTTTATCCCTCTCCCTTCCTCTCTAAAAATCAACAAAATATATTTAATAAAAAACAAACAAACAAAAAACTGACTTAGTAAAGTTGTTTCAAGCCACATTTGGCCAGAATATGAATTTGTTAAGTAAATCTGATCAGAAGAATTTTCTTCAGAAAATTTCCTCAAGTTGGCCTGTGTTTTATATTTTTATTTCACTTAGATCCACATTTTTGGATACAGTTTCTTACACTTGACTTGATTTACTGAACTCTATGAATAAAAGAACCTAACAAGCATTTGAGTATATTTTATAGAGCTCTTTTATCCTTTTCCTACTTATGTGGAATTCCTATTAATGTCAGGGGGATTTACTGTGATTGAAATAAAGGGAGTTTGTGTCCTTGAAAAGTTTGTAAGCAGGCTTTAGGTATATAAATGGTATTTCACTAACATGCTAAATGTCTGACCGTCTAACTGGTCGCTATTATGCACATGGACCACCAGGGAGCAGATACTCATCGCAGGAGCTGCCATGATGCACACTGGTCATTTACAGAGAAACAGAACTGGGGACTTGACAGCCACAAAGCAACATTCAGCTTCCCCCAAGTGGGACACAGGCCCCGCCACACCCTGGAGCAATACCCCACCAAATCACAGCCGACGCTGCCAAGACCCCATGGTGCAAAATGTGATGTGGGGGTGGCCATCTTGTGACGACATGGGGGCAGCCATCTTGTGATGTGAGGGCATGATGGTCAATTTGCATATTACCTCTTTATTATATAGGGTATCTTAGAAGTAGGTACTATCATTATCCCTATTTCACTGTTGTGGATTTTGAGGCACAGAGAAATAAAATGACTTTCCCCAAGTCATCAGCTAGTGAATGGGAGTTAGGATTTGTATCAAGCCATTTATGCCTTAACCACTGTGTGTGTATACCATCCACTGTGTTAGCTTGAGGATATTTTTTCCATTGATTTTTTTAGAGAGTGGAAGGGAGAGGATGAGAGAGAGAGAGAGAGAGAGAGAGAGAGGCTGCCTCCCACATGCCGGGATCAATCTGCAACCCAGGTATGTGCCCTTGACCAGGGATTGAACCCATGACCCTTCAGTGCATGGGCCAACTCTCTAACCACTTAGCACACTGACTGGGACAAGCCTTTGGGGATTTAAAAGTCTACATGACCAGAGTCCTTGTCCTGAAGTTCACAATATATTAGGAGAAAGAAAGTGCAGATAATTGCAGTGGAGTGTGATAAATACTACAACAAAGATTTGTAGAATACAGTGATTATACCAAGGACGAATGATTAATTCAGCTTAGATGAGAGTGGAGGGTTCATGAAATTTCAAAGTGGAGATGTGAAATTTAAAGAAGGAGAGCTGGAGTTTAAAGAAGGAGATTTGGGGGGCAGGTAGAGTGACAATAAAGGTAGAGGAAGCATCATGTGCCAAAGCTAAAGGAATTGCTGGGTGGGGTGAAGTACTATGGAGGAAAAATCTAAAAAGGAGGACTACAAGGATATCTTAGGCAAGTGAAAGAAGCATAAGGAATTCTAAACAGTTTTAATATATTTATTAATTTTTAGTTAGGGCATGACTCTATTAACAACATATTAAAAGACAAAATAGCCGAACTATTTAATTAGAATTCACTATAAAATGTACCTACTTTGACACAAATTTTTAAAATTAAAGGACTTACCCAACCATTGTTTTCACTTTGGGGATATCAATTTTAGACCATTGTACATATGGACATTTAAAAAATATAATTTCCATCTTATTATGCGGCATTACAATATCTTTTAGGTATTTGGACATAGATATCTGGACCAGGTAGTTTCTATATAGCTACTGGAATAAAAATTCTGGTGTTCAGAGAGGAAAACATATCTTACAGAATGAGAATAAAGTCTTAAGGCTTCTATCTGTGAGGTACTTGAGAGAGAAATATCTACTGGGGGGAAGGTGTGTAGCTACAAAATGAATCCTCACTTAGGTCGTTGAAGTTTTACAGACCCTTCCATAAAAAATCCTGGGCTGGGGTCAGATGGGAAGGAGAAAGCTCTCCTTTGGTATTTTCCCCTTTTAGTCTTACTTTCACCTCTTCCCCAGATAATTGACTAATACCATGAATTAGATCAGTGACAGATACAGAGGAGTGGGTAGCATTGTTTCTAGTATGAGTCCACTATGTAATCATATGTCAGGTAATTAAGTAATTATGGTAATCATATGATAAATACAAATTATATACAATAACAATGTTATTATTACAATAAAAAGAGGTTTGTTCCCTCACAATAATTTTTTAATTACTTTTTGTGTAATTTTCAAAATACCAGTTTAGTGTACTCAATCATTTTTTTAAAATACATTTTTATTGATTTCAGAGAGGAAGGGAGAGGGAGGGAGAGAGATAGAAACATCATCGATGAGAGAGAATCATGGATCGGCTGCCTCCTGCACGCCTCCTAGTGGGGATCGAGTCTGTGACCCATGCATGTGCCCTTGACCGGAATTGAACCTGGGACCCTTCAGTCTGCAGGCCAACACTCTATCCACTGAGCCAAACCGAACAGGGCTCAATCATTTTTAATTTATTAAAAAATGTTTTTAAATTAATTTCAGAGAGGAAGGGAGAAGGAGATTGAAACATTAATGATGAGAGATCAATCATTGATCGGCTGCCTCCTGCATGCCCCCTACTGGAAATCAAACCCACAACCCAGGCATGTGCCCTTGACCGGAATTGAACCTGGGACCCTGCAGTCCGAAGGCTGACGCTTTATCCACTAAGCCAAACCGGCTAGGGCTCTTCTTTGATTTTTATATTTAGATGATTTCCAATATCATTCTATTATAGATAGTGCTGTGATAAATATCTTAGTATACATATTTTTTTTCTCATGTTATTTCCTTTGTACAAATTTCCTAGAGCCAGAGGGGGAAATGACATTTTCATTTTGTGTGTGTGTGTGTGTTACCTTATTGTTTTCCAAAAAGGTTGTATCAATTATAAAGGCACCAGAGGTTGTATCAGTTATAAAAGCACCAGAGTATTATAATTCAACAACAACAAAAAATAGTGCTTATATAATTGGAGCAGAATAGTACTTCAAGTTTATTTTGATTTGCAATCCTTTGAGGAACTACAAGGATAGTCATTTCTATGGGTCTCTCTCTCATTGTATGTAAAAGAAAATTTCAACTTTGGCTTAAAGCAAGTTTATATAGTTATAACTTAAAGGAATAAGGCATTAGAATTTATCACATTTTATTAAATACCTTCATAATAAAAAAGAATTCTATGAATTTAAATGAAGTTACATCGTGATAAAGTTTTCTATGAGCCTTTTCAGAATTCAGAGATATATTTATAGTATCAATTGGTGTACCCATTTTTGGGTCCTGTCTTTTTCATTTGAGAGTGCATATTTTAAAAATTTTTTAAAAATATATTTTATTGATTTCTTACAGAGAGAGAGGGGGAGGAATAGAGAGTTAGAAACATAGATCAGCTGCCTCCTGCACACTCCCTACTGGATATGTGCCTGCAACCAAGGTACATGCCCTTGACCGGAATCGAACCTGGGACCCTTGAGTCCACAGGCTGATGCTCTGTCCATTGAGCCAAACCGGTTAGGGCTTGAGAGTGCATTTTTTTTTTGCATTGAAACAGTGTACTTATTTTTAAAAGGTTATAAAGGGTATGAATTTATTGATATACTATGTTGTTTTCCACATATCCAACTACTTTCAGATGATTATTTAAATATTTTTCATTACTATAAATAGCACTGTTATAAACACCTTTGTACAAATTGCTATTCTTCCTTCTGTTTCCATTTGATCATTCCTCTTGGAATGCTCTTTCAAAAATGAAATTATGGAGTCAAATGATCCGTTTAATTTCACTGTTCTTGTTAATATAATGATGTTATTGTGATG
Source organism: Myotis brandtii (assembly GCF_000412655.1). Classification (NCBI taxonomy): domain Eukaryota; kingdom Metazoa; phylum Chordata; class Mammalia; order Chiroptera; family Vespertilionidae; genus Myotis; species Myotis brandtii. Next base: position 4,370,809 of record NW_005356944.1, on the reverse strand, counting down.
AACTAAACTCTTATTGTAAAATATTTCCAATCGAAACCAAGATGTTTCCATTGAACAACAAATATCTACTGTGAATATATTAGAAAAGGAGAATAGCAAAACAATTCTAGAAATTATTTCAAATAACACTTCTAGGAATAACTTATATTTTATATTTACCAATCACTGGGAAATTTGCATAGAATTAGAAGGGGATCAGATGTCATTAAGTTCAACTCCTTAACCCAGCCGTGGGCAAACTACGGCCCGCGGGCCGGATCCGGCC
>NW_005356944.1:4359728-4368480 GCF_000412655.1 Myotis brandtii | reverse complement strand
TGTAATACCCTTTGTAATACTTATTATAATATTTTTTTAAAAAGAATAAAAAAAAAAAGTTAAAAAAAAAAGAACCCATTGTGGCCCTCGAGTCAAAAAGTTTGCCCACCCCTGCCTTAACCTCTCTACACCTTAATTTCCTAGTGTGCAAAAAGTCTATAATTATAGAGTTGTTGTGAGACCAAAACAAGAAAATACATGTAAAACACGTAGGCCATTGTCTGACACAAGTAAATTATCAGTAAATATTAGTCATTATTACAGTATAGCTGTTATAGTTAGCATATACCAAATTGAAAGATCATATTCCATCCATTCATTTATTTAGCATTTAAATGCTAGACATTGTGCTAGAATTTGGTATGCAAAAGTGAAAAAAGTCTCTGCCTTCATGGAGCTTATGTTCTACGATATAGACAATAAACAAATATATCATGTGTGGGAACCATGCCAGAGTCCCCAGATAGTCAAGGCTAATTAGAGTGTGGAGGCCTTGTATATAGTATGCCAGATGGCCAAGGCCGCTCTGAACATGGGCATCTCAATCAAATGTTCAAGATTGAGATACCCTAAGCAGATGCAAGGCTACAGCGATCTGATGGTACGCTGTGCCCTTCTATAGCCAAATGATTGATGTCATTGTTGGCAACTAGCCTTCTTTGTCTAAGGAGTATAATACGTGTTGTTAACCAGCCAGTGGGCTAGAAGGGAAAAAAGCTAGAGAGCTCAGAGGAGCTGAGAGCTGGTACCGCTACGATGTAAGGCTGAGAGCTCAGAGAGAGCTCAGATATAGCTACCATGCTGACCAGTGAGTGTGCGGGGCAGAGGAGTGTGCTAGAGAGGCGGTAGGCACAGAGGATGTAGCTACTGGAGACTCGGGAGACAGGAGAAGCTGCTGAGCCAGAGAGCTCAGGTGCCGCTACTCTGTGAGGCGGTAAGTCTAGGGGGCAGCGTGTGGCTGCTCAAATAATAACTGTGGGCGCAGAGACAGCTACTACTGTGTGAGAACGATATGTATTTACCAGCCGGTGTCGGGCTGCCTATAAGTACTTTGCTGTAAAGGACTGTTTTGTCTGACGGCTATATGGCCACTGGCTTCTGCAATAAAGACTCATTCTTATACACCCACAACCTCTCATGGCTTCTCCATCTAAAACCCAGCGTCCAAGAAGGTCCAGTCCCTAGGCAGAGGGCCTGGGACCCAACAATTAGAACAGTAGGCAGGGTTTTGACAAAGGAACCTGCCCTGTGCTTGGCATAGTTAAATGGGAGAATTTAGAAGAATATATGGACTCAAAGCAACTCAGAGCAGCAGTGCTATGGTTGTGATCTGACATGTTAGATGGTGATTGTGTTATGGAAAATAAAGCAAAATCCATAAAGTAGAGTATGTACGTGGGTATTACTATTGTATATATGGCAGTCAGGGAAGGTCTCCCTAACTTGGCAACATTTGGGCAAAGACCTGTAAAAAGACGGAGTTAAAAGAGAGACTTTTACTCGGAAATATGGTTAAACTTTTTTTCATTGTTGTTAATCCTCACCTGAGGATTTTTTCCAATGATTTACAGAGAGAGTGAAAGGGAAGGGGTGAGACAGAGTGAGAAACTTCAATGTGAGAGAGACACATCAACTGGTTGCCTCCTGCACACTCCCTGACCGACCGGGGCCTGGATGGAGCCTGCAATTGAGGTACATGTCCTTGACCAGAATCAAACCCGAGACCCTTCAGTCTGTGGGTTGATGCTCTCACCACTGAGAAAAACAGGCCATGGCTGGTTAAACTTTTGAGCACAGGGACCAATTCTTTGAGATTTGGTAACACAGCCAAAACTATATAGGAGACCTGAAATATATTGTATTCTACATTAGGTGTTGGAATAGTATGATTATAGCTACAGTTTTCTCTTTATTATTTCACTGAAAAATCACTATTTAATTTTTTGCATGGATTAACACCTTTACGTGATTCAAACATAAAAAAGTGTAAATAAGGCCCTGGCCGGTTTGGGTCAGTGGATAGAGCGGCGGCCTGCGGACTGAGGGGTCACGGGTTCAATTCCGGCCAAGGGCACATGCCCGGGTTGCGGGCTTAATCCCCAGTGGGGGCATGCAGAAGGCGGCCAATCAATGATTCTCTCCCATCATTGTTGTTTCTATCTCTCTCTCTCCCTCTCCCTTCCTCTCTTAAATCATAAATAAATATATATTTTTAAAAAACGCGTAAATAGGTAGAGACGTGTCTCTGTCCTGTCCTCATCTGTACAGTTTGCATGGCTCCCCACAAACAGGTAACACATTCAAATTTTTAAAAATCATTCCAAAGATTTTAAAATTATTATTATCTTATTGATTGATTTTAGAGAGAGAGGGAGGAAGGGAGAGGGAGGGAGAGAGAAACATTGATTTGTTGTTCTACTTACTGATATATTCCTTGGTTGAATCTAGTGAGTGCCCTGACCAGGATGGAACCTGCTACCTTGGCCTGTGGGGAGGACGCTGTAAGCAGCTGAACTACCGGCCCGGGCCCCAAAGGTTCACACACACACACACACACACACACACACACACACACACACACACCTCAGCCAATACATGTTCTACTTAAACAAAAGAAAACCACCCAGCATCCAGAGAGAGCTTTCCAGAAGCCTGTATCTTTAAAAAAAGTCGATCCCATGTTGCCCCAGCTGCCCAAGATTGCCCACCACACTCAGCTGGTGATCTTAAGGCCCGGAAACCGGAAACGCCCTCGGGTGGGTGAAGGTGAACCGGAAGTCCTTCCGGGGAGCCACAGAGGCGCCTGGCTGAGATCCCCGTGCAGTTGGTAGCTCGAGGCCGAGGCCGGCTGGTGAGGAGCGGGCCTAGCCTTCTCCGCCCAGGTTCCAGGGCGTCACCTGCGTCTGTGGTGCCCGACCTGCCCTCCTCGCTCTGGCTGCCGAGCGGTCTCCTTGCCCAGGAGCCCCCTGGCGGGCGCAGTGGGGAGTCTAGAACCTTCCGCTGCCTGCGCAGGAGAAGCTGTCGCCCTCAGGCCTCTCTGGTTGGGCTTCTCCTCTCGGGCCTATCGAGGCTGCTGGTTAGTCAGGTGAGTGTTGTCTGTTCCTTATAGAGAAATGCAGTTTGGGAAAAGCGCCGATGCTGTCTATACTGTTTTTGTTTGTTTTTTTAAGGTTTTGTTTTATTTGGAAACTTCACGTTTTCGTTGTGAATACAAGGCAATGATGTCGGTCATTCTGGTGAAAAATCTCAAACGCGTCTGGTGCTCCAGATGTGCCGCGTGTTGAGCTGTGGCTGTGCATCTGGACGTTTCTGTTGGGTGTTAATTCGCAGAACGTTTCCAGCCTGAGGCAGAGATTCTCTGGAACCAGGGGCGGTTGCGGAAGTGTGTAACTCCTCAAGGAGCATCTCTCCAGCTTTCTTTATTCTTATGGTAACTTTATTCCTTTTGAAGTGCCTGGCACGAGCCGACTGAACTGGAGTGGAGTTTCCCGCCGATTCTGATAACGCCGAAGTATGTATAGGTTTAAATCAGTGGTTCTCAACCTTGGCTGCACGTTAGAGTCACCTGGGAGTCTTTTTAAAATCCTGATCTCTGGGCCTCATCCTCCGGAAATTCTGTTTCTTTGTTATGGGGTGGGTGGCCCCACCCCATCACAAAGAAACAGAATTTCCGGAGGATGAGGCCCAGAAATCAGGATTTTAAAAAGATTCCCAGGTGATTCTCATGTGCAGCCAAGGTTGAGAACCACTGGGTTAGAAAGAAAATGTGAAGATTCCACTATGAAATCCTTTGACTTTTGATTATTTGCTATTTTGCCTTAGTTGTGATAAATGCCTATGGCTGTGTTGTACTTTTTTTTTTTTAAGGAAAAGCCCTTACTGAAACAGCAGTCTAACCTATGTGAGTGGAATTTTTTCTGCAGTCCTCCACAGTTTTCTTCTCTACCCATTTCTTTAGTCAATTTTAGTGTTTGTGATAACCCTTCCTGGTTTCAGGGTTGGATTAGAGTAGTATTATTGAATTTTAAACGTTATATTCACTACTTTGATGATGTGTAAATTGTGCTGATGTAACTTGAGAAAAGGTTTTCGTTTTTATACTGCTTCATACCATAATATCAGGAAGGATCCTACTATCAATTTCTGTATCATAGTGCCCACTGGGTGGCAGCATAGTGTTTTTTAGTTTCTTTAGCTTTCACTGGATTTCATAATTACTGATGCTGTAACAGTGTTATTCTGATAGCAGTCAATAGCTATCATATGTTGAATGCTTATTACATGCCAGGTGCTGGACCAACTCCTTTATGTGTATTTTCACATTCAATCCTAAATAAATTCCCAAACCTGTGACTTAAATATTCCTATTAGTCTTTTTATGCCATATGAGGAAGCTGTGGGAAAGAGAATAAATAATAATGCAAGGCCTGCCCTAACCGGTTTGGCTCAGTGGATAGAGCATCAGCCTGCGGACTCCAGGGTCCCAGGTTCGATTCCAGTCAAGGGCATGTCTACAGTGGGAGAACTGCTGTCTGCTGGCAGCCCCGCTCCCACCACTCCCACGCTCTGACAGCACCAGCCCCGCTTGCTCCCGCTGATGGGTGGAGTGATTGGGGCCAGCACCAGCAGCAGGTGCCATCAGCAGGTGTGAGTGGTGGCTGCTGCCCCAATTGCCCCTCAGGAGCAGGGGGAGGTGGAGAAGCCCTCAGGGGCGATTGGGGCCAGCAGCGGGCACTGGCAGTGGGTGTGAGCACTGGGTGGGACCACGGCGTGCGGGAGTAAAGAATTTTCAGTAGCCACCAGAGGCTCGCCCTGATGACAGTGACCGGTGCCCCACCTTGGTCTGGCGCCCCTGCTCACCTGCTGCACCATCCTGCCGTGGCCAACGCCTGCCACGTTCCACACGTGCCCCTTGGAGGTCAGTGCGCGTCATAGTGACCCGTTGTTCAGTTGTTCCACCGTTCAGTCTATTTGCCTATTAGCCTTTTATTATATAGGATTAGATCAGAATTATACTGCTACAAGTAGCCTTGATACCGTTTACTCCAATTGCTATTGCACTTATAACTATTTCAGTTAATGAGCTTATTTACAAATAAAAATTTAAACTTAGTTTACCATTCTTATTTTATAGATAACATAAATGAGGCTTTGGCACTGTGTACTTTGAACTCTCTGAACACTTAGAGCCTCCTTTTAAATCTATGGTGTGTTTTTTAAAAAGGTGTTTTTATTGATTTTAGAGAGAAAGGAAGGGAGAGGGATAGAGAGAGGAAAACATCGAAGAAACATTGATTGGCTGCTTCCTACATGCCCCTTTCTGGGGATTGAGCCTGAAACCCGGGCATGTTCCCTTACCAGGAATAGAACCAGTGACCTCTCAGTGTATGGCATGACGGTCAACCAACTGAGCCACACCATCCAGGACTATCTATGATGTGTTTTATATCATGCTTAGTGTTATCATGTCTGGGGTTACACTTATTTGAATAAATGCTTTATTCACCTTTCCAGATCTTGAAGGTAAATACCATTAACTCAAATTTGTGTCACCTCAGTTTCTTGAACAGAGAGATTTATTAAATTATGTCACTCTCTTTTTTACTGTCTCTATACAAGAAGTCTAATTTAAAAAATTCATATGTGGTCTGGCCAGCGTGGCTTAGTGGTTGAGTGTCAACCTGTGAACCAGGAGGTTGTGGTTCAATTCCTGTTTGGGGCACATGCCTGGGTTGCAGGTTCCATCACCAGTGTGGGTCATGCAGGAGGCAGCCAGTCAGTGATTCTGTCTCTCTCTCTCTCCCTTTCCCTCTGAAATCAATAAAAATATATTTAAAAAATTAATATGTGGATGCTTTCCCATTTTCCTTCATTAGATAATTATTATTCTCTAGGTCTTTTCTAGTATTGTGATATCTATCAAAGTTTATCTATCACAGTTACAGGAAACACTCTGATTACACATGTGACTTTATTTGACTCAGTTTCCCAGTATCCTACTCCCCATCTTTCCAGAGTATACAGGTGATCTGTTAAACTCAGTGCAACAAATATTGAGTGCCCAACTTTTGTAAATTATTGTATTGGGCAATGTGAGGATATAAAAGTGAGTGAGATTTGGTCACTAATTAAAGAACTTACAATATGATGGTTAACACACCATTGCTAATACAAGATAGAATATGATTATGTTTTGGTAATTTTTTCTGTCTTTTAAAGAAATATATATACACTAGCTTGTATACATATAATACTTTTAAAATATATTTATACACTTTAAAAATATATAAATATATACACTAGCTTATATATACATTAATACAATTTTCACACAAGGATTCATTTTTTTGTGACAAATATCACCCATATTTTACATCTAAATTTTATATTTATAATTACTTATGAAGGAGATATGCTTATAAGACTGATTTAGCATTTAGTTCAAGATTTAAGAGTATTTCTGAGAATAAAGGTAATATGATGATACCAACTTATAGGCTATTAAAAAAAAAGGAAACTTGGAAGTTATAGTTCTTTAACAAAATTTTTGAGGAAAATATTTTAGTCACTAAAAAATCAAAATTTTTTGTATTTGTAAAGCTATTGATTTTGTTTATACTCTTTGAATGTTTTAGCTAATGTCAAAGTTCACCAATCGTTATGTGATTGTGTGAAATTGAGGCTGTTATAGTATAACAATAAGGACCCGACTCATGTATTTTATGTACATATGCATTCAACTGTAGTGACAAATGATTTTATGCTGTGTGATTAAATGCATTATTAGCGTTTGCCCTAGGCCTTTGATTATTACCATCTTTACTTCATTTCATCACCACACTATCCTATATAATAAAAGGCTAATATGCAAATCAACCGAATGGCGGAATGACCGGTTGCTATGACGCGCACTGACCACCAGGGGGCAGATGCTCAATGCAGGAGCTGCCCCCCTGGTGGTCAGTGCACTCCCACAGGGGGAGCGCTGCTCAACCATAAGCCGGGCTCACAGCTGGCGAGCACAGCAGTTGTGGCGGGAGCCTCTCCTGCTTCTGCAGCAGGGCTAAGGATGTCCGACTGACGGCTTATGGTTGAGCCGTCAATCAGACATCCCCTGAGGGCTCCCGGACTTCAAGAGGGTGCAGGCCAGGCTGAGGGACCCCCCCCCCAATGCACAAATTTTGTGCACTGGGCCTCTAGTATAGACATATAGTTTATAAGGTCATACACACATCACTTTGTTGCTGATAGGAATTATTCTGTTTTATGGATGGTATCCTTTAATTTTGCCTTTCATGGATTATAAAATGGGTTAATATCTGCTGAAGTGAATCACCGAAGAAGCAAATGAAGATGCTGGCCTCAGGTCACAGTGTCATTTGTGTCACTGGAAAAATCTTACAGGCTCATTTATGCCTGTACATGATTGATAACAGCATGGGTTAGATGGAGAAAGCTTTGCTTCTATTAAAGGACCATCATGAATGAAGACCTCCCACTTAATAGTCAGGCATAAAAGAAGTGCTGTTCTCAGAATGTCCACAAGAGGGCGCTATTGTAACAAAGCCTCTGGAAGATCTATCCAGTGAAGTCAGTGAGGTGTTAAAGTCCGCTACTAGGAGTATTGTTGATCTCTCCCTGAAAGTCCTCAAGAAGGTTTTTTTTATATATTTAGGTGCGCCTATATTAGGTGCATATATGTTTACCAGGATTATATCCTCTTGTTGGATGGATCCTTTTAGCATTATGTAGTGTCCTTTATTGTTTCTTGTGATGGCTCTCATTTTAAAGTCTGTTTTGTCAGATATGAGTATTGCTAACCCAGGGTGTTTTTTCGTCTCCATTTGCATGGAAAATTTTTTTTTCCATCCCTTCACTCATCCTGTGTGAGTTTTTTGTTCTAAGGTGAGACTCTTATAGACAGTATAGTGTTGGGTCATGTTTTTGTATTCATTAAGCTACCCCATGTCTTTTGATTGGAGCATTTAATCAATTTACATTTAAAGTTATTGATAGATACATATTTATTTGGCATTTTATTTTTTAGAACAAATTATTTTCTTTTTTAAAAAATATATTTTTATTGATTTCAGAAAGGAAGGGAGAGGGAGAGAGAGATAGAAACATCAATGATGAGAGAGAATCATTGATCAGTTACCTTCTGCATGCTCCCTGCTGGGCATATGCCCTTGATCAGAATTAAACCCGAGACCCTTCAGTCCTCAGGTCGACACTCTATCCACTGAGCCAAACTGGCTAGGGCACTATTTTAATTTTGTATGCCTACATTTCTTGCTCTATTTCTTCTCATTACAGCAGTCCTTTTAGCGTTTTTTACAATGCTGGCAATAAACTCCTTTAGCCCTTTTTTTTTTTGTCTGCAAAGCTCTTTATTCACCATCTATTTTGAATGATAGCCTTGCTGGATATAGTAATCTTGGTTTCACATCCTTGCTTTTCATTACCTTGAGTACTTCATTCCAATCCCTTCTGGCCTGTAGAGTTTTGGATGAGAAATCAGCTGATAACCTTATGGTAGCTCCTTTGTAGGTAACAGATTGCTTTTCTCTTGCTGCCATTAAGATTCTCTCTTTGTCTTTAATTTTTGGCATTTTAATTATGATGTGTCTGGGCGTTGGTCTGTTTGGGTTGTTCTTGCTTGGGACTCTCTGTGCCTTCTGAACTTGTGTGACTTTTTCCTTTACCAGTTAGGGAAGTTTTCTGCCATTATTTCTTCAAACACATTCTCTAT
>NW_005356944.1:4327087-4359509 GCF_000412655.1 Myotis brandtii | reverse complement strand
ATATATTTTATTGATTTTTTACAGAGAGGAAGGGAGAGAGATAGAGAGCCAGAAACATCGATGAGGAGAAACATTGATCAGCTGCCTCCTGCACATCTTCTACTGGGGATGTGCCCGCAACCAAGGTACATGCCCTTGACCGGAATCGAACCCGGGACCCCTCAGTCTGCAGGCCAACGCTCCATCCACTGAGCCAAACCGGTTTCGGCACCAGTGTGTTCTTTATTTGTGCTATATCATTCTTTATTTCAGCCTGTGTTTTTTTTTCATATTTACTATATCTTTTTTCTTATGCTGTTGAGTATCTTTACCATCATTATTCTGAACTCTATATCAGATAAGTTTCTTATCTTCATTTATTTTCTGGAGCATTCTCTTGTTCTTTCTTTCTTTTTTTTTTTGTCTCCCCATTTTGGTTGCCTTTTTGGGTTTGTGACTATGTATTAGGTAGGTCTTGCTATGCCTCCAAATCTCTAGTGCAGGACAGTCAAATGCTGTTTCTGACTAATTAGATCAGGCAAAGACTCAAATCCTCCAGAGACTCACCTCTGCCTACAGATTGATTGGATTCATTTTAAAAAATATCTTCATTTATTTTCTGGAGCATTCTCTTGTTCTTTCTTTCTTTTTTTTTTTGTCTCCCCATTTTGGTTGCCTTTTTGGGTTTGTGACTATGTATTAGGTAGGTCTTGCTATGCCTCCAAATCTCTAGTGCAGGACAGTCAAATGCTGTTTCTGACTAATTAGATCAGGCAAAGACTCAAATCCTCCAGAGACTCACCTCTGCCTACAGATTGATTGGATTCATTTTTAAAAAAATATATTTTATTGATTTTTTACAGAGAGGAAGGGAAAGGGATAGAGAGTCAGAAACATCGATGAGAGAGAAACATTGATCAGCTGCCTCCTGCACACTCCCCACTGGGGACGTGCCCGCAACCAAGGTACATGCCCTTGACCGGAATCGAACCCGGGACCCTTGAGTCTGCAGGCCGATGCTCTATCCACTGAGCCAAACCGGTTAGGGCTGGATTCATTTGGAGTAGCCCTCAGGCAATTGTCCACGGGTGTGGTGAGAGGTTTCCGACAGGGTGGGGCAGTTGCTTCTGCCTGGAGGCTAGTTGTTATTCTCAGTCTCTTAATGGGTCTCAGAAATGCCACATGGTGGGGCAAGGGGTTTTCCAATAGGGTGGGTCAACTGTCTTCCCCCCAGGCAAAACCACCTGGATAACAAAATTCTGCCTGAGAAAGATGACCTCTGCAATGTGAGGAATGACTCAACACAGAAAACCAGGTTGTCTGCCCTCTGAGCTCTAACCCTAGAGCCCCTAACCCTGACTTCTGCTCACACAGCTCCAGTCCACTCTGCCCTCCCTCTCCTGGAGCCCAAGGTGAGTGTCTGCACACGAAATTTTGTGTATTAGCCCTTTAAGAGAGTGCCTGCATTTCTAGGCATCTCTCCCTGGAAGATAGCAACCCTGCTGCTTTTCACAGCCAGATGTTTTGTGGGCACCTTTCTCAGTTCTGGTGCTCTCTGCTGGGCAGCCCAATTGGGGATTAGACCCCAGAGTTCTCAGTGGCAAACCCACACAGCTGAGATATCTCTCCAGAACTTCAGCTGCTGTCTGTGGTGCCCAGCCGCTCTTTTGTGCCTCTGCCCTTCCTACCAGTATCTATGTGGTCCCCACTTTCTGTCTTTAGTTATCAGGGTTCTCTTCAGCTAGTCTTCAGTTGATTATTTGTGATTTTTCTTGGTATTTTAGTTGTAATTCCAGTTTGGTCCTGGGAGCGTGTCTGTGTAGCATCCACTTACTCCACCAACCATTTTTAATTCCTTAAATTGGGTTTTCTTTTCAGACACCCAGAATTCAGTACTAGGGTGCTGTTCTCATAATATCCACCAGAAGGCCCTATTGCCACAACTCCCTGCAAGGGCAAGAGCTCCCTGTCTGTCCATTGGGTTTTGTCTTCGCTGAGCTAGAGACCAGAGGCGCCCCACCCCCCCGCCCCCCAATTCCAGTCCTTTCAACTCCTCCTTTCTGCTCTTGGTGTTGGCCCCGGGGCTCTCAGAAAATCCCAGTACACTCTTGGGTGCCTAGCCTTCACAGCCTGGCCCCTCCCACGAGGCCTGCCCTGCCCCCCACAGCACCACTGTCTGGAGGGCTGCACAGGGGTTGCTGGCGGCTGCACCTCCTGGTGCTCAAAGCAACCCCAGCCTGGTGATTCAGTATGAAGGGCGTCAGAATTGTTTCTGCGTGACTTCAGTGCTTTGTTCCAGAAGGTTCCATCATGTGTCCTGCTGGACTCATGCATGCTGGCAGCCCTGGGCAAATGCTTCCCGCCCTGCATGAAGGCTCCTGGGCTCTGCTTTGCCCCTTGGGATCCACTCCCATCAGGACGCTGCTCCATGGTCAGCAGCCGGCACCCCGACAGTCCGGTAACCCAGTGCCCTGTGAGAGTGTAACCACCAAAGTCCTTCAGCCTGTTTTCTAAGCTGAAGTTAACAAGACACTATGCAGTCCAGCCTTTGCAATGGAGCCTGGTGCCCTCTGCGTCTCCAGAGCACCTCTGGGCACCCACCCCCTCAGAGGCAAGCCCAGTTGCCAGTAGGCTCCCCACTGAGCCAGAGAAGCCAGGCACCCTTGGGCTGTCCCCTGCAGCAGGGGTTGCAGGAGATGAGGGCAGGACGCAGGGGCTGATTCTGCCCGCAGGGCACCTGTGGCAAGTCTGGGAACAGGTTTGATTGCCACCCAGGAATGGGTGATCAGGGCAGTGCTGACATGGTACAAAGCACAGCATGCCCCCACCACAGAGAGCCACTGTAGATCTGTGCTACACCCGGCCCAGGGGACATGGCTGGTGCTGAGACGTTCCCCAGCTAGCCCCATGGCCGTGCTGTGCCCGACATCCATGTATGGGGCAGTGTGCTTGTCGGGGATCTCCAAGGGCGACTGATCTCTGATCGGACGCCCTATCCAGGGTGCTCTCCCCATCTCATGGCTGTGCAGTGGGTCCCTAAGTGCTGCCCTGGCGATGGGGTTGGGCCTGCCCTTCCTGGTGCAGTAGCAGAGGGGTGGATGGCTGAAATGTGATCCAAGTACCTGCATCCCTAGCTGGCGGGCGCTGAGAGTGTGGCTGGGATTGCCTCCCTTTGCTTCCAGGGTTGGGCTACAGAACCCCATCCGCTTCTTCCCAAAAAAAGGATCGAAAAGGTTATCCTCCAGGAAGAAGCCCAAGTGCTGGGTGACACTTGAGGTCTGGGGTGGCCGTGGTCAAGCAGGGGGTGGTGCTCTTTGTCCACTTTGGGTGAGGCTTCCCTGTGCCCCTGGGCCTCTCCTCCCACCCACCCCAGCAGGTTACCCAGCTCAGACTGGGGCAGTCCCCACCCCCCGTACAGGGTCTATCCTCTTCTGCTGAAGCAGAGGCTGTACCACCCACCCCTGCAGAGCCCTGGGCAGCACACATGGGGGACACGAGCTGGTGAACCCAGACCACCCGTGTCCCCACCCCGCCCGCCTGGACCGAGACTGGTGTCAGTGTCTTTACTGAAGGAATTTATTGTTCCGGAACTAAAGTTGCTCACAGTTATTTGACAGGGGTACATGGGGTGGGCTTGTTTGTTTCCGTGACGTCTGCATGTGTCCCAAGTACAAAAGAGGAAGGCTGACGAAGAGATATTGCTTTCGGTGTCCTCTGCCTCTTGAGAAGCCCCCGCTTGTACCTGTGGCTTTGCTGTTATCGGGCGTGTAATAGTTCTTATGTGGAAGCCCCAGCCTGTGGCGGGGCCAGTGGACAGAAGCGTTAAAATCTATCCTCGACCGAGGGCGGGCAGGCGGGCGGGCTGCGGGGAGACACCAGAAGCAGAGTGGACCCGTCACAGCAAAGGCATGCAATCAGACCTGCCCTCCCGGCCTCCGGCTGCCCGGTCCCTTGACACCGCGGGGTCTGTGCGCCGGGCTGGCCGTACCCACAGGAAGAAACGCAAGCATTAGCTGGGGATGGAAAGCGGGCGGCCGCACCCGCACAGGAAACACTGCAGAGGACGCCGCTGACTCTGTTCTTGGTTATGTGGTGTTTTTTTTTTGTTTTTTTGTTTTTTTTCACGTTTTGTCATTTTAGTAAAAAACTCTGCGGTGCCCCTGCCATCCTGTGAGTGGGTGGGGGCCAGCCCAGGGCCTTCCTCCTACCCTGTTCTCGGACACAGAACCAAGAGGGTCCCCATCCTGGACCGGGTGGAGGGGCCCTGGGCATTGGCGCCCATGGGACTGGAGTTGCTTCTACCCAGGACGGACAGAGCAGACAGAGTGGCCTGCGCCGTTCTTTAAATATATATATGTGTGTATATAGAAAGAACCAAGAGCAAGAACCGAACACAAAACCTAGCCCTGCCCAGCGGCTCCCCTCCCCCACACCCTTTTCCAAAAACAACCAAGAAAAAAAGTTTATAAAAATATCTTGCAGGAATTCTTTAAAGTTTACAGTAGCTTGCCGGCACTGCACCCACCGGCCTGCCCCCCAGTGCCCCATCGGCTGCGTCCTCAGGGCACCTGGGCCCAGACCCACCCTGCCCGAGACAGACAGACAGACAGACAGACGGCAGGAAGATGCTGCTGCTGCCCCTTCCCTGAACAGAGAAGTAAAGAAACTCAATAAGTTAAAACAGCAAATAAATAATACTGATCTCGGCCAGCCTGCTGCCTCTGGGTCCAGTTCCACCCGAGCCAGGACAGGAACGCAGGCCCGAGAGCACCTGCAGCAACGAGCCGGGGGGACTGGGTGCCAGCTAGCATCAGCGTGGGTGCCGAGGTGTCGATGGACTGGGGAGGGGGTTCTGCAGAAGGAAGGGGCTGAGGAGAGGCTGCAAGCGCCCTCTGCCCGCCTCTCAGATGCTTCGCCCACCACGGCCCCGCCCTGGAGGCAGCCTGGGCGACAGGACCTGCCGAGGGCTCGAGTCACTGCAAGTCTGTCGGCAGGCTGGAGGCAGCTTCCCCTCGGAGCCAGGTCCTCCTCCCCATGGCCATGCGGAGCAGAAACCGGGCAGAGTGCCACGCGGGCAGGTGGACGGAGGCAGTGGCGGTGGGCAGGGCCTCGCCGCCGGGCACGCCGCAGCAGCAGGAGAGGAGAGGCAGGTCCACGGCAGCTGCCTTCAGCGGGCCGGTGTCCGGCGCGGAGCCCAGAGGACGGCCTCGTGGAGGTGACATGTTAACTTTTCGGGATAATTCCTGGTATCAGAGTGGAAACAGTGACGTTGTCAGAGACAGGCAGAGAGAGAAACAGCGAGAGAAAGAGAGAGCAGGCACGGGTGGACCGGCCACAGGCCCTGGCCCCCGGTGCCCCTATCCTTTCCTCCCCCGCTTCACACCAGTCTAGATGGGTAGGTGGGTGTGGCCCTGGGTCCACTCAGGGCGGGCAGGTGGCTCGGTAGCCTTGGTGGCCACTGTCAGGGCCGTGCTGGGGGGGGAGGGGCTATGTGTCTAAGGCTGCTCGTGGCGGGCGGCGGGTGGCCCCGTCTTGGCCGTGTCCTTGCCCGTTGGGTACTCGGCATCCCCTCCAGGGCCAGGGCCAGCGGCCGCCGAGTCACCGAGTGGACTGTGGGCACTCCGCTTGGCGGGCGTGCTGGGGGCCTGGGCCGCCTGCCCGTTCTTCTCGTCTGAAAAAAGTTGTTTAATTACGTCAAAGAAGTTACTCAATGGGCTGCCTGGGTACACAGAACAGAAGACAAAAGAAAAGAAAAAAGAAAAAAAAGGGGCGAGAAAGAGGAAGGGAGGGAAGGAGAGAGAAAGAGAACAAACAAACAAATGAACGAAAGGGCCTTGGCGAGAGAAAGAAAAACCCAACGAGATGAGGTCTGAGATGGGCGTAGGGGGTGGGGACAGGTGACAGCAAGCAGGGTGGGCAGGCGGCCGGCCGGCGGGGTGCCCTCTGTGCCAGGGGCTCACAGGAGGGGTTGGGGCTTTGGGGACACGAGCTGGGACCTCTAGGCCTCTGAACTGCGGGGCAGGAACCCAAGGCAGGTGGAGAGACCCCTCCTCCCTCACCAGGCCTGGCCTTGCAGGTGCAGCGCCTCCCTTGGCCTCAGCCAGACACGGAACTCAGACACCAGTCTCAGAGTCTCCCCTTGTCAGCTCCGTGGCCTTGCTGGCCGGCCGGCCCACTCTGAACTCAGAGCCACAAAGACAGGGCTTCCACATCCCCAGGGAGCAGGAGCCTGGGACGGGCGTCTGGCTCTTGGCAGGAGGCCACGGGGTCTGCTCTGGGTTGGGAGGCTGGAGCCAGCGTGCCTGCCATACTCCTCCCCTGGCCAGCCCAGGCCACACAATGTGGAGACAGCGGACAGACAGATGGAAGGATGGATGGACAGGCATGGAGAGCTTGGGTGTGGGAGGGTGGGGGGCAGGCAGCCAGAGTGGGAATGTCCTGAGGTCAAGAGGAAGGGGTAGGATGGGATGACCACCCTGACCTGGGGCCTGTGCTCCCTGTCCAGGTGCACTGATGGGGCACCTTTGCTTTAGTTCCTAAACCTGAGCCCTGCCAGGTCCCTCCTCTCCCTGCCAGGTACAGTGGGAGGGGAGTGTTGTATGGCCTGGGTAGCTCACAGGTCCCAGCAGGAGCGGCCCCTGCTCCTGATTGCACTCCATTGTGATCCCCGGTCAGAGCCTGCACATGCGACCCTCGCTGGTCTCAGGGCATGCTCTGAACACGGGTCCCTCCCGGGCCCACCCTGATCCTGGCCAGGCCTGTGCTGCTATTGGATGAGTGACAGGGTGCTCCTGGCAGAGGCAAGAGGCTGGGCGTGCAGGGGCCTACCCTGAGTCCCGTGTGTGTCTGGGCCCCAAGCTACACACAGACCCCAGGACAGCCCCAGGGGTGGCAGGCGCAGCACCCAGCCGGGAGCGGGTTGCAGGTGGGGTGATAGGCGGGAGGCCCAGGCGATAGGGGTTCTTACCACACTTGGAAAGCCTCCCCGTCATCATCTCCACACAGTTAGTGGTGTCTGGAGCACAGAACGGAGAGAGGGGGATGTGAACACAGCTTCCCACCAGCCCCTCAGGGACAAGTAGAGGCTCAGGGCAGGGAGTGGGGTCTGAGGGGTGGAGCCCAAAGGGGTAGGTATGGAGTGGGCGGGCTCAGAGTGCAGGCATTAGGTGAGGGCCACCTGGGCAGTAGAGGGTCCTGCCAGAGCCTCTCCCGCTGTCCTGCCCTGGGTCCAAGACAGGCTGTGGAGCTGAGAAGCCCACGACTTTGGCCATGGTCTGCACTGGCCACCCACGTGTCCTCACCCTGCAGGCCTGCAGTACCCTACCCTGACCCTCCCATCTGCTGCTGGGCCTGGGAGCGTTGGTGCTGGCAAAGCCCTCGCTGCAGGTGGGATGTGCCCTCTGGGCCTCCCCTTTGTAGGACAGGCTGGGGCCCTGTTGGAGTGGCCACCAGAGGACTTGGTGTGGTGGTTGAAGGTCCCTCTTTCTACCCACCTCCCATGATGGCCCTGGGACTGAGCTTGCTGGACAAGAGCATCCAGTGTGGGAGGGAGGCCAGGGGATGGGGTCAGGGAATGGGCTGAGGTACCAGTTTGGGATCCCCAGGAAGAGAACTTGCTGAAGGAGGGTGAGGGAGATGGGTGAGGGCCCAGAGCTCATTGGTCCAGGCCAGCAAGGCCCTGCTCTGGGATGGCTGTAGGCACAGAGGCCTGCTGGACATAAGCATGCCAGGCCCTGGTCTTGGCTCCCCTTCCCAGACAAGCTTTGTTCTTCCCCAGCTTCAGTTTCCCTGTCAGCATTGCACTGCTCCAGATGGAGACCTTAACAGCTCAGGAGCCAGAGGCACCTGGCCTGCCTGCTCCCCACCCTAACAGCCAGGAGAGCGGGCCCACACCTGGGCTAGGGCCAGGGTGCTGAGGGACATGTTAGGGAGAAGAGGAGGGCAGTGAAAAACAGACGATGGAATGAGGATGGCAGGGTGGGGTGGGCGCTGGGCCGGCCTGGCCTTTAGAACTCCACACAGAAGCACCACAGGTCGGGGGAAGGGCCCACTGAGGCCCCAGCTGGCCGCAGGGGGTTCAGAGAGGCAGACGAGGGCTGGACACCTTGCGCCCTAGGCCCCAAACGTCAGAACAGGCCTCACGACAACCCCGCACCTCACCGCCATCCAGACACACACTGCACACCTTCACCAATAGATGGCGACTCACGCAGGGCTCACACACCCATACCAGTGCAGCCCACCCCCACCAGGCATGACCCTTGGGCCTGGGAGCCCCTTTCCCTGGATGGCTTCTCTAGGCCCAGTTGGGGAGCCCTTGCTTTGACTGGGGCCTGAGGCCCCTTTTGTCCTGCTCAAGGCCAGACAGTCACAGGCTTCAGGGAGGGCAGATGGCAAACAACCCCACCACATGTCAGGCTCCAGGGCCACAGCCCTCACAGGGCGCTGCTGCGGGGGAATCCCAAGGGGCCAGGGCTCCAGGCAGGACCTTGGCCACTGCTCTCCCGGGGCCTGCTCTCGCTGGGGGGTCCCGGGGCCAGCCTGCCCTGTGCCCCGAGACTCAGCCTGGGCTCTGGACCTGCACGGCTTGTCAAGGGCCAGGAGCTGGCCACTGGCCATGTGAGTGGGCACAGGGTGCCCTTCTCAGGGCCAGCCTGGCTCTTGCCAGAGGACATGACTGCAGCCCCCTCCTTGCCCCAGTGGTGGGGCGGGACACCTTACCTGCCAGCGTCAGAGGCTACTCTCGTAGCTGGTGGCCACCTTCTGGCCTTTAAGCCCAGCACCCCAGCTTAGTCCTGGCGCTGGCGGGGAGGGTTCTACAGTGGACAAGAGGTGCCTTTCAGTGTGGTGTGCTGGGCCCTACCTCCCTGGGTGTGCAGACTCGGGCTGGCCCGCTGTGCTGGGGAGGCCCTGCTCCCTGGGGGGCGGCGGAGGGGCCACGCCCACTCGATGGCCCACAGGGCGGCCGAGCTGAGCGCCGCCTCACCTGACAAGTGCTGGGTGGAGGGCTGGTCGTGTGTGCTCAGTAGCTGTGTCTGAATGGTCTCCACGACCCTCTTGAAGCGGCGGCTTGGGCCTGGGGGAGACAGGGGGTTAAGCCTGGGCGAGGTGGCCGGAGCCCGTGCCCTGGACCCAGCAGCTCACCTGATAGAAGCGTGAATGTGACAGAGTAGATGCCGTTCTCCTTCTGTGCCGCCCCACCCTCGCTGTAGGTGATGTCCACCTGGAACTTGACAGGCTTCTGGAACACTGCCGGGCCCCCTGTCGCCTTGTACTCGGCCCGAAAGCTGGTCTGGGAGATGACGCTGTGGCTGAGACTGGGAATCTGCAGAGTGGCAGTTCGGTGTGAGCAGGGACCCAGCCCCCACCCTGAGCTCCTGAACTGGGACCCACAGGCCAGCCCCTCCAGCCTCATCTGTGAAATGGGTGCAGCTAGCCTCCACCTGGGGAGGCCATCACCAGCAGGGCCCTCGGGATGTGGCCATGAGAGCCAAGAGCAGGACTGACCGAGACCCGGGGCAGGGCTTTCTAAGGAGCGATGAGTAAACATGCAGGTGGGAGGGGGACCCCCAGAGCAGCAGTGAGGACAGGGGACCAAGGCTGAAGCCTCTGTTGGCACTGAGAACAGCCACCTGAGGCCAAGGCCAGGGCCATCGCTGACAACAGTGCCTGAGGCTCTGCACCTGGTCGACACCCGCTGTATATACAAAGGAAACTGGTCACAACAAACTCAGCAGGCAATCTTGCCTCAGGGTCCCCCCCAAGAGAGGATTCTGCCCCCAGGAATGCCCAGCACCCGAGGTCAGAAGGGCCAGCCATACTGGGAAGCATTAGAGGGCAGTGGCTGAGTCCATGCCCCACGGGGAGGGACTCTTGGTGTTCCAGGAACAGTAGAAGGGGCCTGGAGATCATAGGGTGGGGTCAGGGGGGACAGAGGCCCAGACCTGGGCCCTAAGGAAGAGAGCAGGGTACAGGGGAGTCAAAGGGGCCAGTGTGCCTGTGTCCAGCATGAGGTTGACCCCTGCCTGGTTCTGGGCTCTCCTGGCCCCTGAACCTCTGGGAGGAGCACCTGCTGTCCTCATAGCCCTAAGGGAACCTGGGCGGCAGCCGGTGACAGGGAGTGCTGAGACTGGGCTCAGAGAAACCCCCGGCAATCTCTGCCCACCTGGTGGTGGGGCTGGAGCTGCAGCAGCTAGACCCCCTCTGGTGATCCTGGGATCTCCCCTAAGCTGTGATCCTGGGGCCCCCTGGCATGAATCTGGAAGAAAACCCTCAGGGCTTTCTGCT
Source organism: Myotis brandtii (assembly GCF_000412655.1). Lineage (NCBI taxonomy): Eukaryota > Metazoa > Chordata > Mammalia > Chiroptera > Vespertilionidae > Myotis > Myotis brandtii. Next base: position 4,349,243 of record NW_005356944.1, on the reverse strand, counting down.
CCCTGTGCCTGGTGATTTGGCAAAGACAAGGGAACCCATAGAAGGCCCAGTGTAGCCCCCTCAGCACTATAGGCCTCGGTGGGAGGCAGGGGCTGCAGGAGGCCGGCAGCATGTGGGGCATGCAGAGGGCACTCAGGAAACAGGCCCCTGGGGACTGTTCCTGAGGCCTTGGCACATCCCCTGGATGTGGCAGAGGTCCCTCTATTGAGGCTGCCTGCGCATCAGCCCTCGGGGCGTATCCCTGTCCCCAGTGCCACCCTCCATCACAGCCCAGCCTGGGACCTGTTCACAGCATGGCTTGCTTTGTCAACGCCTCAACCCGCCAGCCACACGTGTCCCTGCCTGGCCCACACCTGCTCCTCCAGGGTCCCCTTCTCCTCACCCCCGGGGCAGGCGGAGACAGTGTCTGTCTGTCCAGTGAATGGACCCTCTGGGGAGGGACAAGGCTCACCGACAGGAAGGCATGAACGATGTCAGCTTTGATGGAGCTCAGGGGCTTGTCCTTGATGACCAGGAAGATCTGCTCCTCCTTCTCGAGGCTGATGAAGTTCCCGAACCAGGACTTCTTGGCCAGCCTGCGGGGTGGAGCGAAGGGCTGCTCACACCTCGGGGACAGGCCTGCCCTGCCCCTGACCCCACCATCCTGACCTCCCGACTGCCTCCTGAGCTCTGATTCACCCTGCTCTGGACTCTGAGCCCCTGCCCACCCTGATATTACCATCCTAACCTCGACCTGCCTTGTCCCTGTCTCCACTCACACCCTGATCTCTCCACCCATGCCTGACTCGATAACCCTACTGCTAATCCCACAGCCCTGGGCCTAACACTCCATCCTCCCCCCTTGTCTGGGCCCAGCAGTACCCACTGGAACCCAACCAGAAGGGTATGGCACCATGACCCTGGGGTGATTTGCTGTGCGGCAGTCCCACAGCCTCCTTGAGGAAAGTGGCCCCCACCCAGGGGGGGCTGTGAGGGGAGCAGGAGCATGCGGGAGCTGGGGTGGGATTGGGGCAGGCCAGGCACCCTTGGGCAGGCCATGGCTATAAATGGCTGAGACATGGCGCAGAGGAGGGACAACCTCAGCTTCCCCAGGCCACCCTTGTCTCCGCCCTCAGGGACTGGTGGCCCTCGCTGCCTGCCTCCCTGCTGCCCCAGCCCAGGCCACTCCATGGGACTGGGCTGCTGGGCAGGGCGGGGATGCAGCCCAGAGAGCCCCAGGCTGGCAGCACCTTCTCACATGAGCCCTTACCCCATTGCGCTCAGGGCCACCCTCCCGCCTTGGTCGTCAATGCTGACCTGGTCACTGTGGCCTGGTCTGGGGCTGCCCCTGAGGTGGAGCCCTCCCCGTGACAGTGTGGGATAGACGCCCACCACCCTGCCTCCAGGATTCACGCCTGTGTGGCCCTTCCTATGGTGTGGGTGGGCCAGTGACCAGCTTCTGACAAGAGAATGTGGAAAAGTGGAAGTCATCTCCGAGATCGGGCCACAAAGTTTGACTCCCCTCTCACCGCTTTGTTGAAATGGACCAACTGGTGAGAGGCCCACGGGGACCTGAATCCGGCCCACAGCAGCTCCTGCTCCTGTGCAGCCATGAAGGCCACAGCCTGTCATCCCTAAAGTCAAGCACCCAGCTGGGCGTGGCTAGTCCTGACCACTGAGAGGACAAGCATGCATCGTTTTACGGTGGAATGTGTTTGATTCGTTTGTCATGCAGCCATTGATGACTGGCAAATCCTGGCCAACTTCTTGCTGCCTCCCTTGCAGCTACAGTGTAGACACATGACCACTCTACCTGTCCAGTGATGAGAAGCAGCAGCCAGGCCCATGGCATTAGTAGGGCACTCCAAGGTACTCTACACTGGCCTGGGCATGGCCAACAGTTTTCCTGGTTGTGTGACATCTTCCCTTTTCCTGCCCATTTCCAGAGCCACTCTTCAGCTGCTGTGACAATGACCAACCCACCTGCCAACAGTGTCCCTGTCCTCCCTCGTCAGCCCGGTGCAGGAATCCCAACAGAAGATGTGAAGAGAGGACATCGAGGACCCCACACCCTCATTCAGCCACCTCAGCTCCCTGGCTGTCTGCCATGTTGAGCGAGTGCGGGCTGCTGGCCTGAGCTGCACAATGCTGCACCCAGGACTACGCCGGGCCTGGAGCCCACAGCTGGGGCTCGTGCCTTCTGCAGACGAGTTACAGTGAAAACTGGCTTTTTGTACTTTGACACCAGAGGTTTGAACAGTCCCGGATCTGAAAGAAGCCTGGCTGAGCTGGGAAGGCTAATAGAGGGTGTGTGGGGACAAGCCTGTGACGGTAGCTCAAGGTGTCAACTTGGCCTGTCTGGTCCAACATTGGGTGTTGCTTCTTGAAAGACATCTTATCGACGTGGTAGTTGTTACCAGCGAGGTCCTGCAGGCCAGCCTGCGACATCACCCAAGTTCTATTTCCCGCCTGCTGACCCCAGTCTCAGGCCCGCTAGCATCATGTGCACACCCACCCGCAACCTCCTGGTTTTGGTTTCCTCGGGGACCCTGACTGACACAGGGCTCCTAGAAGCTGCAGGTGGAATGTCCTGGGACCAGGAGCATGTCTTGTGCAGGAGGCTCTGGGGGGCTCACTGCACCCCGCTTCCGGGGACACCTGCACCTGCTCATTCCCACCAGGCTCTTGGGCAGGGACAGGCCCCATGGGCCTCAATGGAATGGAGGGGCACAGGCCATCGGCCGCAGCACGTGACTGTGTGATTTTGTAAATTCCCTGAAAGTCCAGCAGTTACACTGCAGGCAAGTTTGAGAAGGCTTTTCAGGGCAGCAGAGACTGGCAACTGAAGGGATGCAACCAGTGGGACTGCAGAATCCCCCTAACCCAGCGGCTCCCGGCTCGCACCTGCACCCACATGCACAACACCATGACAACTTCTCTCTCTCAGACAGCTGGCCCCACTGCCTTCACTGCCAGCGCAGCCCCCCACGCCCTGCCCTGTGTCTACACCGCATTTCCTGTTCACACCACCACCCGAGGACGAGGGAGCCGAGGCCTCAGGGAGGGCGGGCACTTGCGCAGGTCTCTCCAGGACCTTGGCTGGAGACCCTGAGTGGGGGGCATTTCCGTATGCAGATCTTCTGCGGGGTGGGGGGCGGTGGCCCTGTTTCCCCATCACTCCCACGGCCCCTGCATCTTCCTTTCATGTGATGATGATCCGAGGGTCACTCTGCACCTGGCCTTGGCCAAGGCCACCCCATACGCTGGCTATCCCTCCTCCTCGCCTGCACCGATTTCACCTTGAAATCCTCCATCCTTACAACCGGACATGTCTGGCCACCTTCTGGGCTCTGCTCTGCCCAGCACCCTTCCCTGATGGAAACCCCTGTAGCAGGCACCTCAGACCAGTCCTGGAGGCCTCCCCATGCTCAGCACATCCAGGGCAGACGCTGTGTCTGAAGTGTGAGCAAGCCGGGCCCCTGTGGCTCCCTCGTGTGGAGGCCAGGGCTCAGCAAGTATGCAGCAGTCCCTCCGAGGAGTGGCTATGCCGTACTGCCTCCAGCCAGCATAGGCCCTTCTCCCAGGCTGTGGCTCAGAGCAGAACTGAACTGTCCCCTAAGGGCTCCCCCACCATCCTAGGCCCTGCTCCCCGCCTGGTGTTCAAAGTGCAGGAGGCTCCGAGATGTGCACGCTGGAGAGGAGGTAGCTGAGGCAGGAGGTGGAGGAGAGGACCAGCAGCAGCAGGGGCCACAGGGAGAAAGGGAGAAGGACCTGTGGGCTGGGATGCTCAGCCGGAAGCCCTTGTGGATTCCGTGGCCTGTTATGTGGGAGGGTACCCTGCCCCCCCCCCCCCCCGGTGCTCTTGGCATCCTAGCACCAGGCAAGAGGTTGACAGATTCCACCTGCTCCGACGGCCACTTACTCTGGGGAGGACTCCGGGGTCAGGTTGGACATCTCCTCTGGCGTCGGGACTGTGCACAGGAAGGAGAGAGAGAGAAGGTGTGGTGACCACTATGCCCTCCCCTTAGGTCCTGCACCATGGGGGGTCCTATGGAGCACCCACATGCTGTCTAAGGGCGCGTTCTTGGTCAGGGCCTTGGGAGCCTTGGGCCATTGGGAGCTGTCCTGACCCCTGGTGCTGAAACCAGGCTAGGCCTGCTCTGGCCTTCAGCCAGTCCTGCTGTCCCTCCAGGTGTTGGGTGTGCTGGCTGGGCTCTCCTTGGGTGTGTGCCCGGCATCCCCTTGGGGGTGAGGAGGGGACTGCCCCTTGGCACTGGGCCCCACGCCTCACCCCTTGGCTGTGCAGTGGGGCTGGTGAGCCCAGATAGCCAGCCACTGTCACATGACCCTCAGCACCCAGCACACAGGGGCAGGCTTCCCTGCATTACCCTGTGGGCTTCGTGACCATCATGTCCACACCCACCCAGTGGCCATCTCTCCTCCCTGGGCCTCAGGCAGCCCGTACTGAGGAGGCCACTGGGCTGAGGAGAAGCAAGGGTCCCAGGAGGGCTCCCAAGGCTGTGCCCACTGGGTGCCAGGTCTGCACTGAGTGGGCCCAGGCACAGGTTGAGCAGGCTGGTAAATAGTGGAGATCTGTGATGCTGCCTAGGCCTGTGCCAGTCTAGCAGACCTGGGAATGATCCAGTGCTTTTGGTAGGGTGGCCCCTGCCTGGCTCCACTCGCCCCGCTGGCCAGGATGAGCAGTGCTCCACTTGCCCCGCTCATCGCCTGTGCCCTGCCGTCACCGAGCTCACCCTGCAGTTTCCGGCGGTGGAAGCGAGGTGACCCCAGGAAGCTGTTCTTGATGGAGTTGAGCCTTGTCCTCCAGGGCACCCCTCCAACGCTGGGGCTGGATGGCGGTGTGGGGTTGGGTGTGCCAGCTGGGCTTTCCTTGGGCGTGTGCACTGGCGTCCCCTTGGGGGTAGGGAGGGGACTGCCCCTTGGAGAGGGGTGAGGGGTCACCTGTATGGTGGGGACAGATTTAGTGTTTGGTTCAGTCCCAGTGAGCAGAAGCCGGGTGGGGGCAGGCAGAGGGGCCAGCCCCAGGGGTGGGGCCAGTTGGGGGCCAAGGCCGCCAGGGACAGGGTGCCGGGCCTGGGTGCTGGCTGGGAGTGGGTTGGACTTGGTGCCCTGCAGAGGCTTGTCGGTCAGCTTGGCCTTGCTTGGCAAGGTTTGGGTCTTGGGGTTGGGCCGCGGGGCGGCCTGTGGAGGGAGGACGTGTCCAGGCCGAGAGGCGCTCTGACAAACTTCGGGCTCCATGGAGGTGGCCAGGGTGCAGGCCACGAAGGGAAGTTCAGGGGGAGGGGGAGGCAGCACAAACTTCCTAACAGGCTACAGGGCAGGCACCGAGGGCAGGGAGTGGAGTGTGGGTCCGCCATGCAGGAGTCAGCCATGCATCCGTGCCCCCCACCCACATGCACACAGAACCCCAGGAAGACCCACGGGTGCAGGCATGTGGGGGCGGAGCATTTGCCACGAAAGAAAACAAGTAACACACAAGAAAACACACAAAACAAAACAAAAAACGTGCAGTTAGCGAGAGCAGCCAGAGCCGCAGAACGGCAGCACCACGCGTGGCCCCCAGCAGGTGGGAATGGCGGGGCCTCTTCCAGGGCCGCCCGGCCCCTCCCGAGCACCTTCGGTTTGGGAGCCTGAGTGGAGGGGGCGTCACTCACCCGGGGGCTGCTGAGTGGGCTGGTGGAGAGGCCTGAGGAAGCGCCGCTGATGGATCGGGACCTGGGGACACAGGTGCAGAGCGGGGCTCAGCTGAGACAGGCCACGGGTGCACAGCTTCTCTTCCCACAGGAGGCCTGGGTGCCCAGGACTGTCCTGCTGTCCCCACCCCGCCTGTCCTCATCAGGAGAGACCCTGCAGCCTCTTTGGGACCCCCGTCGGAGCCCCATGGTGCAGCCTTGGAGCCCTCTGCCAGTGTCTGCAGGGGCTCAGGTGGGCAAAGGGATGAGGAAGGTTGCAGATTTCTGGAAACTGAACCCAGCCTGTGCCAGGCCCCTCTCCACACTCCAGCTGCCAGGAACCACCTGACCCCCAAGGCTGTGCTGGCCCAGGGCCACCAGCTGGGCATTAGCCAGCCCCTTGGCACCCACAGCCCACCTGCCTGGTCCAGAGCTGCCCACAGCAGGCCAGCCCTTGGCCCTCTCCTCACTTGCATGACCAGGGCCTGGGCAAGACGAGGCTGGGGTGGACACTGATCTTTTTCCACCACAGGCTGCACTGGGCCTGCAGGCCTGGCCTGGGCATAGCTGGACCCAGGGTGCCCAGCTGAGACAGGCACACAGCTGTGCCCCCTTGGGGCAGACACGGCCTGCAGGGACTTACCACACCTGCGGTCCTTAGGGAAAGGAATGGGACTGGGGGCTGATGCAGCCCTAGGAAAGGACAGGGGAATGGTGCACTGCCCTGCCACCTGCCCACCCCAGCCAGCATGGCCTGGAGAGGGGTCTCGCCTGCCACACCTTGGCCTGGCCCCTGGGCCTGGGGGAGGAATGGAGCCCATGCTGGCCAGACCTTGGCTCCTGGCCACTCCACCAGCACCTGTGAGCTGGGGCCCCATGGCCATGACCGTCGTACTCTCCCACCTGGCCCAGGCCCACTGTCACTCAGCACTGACCCTGCCCCAGTCCCCCAGCCCAAAGCTTTCCGATGCTGAGTCCCAGTTGGGGCCCCCCAACAGCCACAGTGAGGCCCAGTGCCTGGGGCCTCCCACCGAGCCAGTGCAAGCTTGTGGCTTGGCACAAGGAAGCAGACAGCAGCAAGGGGAGAAAGGGGTGGGAGCCGTCCACACGCCCTCCTGCCCAGCAGGCAGCTTCTGGAGACTGAGCCATGGCTGCCTAGACAGGACAACACCTGCACCCCAGAGGCAGGGGCGGCGAGACTGTGGGGGACCACGGGGCAGGCCCAACCATGTCACCCTCAGGCAGCGGGCCCTGCAGGTGCGGGGCAGGGGGCTCACAAAGGCCAGGTGTGACCAGCACACCTCCTGCCATCAACTTGGGAGGCTGCAATGGGCTCGGGATGGCTGAGCTGCCTCTGGCTGCCACTTCCACTCAGGCCCTAGTGGGCAGCATGGTGGCCCCAGGACCCAGGGGACAGCGCCGGCCAAGGGGAGGTTAACCAGGACCACCACCAGCCACATTAAGGTGGGCCAGATGGGGCCTCGCACCTGCAACCCCTCAGGGGCCCAGGGCAGGGAGAGCACAGTGGGTCTCCCAGCCCCTCTTGGGCTGGCTGTTGGCCTCGCCCAGTAGCCCCCACTCCTCCTGGGCCTCAGCCTGGCCTGACCCAGCCTTTCCCCCGGCTTCTGGAAGGTTCCCTTGCCAAAGGGGAGCAGGCCAGAGCCTCAGGCCCAGCCCTGCCACCAGGCCCGAGTCGCCTGGGGGGCTGGGGGCGGGGCGGGTGGGCAGGGTGTATACCTGTCTTCTTTGCTGAATTGGGGGTGGGCTTCAGCGATATCCAGGCTTTTACTGAACATTGCTTTACTACAGCGGGAACAAAGCGAGAAAACAGAGTTACTGCCACAGCGCCGCCAGACGGCCTGGAGGCCAGACCACATAGCTCCTAGCTGTGCGCAGGGCACACAGATGCCAGGGGACATGAGCAGGAGAGCTCCAGGGGCACAGCATCAGCCCCAGCAGGAGGCCCACTGTCACTCAGCACCCTATGGCCAGAAGAGGAGGCAGAGGCCAGGAGCTGGGAGGAAGGGGCTTTCAGGTGACCATCAGCCTGGGTCACACCAACCCACCCTAGCACCCAGCAGCCCATGGCAGCCAGGCCTGGGAAGCAGAGTAGAAGCCATGGCAGGGTGGCCTCCCAGCCCCTACCCCAGGCCCAGGCAGGTGGGGTGGGAGGGTGTGGGGAGGCTGGTGCAGGGAGGGCCAGGTCAGCACTCAGCCAGCCCCGCCGGGTTCCAGCCAGAAGCCAAGGGCCAGGCTTGGGGAGCTGGGCTGAGCAGAGGTATGCCCACAACAAGCAGGGCAGGTGTGGCACTGGGCAGGAGTGTGGCCAGCAGGAAACCTTCCCCCTGCTCCTCCCCTTGCCCCACCCGGTGCCAGAGCCACAGCTGTCTGGAGACCTGGATAGAGGCTGAGCCAGCTGGTTCCCTGGGAGGACCCAGGACCACTAGGGGGCTGTGGGCCATCAGCCCAGGTTAATCTTAATGGTGGCCCGGCTGCCCTGTGGTTCCCCTGTTTGATGGTAAATTCCTTGGGAGGCTTGGCCAGCTCCAGCACCCAGCACCCAGCTGACCAGAGATAGCTGGGGCTGCGTGGACCACCCACGGTGCTCCCCAGGGGGTGGGGCAGACAGCTGAAGCCCCCATCTGGGCAAGAACATTCAACCTCAACCTAACAGCGCCAGGTGAGGATTGGCCAAGGGCCTCACAGCTGTGACTGTGGGCCTGGATGTCTGCTTCCTCCAGGGGGATCTGTTGGGGCGGCCTAGATCTGCTCATCGTCCCCCAAAATTCCATTTTCATGCCCCTTGCACAGCCATAGGGGACCCAAACACGGGACCAGCGGTTAAGTGGGGACTAGGCTGCTGGCTCTGAGCATAGCTGGACCACGATCCAGTCTATTCCACCTCAGGTCAGCCCAATACAACTCAGCCCAACCCAGTCAAGCCCAGCTCAGCCCAGTCCAGTCCAGGGTGGCCTACCAGCCCAGGCCAACAAAGCAAAGCCCTGCCCAGCTCAGCCCGTGCAGCCCAATGCAGCCGGCCCAGCCCCAGGGCGCAGAGATGAGTTAGGCCCAGCACAGCTCAGGAAGGGTGCCTTCACTGATCAGGCCAGGGCACAAGCAAGTAGGGCACTGGGTCCCCCCCGGAGGCATGTACCTCTGGCTGTGCTGGGCCATCTCGATAGCCCGCCGAGCAGGCACCGGAGAGCCGCCGTCTGTCACACTGAGCACCTCCATGGACTTGCGTTCAGGCCGCCGCTTGCCGTGCCGGTTCAGCATTGGGGAGTCCACGCGCTTCCGGGGAGGGTCTGTGTGCAGATAGGGGTCAGGCCGGGCAGCCTGCTGCATCTGGCAGGGCTGGTGTGGGGCCAGGCTTCCCTGGGACTTTGTACCTATTTCGTTCCTGGGGGGCAGGTCCTCATCCTCGTGGCTGGGGTACCTTTCTTTCCGGTCCAGGAGGAGGAAATAGATCATCTTCTCCTGGTTTTCCCTGTTGGGGGTGGGGGGGTGAGAAGGGTCAGCAAGCATGGTGTCCACTGCTGGATGGTGGTCCTAGGGCCACAGCATTCCCTCCCACAGCCCACCATCCCCCGCTGCTGCCTGCAGGACCCCACATGGGACATACTCCTCAGACAGCAGGTCCTGCAGCAGCTTGTTGCGGTCTCGGAAGCAGCCCAGCGAGTGCATGCTGTCCAGCACATCGGGGTCAATGTCCTCCAGGCTGGGCAGTGAGCGGATCTGCACCTTTCGGGGGATGGGCTGCTCTGGCTCAGGCTCGTTCTTGCCCCCTCTGTGGACAACAGGGCACCACCAGTGGTCACTGACCTCGGCAGGCCTAAGGCTCCTTCCCCCCAGCCCTTCCTGGGGACCCTGAGTCCTACTGCTCTCTCCCTGTCCCAGCCCCTGCACACCTCCTGCACGCTGCTGTGCCCAGCGCAGGCATGCCGGGAGTCCCTGAGCGCTGGGCTGAGGCTGGGGGCAGGCCTGCGCTGGGCTGGGTCCTCCCCCCGCCTTCCCTAGCAGGCCCTCCGGCTGCAGCGACAGGCAAAGCAGGCGATGAGTGGGAGGAAAAGCTACTTACATATACCATATGTGTTTCTGAATGTGCTCTAGCTACAAGAGAGAGAAACAGGAAGTTAGTATGGAGGGAGCAGGGAGCCCACGTTAGGAGGCCAGAGGGAGCAGGAGCTGGGAGCACCTGGGGGGGGGGGTGGAGAGGACCATCGTGGAGGAAGAGAGCCAGCAGGAAGAGGGGAGGAGGGATGATGGAGGGTATGGGGAGGGAGGAGGAGGGGAGAAGGATGAAGGGAGGGCAGGGAGAGGACGTGGTGGGAAGGTGGGGGGAGGAGAGGGGAGAGGGTGGGGATGGAGGAAAATGGGGAAGGGCTGCGCGTTCCCAGAGGCTCCAGACTAGCCCCCTGACCCTGCCTCCCCAGTGGAAGAGGAAATGCCAGTCTAGGGAAAGGATGGTGGGGGCTGCAGGTATGGGTAGGAGGCTGGGGGCCCCTGGTGGCTCAGAGAAGGAGGCCTGAGGGAGGAGAGCAGAAGGCAGCCAGGGGTGGCCCACTTGCGGGGAGGGGCTGGGGTGCAGGTGAGAGCAGGGGGCTCAGAGGCCCGCTCTCCAAGTGCCCCTCCACCAGCCTGGGGACAGCTGGGTTGGGGCGGTTGGGAGATGGCCTCTTGGTCACCAGGCCACCCCTGTCCTGGAAAGACCAGTCCAGGGGAGTCCTGCTGCCCTTGCCCTGGGGATCTAATATCCTGGTACCAGCTAAGCCCTGGCTGCCTATGGGCTTCTTTCAGAAGTGGGACTTCCCTCAGAACATCCAACCCCCCATGGTCAGTGTCATGATGAGCTGTGTCCACTGTCAGGGCTGGCCTGGAAGCTGAGGGACGGTGCTAGAGTTGGTGAACGCTGGTCTCCCAGGCACACCTGCAGGACACAGCCAGCAGGAGGCCCCTGTGCACATACCCACATATCCATGCACATTCACACCTGGGCACATGCCCACACATGTGAATACTGCCTGTGCATCTGTGTACATGCACACATGTGCACATACCTGTGAAATACAGTTGTGCAGACACTCTCATGCATGTGCACACACAAACTGTACCCATGCAGGGGCACACACACTTATGAACGGTTCTCATGTGCATGAGTGCACATACCTGTGTACACGTGTATGTGCACACTACTGTGCCTGCACACATGCACTTGCAGTCACACTTATGAAACGTGCAAACAACTGCATGCACTCTCACACATATGCACATTCATACCTGTGCGCGCACACACCTGTGCACACACATAGCTGTGCATTCACTCACGCCTGTGTATAGCCCGCACACCCAGGGGTCCCTGTACCACACTCGCAGGCACAAGTCTCCCTTCCCAGGGAGGTGGCATGGAGATGGAACCTCTACCCCTGGGGGCCCTTAAGTCTGGCCTGGAAGTGTAGGCCCGCACCCTCTGACCCTCTCCGCGCCCGCACGCACCGTGAGGCGCCGCGCCGCATCCACTTCGATCATGCCGCGCAGCAGGCTCTGGCAGTCCGGCGGGATGAAGTGCGGCATGTGGAACACTCCCCGCTTCACCTTCTCCAGCAGCTGCCGCAGGTTGTCATCGTCGAAGGGCAGCGCCCCCTGCCGGCCGGGGACGGGGTCACCGTGGGGCGGGGGACTGGGCGGGAGGGGCGGGACAGAGGGGCGGCACAGAGATGGAAGGGTGAGGGAGGAGGGACGAGCGGGGAGGAGAGGCAGACGGGGGAGGGCGGAGCAGGGTGTGGACGGCGCGGGCTCACCACCAGCAAGGCGAACAGGATCACCCCGCAGCTCCACACGTCCTGCCGGCCGGGGACGGGGTCACCGTGGGGCGGGGGACTGGGCGGGAGGGGCGGGACAGAGGGGCGGCACAGAGATGGAAGGGTGAGGGAGGAGGGACGAGCGGGGAGGAGAGGCAGACCGGGGAGGGCGGAGCAGGGTGTGGACGGCGCGGGCTCACCACCAGCAAGGCGAACAGGATCACCCCGCAGCTCCACACGTCCGCCTTGCGCCCGTCGTACTTTTCTCCCTGCGGGGGGCAGTGTGGTTGGCTTCGTGGAGAATGAGGGACCCAGGTGGAGGGTCTGGGGTCCGCGAGGGCGGGGGTGAGGCCCCTTGGACAGGCAGGGACAGGGGCGCGTAGTGACTACTCACCCGGATCACCTCGGGGCAGGCATAGTGGGGGGACCTGAAGGCAAAAGCAGCCGTCAGGGCGCAGGCTGGGGGCTCGCTGTCCGCCCAGCCATGACCTCGAGGCTGCCCCAGGACCACAGCAGGTGGACGCTGAGAGAGAGGTGCCGTTCCCCCAGCACACGCCGCCCAGAAGGAGGCCCCACCGGGAGCCTCAAGGGGCTTTGCTGCCACCCCACTCCCTACTCAGGGAGGAGACCAGCCTAGGAGTCTAGGGCTCTGCCACCTCTAGGCTGCCCAGACGGCCTGGTCCAAGAAGGCAGACAGAGGAAGGGCCGCGTCACGGACTGGGGTCCCGACCCAGCACCACCGCTGGGAGTGCACGGAGCAGGAGGCTGGTACACCAGCTTGCTCGCCCGGGGCCAGACGGGTCACCAGCAGCCCCCTCACAGCACCGCACATCGGAGCCACCGCCAGGAGCGGAACCAGGGTCCTGCCTGCAGCCCAGGCTGTGCGGTGCTGGACGGGCGCTTGGGGCCTGGACCTCCCTGGCCACGGAGACCACTCACTCCGGGCCCGCAGCTGGTCTCCAGTAGGCTGTCCCCCACCTGCAGGGACGCCATGCCGAAGTCCGCGATCCGGATGTTGTTCTTCTCGTCCAGCAAGAGATTTTCTGGTTTCAGATCCCTGTGGCTGTGAGGGAGGCAGCGGAGGCTGACCTGGGTCCCTCCCCCAAACCCCACCCACACGGCACCCGGCCAATGGCAGCACAGCCTGGTGATGTCACAGGCAGCCAATCGGAAGTCGCCTGCCTGGCGGTTGGCTGCAGGTCTGGGATGGAAGGACTGGGAGCCTCAGGTCGCACCGCGTGCTCCCCCCGGCTCGTGAGCAGGGATCCCGCCCGCTCCCTGCTTCCCCCACACCTGCTCTGGGGCCAACAGAGGGGTGTCTGCTGGCGGGACAGCTAGGCGTGGGTCACGTGGGGGCGGCTCGCACCAGATGGAGTGGCTGTGGCAGAAATCCAGCGCTGAGATGATCTGCCGGAAGAACTTGCGGGCCTCTTTGGGGGTCAGCCTCCCCTTCTTGACCAGGTAGTCAAAGAGCTCCCCACCAGACACATGTTCTAGCACCAGGTATCTGCGGGACGGGCGGGCTTCAGGTGGGTGCACACGTGCAAGCCTGCCTCCAGGGCAGCGACTGGAGGAGCCCATGGTGCCAGGGTCTGGGAGCAGGGCCACACCTGGCCCTCCCGCTGAGAGACCATTAGGCCCCAAGGTGAGCGGGGCACTGTGGCTGCTGACCCTCAAGGAGCTGGTGCATGGTCCTGCGGGCCCTGCCAGCCCAGGCTGGGCTCCCGGAGCAGGGGGACAAGTCAGACAGGGACCCTCAGGGAGCCCTGGCCAGCGGGTGGAAAAAGGGGCTGGAGGTACAGGGGGTGGGGGGCGAGAAGAGTCAGGAGGTAGAGGGCAGGAAGACACTGGGGGATGGTGGCGGGGAGACCCCGAGCCCCTCTGAAGGTGGTGAGTGAGAAGCCTCTGTCCGAGCCCCTGGTGGAGCCTGTGGGGGCTGGTTTCAGGGATGGGGGACCTGGGACTCGTGGGCACTGAAGCCTGTGGGGCCTCAGAGGAGCTTGGACCCGGGCCTGTGCGGACTCCCCTAGGACTTGCTAGTGGGCAGCAGTGGCTTTCGGGAGGGAGAGGGACGAGAGGAGAGGACAGAGCAGGGGGAGAGGCGCAGGGCAGGGGGTGGTGGGGAGGAGGGTGTGGGACCGGCTGTCTCCAGAGCTGGTCTTGTAGGACTCAAGGGGTCAGTGGGGGGGGGGGCACCCTCAGGGCATAAGGAGTCTGTCTGTGGAGAGGAGAGGGGGAGGGGCTGGAGACACAGGGCAGGGGGCACTGGGTGGTACTCACGGGGGGGGGGGGCAGGAACGCCAAGGCACAGCACAGGCCGGAGGTGCCCTGCAGGTGCCCTGCCTGGCCTCAGTGACCCAGGCTTGCTACTGCACTTCCAGGCTCCCTGAGCTGTCTTGGGACTCCTGACCCCTTGGGAGGGGGCTGGCCCCAGCAGGACCTGGACCAGCCCCCTGTCCACCTTCATCCTAGGCATCCTGCTCCCGTCACCAGGCCTTTGCCCGAGCTGTATCCCCTCCTCGGGCTGTCCTCCTAGACCAGTGGTTCTCAACCTTGGCTGCACATTAGAATCACCTGGGAATCGTTTTAAAATCCTGATTCCTGGGCCTCATCCTCCGGAAATTCTGTTTCTTTGTTACTAATGATGTGGCCCCACCCCATAAAGAAACAGAATTTCCGGAGGATGAGGCCTAGAAATCAGGATTTTAAAAAGATTTCCAGGTGATTCTAATGTGCAGCCAAAGTTGAGAACCCCCGTCCTAGACCCTTCCCTGCTTCCTGTCCCCCCGCCCTCTCCCCAAGGTGGCCTCCTCAGAGCCAAGTGCTCTGCCCCTTGCCCTCGTGTATCTCGCCAGGTGGTAACCGGTGTCCTGCATGTTGTACACAGAGGTGGGCCAGGCCTGCCCCAGCTCCTGCCTGCCTCCCAAACTCATGGGACATCACCAAGGTACTGCAAGACAAGCCGCCATCAAGCCAGTGGGTGTGTCTGTCGGTGCCCTTGTCATGGTTCTGATGGTGGCCGAGTTCCTGCGGCTCACCAGTGTCGGCCCCAACACCATGACCAGCCACCCTGCTCCTCAAGGCCCCCACATGGGGCAGCTCCGTCACCCATCCTCAGTTAAACACTGGAGCTGGCCATTCGTGCCATGTTGGGACCCCTGCCCCTTGACCCCTACCCAGCCACGCCTCCAGGAAGCCCTGTCCCCCATAGTGGCTCAAGGTGGTGGCTCTGTGAGTCCCCGGTGTTTGGTCAAGGAGCAGTGATGCCACTGCCCGGGACTGTTACTGAGACCGCCCTGCCTGGCCCCACTGCCCGAGGGGCTGCCCGTCTCCTCCCCAGGCCCCTCGGCCTCCACTCTGGCCACCCCAACTCTCCAGACCCAGCAATACCTACAAATATTTTTTGTTTTCATAAACGTCGTGCAGCTTGAGGACGTGGGGGTGTTCGATGAGCTTCAGGATGGCGATCTCCCGCTCCACCTGCGGAGGAGGAGTGCATCACATGTGCTTGCCTGTGGGGCGTGGACCCCGGCCTCGACCTCCCCCTCCCCTGGAGCCTCGGCTGCTGGGAACACAGAGGGGAGGTGTGGGCCCAGCCCCTTGGGGGCACCGCTGTGGGCTCTTGGGTGCAGCTGGGGCTTTGGGGCAGGGCCAGTCTAGCCACAGGGTCTCCACCTGTGGGATGGCCTGGCCTACACGGCATCACACACAGCCCCACGGGTGTCAGGGCCACCTCCAGGCCCCTGGCCCAACTGCATGTGGTCCCTGCCAGGCCTTCAGGGGGATGGGCCCCAGTTGTATCCCCAATCCCTTTCCCCCAGCTCCTGCCTCTCCACTTGGACATCTCAGAGTCCCAGTCGGAGTCCAGGACCTCAGCCAAGTGCTCCCCAAGGCAGGTCAGAATGCACCTGGCCCCACCGGCACTGCCCCGCCCAGCCAAGCAGCCGCCACCTCCCCTAAAATCACCCGCCCAAGTCCCCTCTACCCTCAGCAGCCAGAGGGGTCCTCACTGCTGTCACTGGCCCTCCCCCACCTAAGCAGAGTGCTGTCCTCACCCACCTGGGTCCCTTCACTGCAGCAGAGCCCTGGGCCTGCCTGTGGCACTGACCGCAGGGCCAGCTCCCACCCCACTGGCCCTGCGTGCCCCGCCCTCGCTCACCTTCATCAGCACAGACTCACTGAGCTTCTCCCGATTGACGATTTTGATGGCCACCTTCTGGCACGTGACACAGTGAATGCCCAGCTTCACGAGGCCTGTGGGGAGAGAAGCCCGTCAGACCCACCCAGGGCCTTGCGGACCCTCAGACGTGCCCCACCCCAGAGTGGTCTGGGTGGGGGGGGGGCCTGACCAGGAGGGATGCCACTCACTCCCGACCACAGCCCCTCACTCCGGGTCTGGCCTCTGCCCCACCCTGCCCTTCAGTGTGCCTCCAGCTGGACTCCTGTGCCACTGTCTGCCCTCCCACACTCCCTGGTCACAGCCCAGGACAGCTCTGCCCCCCATCCCCACACCCAGTTCCCATGTGGGTGACGCTGAGTCTTTCCCCCAGGCCTTCAGCTGCCCAGATGCCCCCTGCAGGGGAGCTTGGGTGCCCTCAGGCCCAGGAGGCCCCATCCAGGCCCCTCCCCCCAGCACACTCAGCCTCTGCCACCCTCCTTTCAGCCTGGACAGAGGCACCCGAGACAGGACAGGCCACGGTCATCCAGGGCAGCACACCGCAGCCTGCCTTGCACTGTCCGCCTGGAGCCCCCACTGGGGGGACTCCCCGATAACTGCTCTCCTGGCCATACTTCAAGGACCCTGGCCCTGGCCCCCTTGTCATGTGGGCCGAGCTGGGTGCCTGCCTCTCCTCCTGCCCCCTCCGTGCAGGGACCGGCCACCACCAGCCTCTCCCAGCAGCGCCCAGCCCCCTGCCAGCTGCCCCCTGCTGGACTGCTCTGTGGCCTCGGGCCCCAGACACCCTGCCCTCCCCTTCCTGATTTGGGGGGCCTGTTAGCCACGACACTGCAGCCTGAGGGTGACTTAGGCTGTTTTAAGGGATGCAGACCACGTCAGGACTCCCCGCTGTGAACGCTGAGGGACACCACACTGTCATTTCCGACTTCAGAAGGTGGCCCCACAGAGCCCCTCCTCCCTTGTCATCGTCACCCACCTCAGGTTCCAAATGCTTGGGTTTGTCTCCGCCCCTTTTTACACTGGGGGGGGGGGGGGGGCGGTTAGTTACCAATTCACCAGCCCTTTGTGGTGTGTCCCGCACCCATGCCTCCTTCCCAGCCTCCTGCAGGGAGGCCTCCTCCAGCGGCCACAGCCTCTGCCTTGTGGCCAAGAGATGAGGCTGTGCCCCCCAGAGGCACAGCACCAGGCTTGAGGGTAGGGGGCCCTGAAGCTGTGATGCCCACAGGGTCTGCTCGCTGAGCCAGGCCCCTGCTGAGAAGGGCAGCAGGCTCCTGGGCCTCTCCCTGGCGGCCTCTGATCTGCTCAGTGGCCCTGTGGTTCCAGGTCGGGCGGGAGAAGGCAGCACCATCCACCCATCAGAGCCAGTGGCCTGGGGACTCCACTGCCTCCAGGAACAACAGGGCTGGCACCTCCTCCGGTCCTTGGCCCAGACATGGAAACAGGAGGGAGCAAGACAGAGTGAGAGGGAGAACTGTCTGGCAAGTCCCCAAAACAGGTTGATAGGCCGAGAGGAACCAGGGAACAGCGGTGACAGGAAGCAAAGGCCACTAACTTCCCTGAGAGAGCCAAGCTCCTGCAAGTCCTCAGCGCCCAGGGCGGATGCCAGATGAGGTGGGTTCCTGAGAGACCCCACAGGGCAGAGGCGGGGGCGTGAGGCAGGCGGCTTGGCCCTAGGCCAGCTCTGCAGGGCTGTTCATGTAGCAGAACATGAAGAACAATGTCATGTCCCCAAACAGTGCAGAGTAGTTACGGCTGCTCAGCAGCTACTGGACAGATGTGGAAATTGTGACGCCACCAAAACGGACAGACCAGGCGGAGGACGCTGGTTAGCGCCCAGCCTGCGCAGGAAGCACATGCACACGAACGCACTCACACACGCTCCACGAGGGTCCCCAGGAGGCAGACGTCACAGACGTGCGGGGAATTTCCTGCTTCCAGAAGAGGAAGCGCTGGGCCTCAAACTGACAGGGAGACAAAGAGCAGTGCCAGGGACCCTCCGGAAGCAGGAAACTAGAGGCGGCCGATGACAACAGCTGTCTGCTGAGCGGAACACACCCGGCACCCATTTCACAGATAAGGAAAGGCGGAGGCTGTGTCACCAGCTGGTATACAGAAAGGTGGGGAGGGCAAAGGGCACAGCGAGTGAGGTGCCCTGGATGAGCCCCACGCTGCGGGCACCCTCAGAGCTGCTCGTGGACACATGGCTGGGGTGTGTCCTGGAACTCTGGTGGCTTCCTCCTGCTTTCATTCTCATCCACCTCCTGCCTCCCTGCCCTGCAGACTCCTATACATCCCTCAAAGCCCAGCATAGAGGGGCCCCTCCTTGGTGAGGCTTCCCTGCCACCTGGGCAGATCAGCCCTGAGTGTCCTGGTCCCCCCCACAGCCGGGATCTCTGGGGCGGGACGGGTGGGTTCCGAGCAGCCCAGCCAGTCCCTGGGGACAGGCAGTGGGGGGTCCTCCACAGGAGCCTCCTGAGTCGCTGCAGCCTCAGGCGGGCAGAAGCAGCTCCTGCTGGGGAAGCCCACAGCCGCCCTAATCACCCAGCCCTCCAAGTGCTCAGGCTCATTATCCAATTGGTGTTTTATCTCTAATTATTGCCTTTATAGCAAACACAGGCTCACATGGAGAGAGGAAAGTACACCATG
This sequence comes from Myotis brandtii, assembly GCF_000412655.1. Classification (NCBI taxonomy): domain Eukaryota; kingdom Metazoa; phylum Chordata; class Mammalia; order Chiroptera; family Vespertilionidae; genus Myotis; species Myotis brandtii. The sequence goes on along the minus strand of NW_005356944.1, from coordinate 4,330,950 downwards.
TCACACTGTGGGAGGCGCCGCGGCAGTCTGCGCCGGCTGGTGTGCTCGGAAGAGGGGTTTCCCGAGTGCTGGCCGCTTCCCTGGGTGAGGACTGGGGTGCGATTCCTACAGTTACTGCCCCCAAAAGACACTCGCAGTAGCTCCCAGCCCACTGCCTGGGCCAGGCCCGCAGACGGCCCATGTCCCCTGTCCCCCAGGACTCTCCCAGCTGCCCCTTAACAGGTGGGGGAGGAGGTTCTATGGCCTGGAGTCTGTCCAGTGAGGGCTTCGTACCCCCGAAGGCTAAGAGCCATGTGGAGAGGGGCCTGACCCGCCTCCCCCTCCTCTTCTCAGGGCTTTTAGCTTCTGGTGCCTCCTCCCTGAAGCTGGCCTGTGTCCTATCCTGTGGGACAGCCTGAAGGAACAGTGACAACACAGCACGGTGACCTGGGACCTTCCCCTGCGGGTCTCCGGCGTGCTGCACGTGCTGGGCGTCTGGCTAGGCCAGGAAGGTCCTCACCAATGGAAACCCACACCCACCGGCCCTGTGACCCCGAGACAACCCGGTGGCCTCTGCTCGGCACCTGGGAAGCGCCCGGCCTGCTGGCAGAGTCCTGTGACGACCACACAGGTGCCGAGGCTCCTCCGCCGCCGGCAAAGCCCTTCCCCATTCAGATCACCGCCCTCTAGACCACGTCTCCCTGAGCGCCCGCTGTGGGGCGTGGAGCCCGCTGAAGGAGAGAGCTGGCCTGGAGTCTGAGGCCTCCAGGAGCACAGGGCAGACCTGGGGCCGCCCTGTTTCTGCCTCAGTTATTCTCAAAGCTCCGCAAACCTGCCCCCCACCTCCCCCTTGTTTTCTCCCCCACACAGTCTCCATGACAGCCCAGCAGAGGTCCTGTCACCCACTGACTGGCCCAGTCACAGCCCTTCCCCAATCCCTCCACCTGCCCTTCCTCCCCAGCCACAGACCTGCCCCTCCCCCAGTGGGGTCTGTGCTCCAGGGCCCTGGAGTTTCTGTCCCTAAAGTCCTTCTGGCCTTTCCCGCCCCCCCCCCCATTTCCTCCTGTCACAGACAAGTCCTGTCCTCCCCTGGGCCATGCACGTTAGTGCCACAGGCTACCTTGCTGTACAGTGCACCAGGCACCTGGCTGCGTGTCAGCTGGTCCTTGGGCACGGGTGACCAGAGGGCAGCACCCCGAGACTTATGGGGGACAGGATGTGCCAGAGTCCCAGCTCTGAGTCCACTGCTGAGCCAGGAGGAGGAGCAGGGCGGCCTCCGGGTCCTGCCACTAATGCTCACAGGACCACTCTGAGCGTCACTGACTCCTGGGACAGCAGACTCCGTCCCCCTCCACCGCTAAAGCTGTGCCTCTGGGACCACGTGGCCAGCTCCCCGGGGCCACGAGCACAGCTAACAGTGACCCACTTTCCGCCACCTCACAAGCCTCACCGTGGGGGTGTGGGGGGCAGTTTCTGCCCCAAGCGCAGCAGACGCCCCTCCTGCCTGGGCTCCTTGGAGGGATGACCGCACTGGCTCTTGGAAAAGTGAGTCAGCAGAGTGGGCCGCCCGGAGCCAGTACGGCCTCCTCTGGCCTGGCAGCGCGTGGGCACCGGGGAGAGGCCTCGGGGAGCAGGCAGGGGCAGACGCAGCGCTGCTGCCCTGATGAGAGGGCCACGGGACTGCGGGGAGGACAGGGCCCAGTCCTCCACCCCCAACAGCCTCTGCTGAGCGACCTGGATTGGAGCTCGCAGCCTGCAGGCTGCCCTTGACCATGCCGGGACCTGAGTGTCCCAGGAGCTGCTGCCAAGGACACTGTCCCCACAGGGACCACAAACCCCACGCCCCGGCCAGGACCCCCATACCAGCCTGCTGTGCCCTCACCACGGCCCTCACTAAAGTGGGGGACTCCCTGGCGGGACTCCCAGGCGGCCTCCCTGGCGGGAGTGGCAAGACCACGGCCACTCCCCTGGTCTGCCTCCACCCCTGCCTGCTGGCCAGCTCCCCTCAGGTGAGAGAGGAGTGGGGGAGTCAGCTGCTGGGGGAAAGCAAGGGCCTGCCTGGCTCCCAGGACTAACCCCTCCTGTGCCCGGACTGGAGTGAGGAATGGAGGGGACAGTCAGTTGCTGGAGCTCCTGCTGGTCCTGCCAGGGACCTCCAGGTGACCAAGCTCCAGATGATGGCCGAGGGCTTCTGGCAGCGAGCTGAGCCTTTCCTAAGCCCCCAGAGACGCTGAGGGATTTGCCTGGGGTCCCAACCACAAATGGAGTGCGTGGCCCCAAAAAGATGCGTTTAAGTCCTAGTCCCTGGACTGCCCGAATGTGACCTTGTGTACAGAGCTGGCTTACGAGACCCCCTGCACACAGAGGCCTTAACCGCAGTGAGTTCTTCCAGGAGAAAGACAAGGAGATGGGCATAGACTCAGGGCGAACCCCGGGAGCTGGGCCCGCGGCCTGGGCCAGCCTCTCCCTCACAGCCTCAGGAGGAAGCAGCCCGCTGACTCCAGCCTCTGGAACAGAAAGAATAAGGCTCTGTGTGCAGCGACCAGGTGTGTGGCCGTTTGTGGAGCCCCCTGTGGGCATTTTCAACTCACACAAGAATAAGGCTCTGTGTGCAGCGACCAGGTGTGTGGCGTTTGTGGAGCCGTGTGGGCATTTTCAACTCACATGAGTATTTACCTTGAGTTTCCTTTCACCGGAAAACTCCCAGTACCTTTTGTTCACCCCACGAGGACTTGGCCGAAGAACTTGTGTTCAGGTGGCTCACTGAGATAGGAGCTGCCGCCCGTGCCCCACACCCAGCAAAAGTGTGTCCCAGGCTCCTAACAGCCAGTGGACTCTCCACCAGCACCAGCCTGGAGACACTGAGGGCAGGACTTGGGGGAGGGGTGTGGCCACCTTTGCAGGAGCCACAGTGCAGGCCCAGCTGGTTCTCACCATTGCCTGACCCCAGAAGGCGTGGCTCTGAGCCTGTGGGCTGCAGACCACTCAGCCTGGAGCCATGGCTGACATGGGGCACATGGGCTCCCGCAGTGGTCCGGCCTGGATGGGGCCACCTGTTCCAGCAATGGCTGGTCAGAACGAAGGCTCCCAAGTATCCTCGCTGATCCTCACAACAGCCCTGCTCTCTTTCTCAGAGAGGAAGGCAGGCTGGGCCAAGCCTTTGTGACATCCAGGCCCACTTGCCCGCCATTGCACAAGGGGTCGGGCGGAAGCCTGCACAAGCCCTGCCCTGTTGCTTCCCCAGCCGGTGCAGGCACAAACTGCACCCCTTCGCCCCCTGTGTACAGGCCTGGGGAGTTAACAACGCGCCGGGCAAGGAAGTGGGGCGAAACCGAGAGCCCAGGGGCCCACTGTGTTCGTTTCCCAGGGCCACTGAGGGCGGGGCGAGTCTGCGGGAGCAGAGACAACCTGAGCAGCGTTCAGCACCATGGACAGGCCTCCCGGGCCGGCGCGGCCCCGCCCACAGGGCGCAGGGACAGCAGGGGACCTGCTCCCGGCCCACAGCTTGTGGGCGCCTGAGCCTGGGTGCCTTGGGAAGCCGGTGGTCAGCGCTCCTGGGGCGCCTCCTGCGGCCACACCCCAGCTCTTCCCTGGGCTTGAGGCCTAGACCCGAGCCTTTTAGCCCTGGGGGTCGTAGCAAGGCCATGACCTGTACACCCAAGGCACCCTCCCTCCCTCCCTCCGACTGGAGGCGAGCGGCCGGAAGCCTAGACCAGTGACCCGGGCGCCCAGGCGCTGAACGAAGGTTTGGGGGCCGCCCCACCCCAGCCCAAGCCTCAGCTGCTACCTCTCTCCCCTTCCGAGCCCGGGTTCGGGCCCCACGCGCGCTCCTCCGGCTTCAAAGTCCCCTCCACGCAGGCAGAGGGCGGGTCCTGGGCCGGGGA
>NW_005356944.1:4326359-4326613 GCF_000412655.1 Myotis brandtii | reverse complement strand
CCCACCCCCAAAGGGCTCGGGAGCAGGGGACAGAGAGGAGGCTGGGCACCTCCAGGCGGCGCCCTCTCGATATAGATTCCGCGGTTTCCTTCGCCCACCAGCGCCAGGCAGAGGGAGGGGAAGGCGGCAGTGCGTCTCCCAAGAGACGACTGTTCACGCTCCGAAAAGGAACCTCTCAAATTAAATTAATTAAGCCCTGAACTATTTCACACGCGTTACAGCCGCTGGGCTGCCTCTGCTGAGCCCCTCCCACC
>NW_005356944.1:4314772-4326262 GCF_000412655.1 Myotis brandtii | reverse complement strand
TAACGCCGGGCTATTCCAGCACCCAAGGCCTTTCCGGGTGGAGCTGGCCATCTCTGCAGCCCCGGACCGGGATGGGAGGGTGGCTGCGGTCAGCGCCCAGACTGTGAAGCCTGGCTCCCTGTCCCGTCCTGGGTGGGGGCTCACAAGGCCCCTCCAGCCCCAGGAGTGTCCTCATGCCCTCTCCCCCCAGCGGAGGTTGGGTGAGAGCCACTGTACACACATCCGCAAGCCTACGCTGCTCCCCACGGTCCGCCTGGGATGGCACCAGGAAGAGACCCAGCGGTGGCGCCCAAAGGCAGTGTTCAGGGGCTTGGAACCAGCCCCCCTGAAAGTCAGAAGACACCAGCCCAGCACCCCCCAAAACTCCTCGGTTCTGCACCCAGTTGGGAGATGCTGAAAGGAACCACCGTCGGAGCCCCACGGATAAGAACTCACTTTCCAGGACCCCGTGTGTGCAGAGGGTAGGGGTGGGGGCTGTGACCCTTGTGGGGACACAGGCCCTCCTCCTCCCAGTGAGACTCAGGCCAGGCTCCCACAATGCTGAGAAGGGGCGAGATGCTGGGCACCAGCTGAACACACGCCAAGCACCCAGGTCTGCAGGCTCGGTAACAGGGGCAGACCTCCCCCCACCCCGAGGCTGGCGTGGGCTCCAACACAGACACCGCTGGGAAGAGGAGCATCCCCTGCCACGGGGAGGGGAGGTGTGTCCCTAGCAGGTTGCCATGAGGTGCATGTTCAGAGAGGGAAGCTGGAGAGGACAGGTCCCAGGACTTGCTGCCCAGGTGATGGAGGAGGGAGGGGCCGGGACAGGTGTGTGGGGGCCCTGGCAGGAGTCGAGCTGGGGCCAATGCCCACCACTGGACAGACTCAGGTCCCTTGTGTTTGCCTCCTATTGAGCCCACTTAAAAAGAGGGAGCCTGGAGCGGAAAGATGAGATCTCCAAACATTCTGGAAACCTCTGGAAGAAGGCAGGCAGGGCCAGGTGATGGCCTCCAGGGACCCTAAAGCGGCCTGATGATGGGGCTCCAAACACAATGGGACACTTACTGAGCGGGGGGGGACAGCCTAGTTCGGCATCCCCTCTCTCCAAACCCTATCTTCACGCCAAGACCAGGAGACAACGTGCAGCATGCGGAGCCTGGAGACAGCCCTGAGGAAAACCTCCTGGTTCGGTTGTATGAATGGCTGTTCTCTGGAGTCCAGTACGTGAGGTGGGCACCCAGCCCCCAGGGAGGGGCCCAATCTCCAAGGGGGCCCTCCAGTATGGGTGGGGCACATGTCCCCCCAGGTTGCCAGGGCAGCCCCACTCACACCCCAAGCCCCGAAGATAAGCCTCTGGCCAACAAGGTGGCCCCAGTCCCTCTGCCCTGCAGCATGGGCCACTGGCTGGGCCTGCCCTTGGCCTGGGTATCCCTGGCTAAGTCCACTCCAGGTGGCCATGTCCTCTCCCTGCCTGTCGCCATGGCTGGGACCAGCAGCCAGTGTGTACTGGGCAGGATGTCCCTGTACCTTCTCAGGAGGGTCACAGCCACTGGTGAGCTTCCCTGCCCCTCAACCCAGTGTTTCCAGAGATGGCATGAGGGGCTAGTGGAGTGAGGGGTGCAGCAGGTCCCACTGACCCCGAGCTCAGGTCAGGAGCCCACTGGCCCCCACCAGCTCTGCCCAGAAGGGCACCGACCTGGGGACAGCAGATGGTGGGATACAAGCCCCAGGGAAGGCAGAGCCCCTGCCTACAGGCCCTGGACGCCCCACGCCTTTCCTGACCCAGAGGGTCTCTATCATGGAGCTGGGGGCCAGGACCCACATCTGAGTTGGGGGGCAGATGTCAGCACAGCTGGGGTGAGGGGCAGTGAGGGGAGGGGTGCAACTGGCAGGGAGCACAGGGCCTCACCTGATCCCGGGCCTCCTGCTGCCCTGGTGCCATAGGAGCCTCAGGCCTCCCCAGGGTGGGGGTGAGGCTGCCCCACACCAGCCAGGCCCTTGATGGAGAAATCCTGTCCTGGGACAGTGACCCTGGAAAACTGCCTGCTCCCCACCCCTGCAGGTGAGGTAGAGGGGGTGGGACAGAGCAGGGTCCCCTGGGCTGAGGAGAGTGGGTGGTGGGTCACAGTAGAGACTCGGGAAAGAGGGCTGCCCTTGGGGTCCCAAGGAAGCCTTAGGGAGACACCAGGCTGAAGGCTGCAGGGGAGAGGGAACTGCCAGGGTGTCATGATAGTCAGGGGCCCCAGGGGCCCCACTGTGAGCTGGGGCCAGCACAGTGACTCCAGGACAGGCCCTCCTGGCTCACCTGCTCCAGCTGGAGACCTGACTATGCCTGAGCCCTGGGATCCCACAGAGAAACCAGCCGCACTGCCCCCTCCTCCCTAGTAGGCCAGGTGGCACCGGCTCCTCCTGGGCAGCGCTGCACAGGGTGCTAACATCGGCCAAGTTCAGCAAGACCAGTGGTGCCTGTGGGCCGGGGCGGGAGGAGAGACGGCAGCATAAACCTGGGCACTGCCTTGGGCTAGGGGAGGTGGCACCTATCCCTGCCCCACCCCAGCCCACTCAGGATGTCAGACTGGTGAGCCCGTCCCTGCAGTAGCCGGGCAGGTGGCCAGCAGCCTTCACACCCATGGTGCCAGGCCCTAGGACTCAGATCACGTGCAGGCACTCCCACCTGGGAACCTCACAGCTGGGCCTCACTTGGTGCAGGTGCACGTGCACAGGGCCCTTCCAATGGGAAGGAGGATGTCTCTCACACTTGTGCACACACACACGAACTCATGCTCTTACACAGTCCTGCACACACACACTCATGCTCACACTGTGCACACACACGCTCTCACACACCCAGTCACACACGCAGACTCACACTTTCACACACTCACATTCTCCACACATGCAGACTCCCAGTTACGCACACACACAAACTCACTCACACAGGTGTGCACACACATAAACACACAGGAATAACTGGGCAGAGCGTGGGGGGAGCTGCCTCTGCAGGAAGAGCCAGCCTGGCCTGGAGGAGGGGTGGTGCAGTGGGAGCCGGAGTTGGGGTGCAGGCTGAGCCTCACCCCTCCCACCGGCTGGGACATGATCTTCCAGGGCAGTGCCAGTGCCAGTGGGTGCCCCTGCAGTCTGGCTGCACAGGGGTGAGGTGAGACTGCTGTGCCCCAGCCATGCCTTCCCCCCAACTCCAGGGCAGGGAGCGGGGGCAGAGCCACACCCACTGCCCAGTTGCAGCCCCCACTCTGCCCACTGACCCAGGCTCAAGGGGTGTCCAGGTGGGGACAATGGCCTCTTTCCCAGCCCTCTGGCCCAGGAGCAAGGAGGAGAGGGAGGGGTGGGCGAGAGTGGGCCAGTTGGCCATTGTGACAGCTCAGATGGGTTTGCATCTAAAACCTGCCCTGCAGGGGAATGGGGGCTGCTCTGAGGGCCCCAAAGGAGGAGCCTTCGCAGCCTGGCGGCCAGCTCCCCCACACCCCTATCCCTGAAGGATCCCCAGCTGGTCTCTAAACCCAGAGCTGCCTCATACAAAGCCCTCCCCCTCCTCTCTCCTGCCAAACCACCATCTGTTGCCATGGCAACGGAGCAGAAAAGGCAGGCAGCACTCAGAGCTCTCCCCACCCCCTTCTTTCCTGCTCCATCAGCTGGGCTGTGGGCTCAGAGCAGGCTGGTGCAGCCCCCACTAGTCCAGGAGCCCCCTGGCCCGAGCGAAGGGCCTGGCTGCAGCCCCACCAACAGCTGCGTCCTGCACAGAAGGCTCGGCAAAGCCTCCCATGACTCCAGCCTCCAAAGCCCCTCCTCTGGCCCGGCTTCAGCGCCAGCCCTGCCCCCGGCAGGACCTGTCTTGCTCTGGGGAATGGCCGATGGCCCATCTGGTCCCTGACCCGCCTCCCCTGCTGTGCACCCACCAAGGAGCGGCCCCAGGGCCAGCCAACCACCCTGCCACCCCGAGGCCAGATCCAGGGGCGAGGCACAGTCCTGGCTACTAAAGAGCAGTGCCCAGCAGGTGGCCTCACCTGCACCTGCTGCCCCAGATGAACTCCCGAAGGACGAAGGAGGCTGGGAGCGCGGGAGCCACCACACGCTCTGCAGTCAGGGGCGGCTACGGCCCCGAGGTCCCAGGTGACCAACATGCACAGCATCAGCCGCGTCAGCAGCTGAGCACATCACCGTCGTCACAGTGCAGCTCTCACACCTCCGTGAGGCTCACACAGGTGCCCCTTTGGCTGTGAGGCCTCGGGCCCAGAGAGGTACAGCCATTGGCCTGGCGGTGACCGTCCACAGCCGGCAACAGGCCTGAACTTGTGGTTTCTCTTTTTCCTTTTGTGTTTTGCTCCTGGTTTGCTCCCTGAAACCTGCTTCCCCAGCAGCCCTCACCCCAGCTGCTTTTCCACACTCGGGGAGGTGTGACTGACACCCAGGTTCCACAGAGCGTTACCGGTTTCTACCTGGGCGCACACCCTGAAACCGGCAGGCGATCAGGACAGCGGTCCCTCCTCCAGCCCCAGGGGTGCTAGTGCCCCTTTCTCACCTCTTCACCGCCTCTGCTCACTGTCACTATCAGTCTGCCTTCTCTGGACTGTCACACAGACGCATCACCACCCAGCGCGTGGCAGCTGCAGCGGTGACTCAGAGCGGCCCTGAGTGACAGGCGGGTAAATGGGGGAATAGTTACGGAAGGAGCTCTGACTTACCCACCTCGACTGTCCTCAGAGGAGCCGGGCTTCTCTAAGAAATGCAAGTGCCCAGCACACACCAGAATTCAGTGGTCATCCGCACAGGGCAGGCCTCTGAGGGCCTGGCCGGCGAGGACTCACCTGCAGAGTTTAAGGATGGTCGCCAGCAGGGCCGGCCCTCCAGGCTCAGGCGCAGGACCTGGGAGTGGGAGGTAGGTGGGGCTCGGGGTAGAAATGTGGGGGCCACAGAAGCAGGAGGCACCAGCCTGCCTCTCCTCATGCCCAGCGTCCAGGGCCACCTCCCCCGTGGATCCGGGAGATGGGGCTGGAGCCTGGGGCTGTGGCGTGAAGTCCCTATGAAGCCACGTCCAATCAGTTCCTTCCAAGGGCTGCAGTCCTGGGCCCAGCCCACAGGGATGTATGGACGCTGGACTCAGTCCCACGCGGTGGGGCTGCAGGGCTGCAGAAGGAGTAGGCTTGGGGCCTCCTCCCACGGCCACACCGGGCTGCATGGACAGAACAGGGGGGAAGGGGAGAAGGGGGGAAGGAAGTCCTGGCAAGAGACCACGCAGATCCCCCACCCTCAGGTGCTGAGGGTGAGCACTGGTGGGGAGGGGGAGGGGATTCCCTCTCCTCAGCAGAGTAGGATGCCCAGCCTTAGCAGCTCCTTGGTTGCCATGGCTACCACAGAGGCAGCAGCAGACCCAGGGGGTGTATGATGCAACAGGGTACCCTTTTTCCTCCCTCAGCACCCCACCTGGTTTCCTCCCAACCCAGCACCTACTCCCCCAGAACCAGGAGCCCCCAAACAGGCCCACCCACTGCACTCACCCTGCTCCCCTCTGCTGTGGTCCCCATGGTGTCCCTACCTCCAGACAGGGGCTCCCCCAGACACAGCAGGACCCACCCACACCTCCCTCAGCCATAGGAAGCCCACCCACCCAGCTAGTGACCAGGAGGGGAAGGGCGCCTGCCTACTCTATGCTCAGCACCACATCCTAAGGGCACAGCCCAGTGCTGGTCAGGCAACCTGAGGGCTGGGGTGGGGTGTGCTGGAGAGAGGGAGGCAGGAGGTGGAGGGAGAGCACCGCATCAGGGCACCCCCTCCACCCAGCCAGGTCACAACCCTGCCAGCCACACTCAGGTCTGGGCAGGTGCCCACGGGGACCCAACCACCTTATCTGGGCACAAGGGCTGTGAGCCCCACAGTTTCAGGGGGCGCTCACTGGGCAAAGCCATGGCAAACGGCTGCCTGGCTCCTGGGTGCCCCCTCTCAGCCATCCCGCCCAGAATGTCCCTCCTCCTCCCTGGAGGAGGGGCCACACCTCTCGAGTCCCTCGGGGAACATGACCACATTCGATTTTTACTAACCGGCTTTTCAATTCAATACTGTAAAATTAGACCAATGAGCTATCCTGATTGAACCCAGTAACTATTCCGTAATCCCATCTGGTAAACTGTGTTCTTTTTAAGCTGGTGTCCTAGTTTCAGAAGCCTCAGGTCTGGGGGTGGATGCTGGGTGGCCAGCCAGCCCTGCAGGCTGGGACAGGAAGGTGGGCGGCAGGCCTGAGGGCCCAGGGAAAGGAGGGGTCGGAGGCTAGTGGGGAGCAGGCAGCAGAGGGCCGGCTCAGGGGCTGCTCTGAAGGGAAGGCCGAGGGTCCTGCCCCAGGGGACTCAGCTGCAGCGTGAAGGCCGTGGTGTGACTGGCTGTGGTGTGATGGCCGTGGTGTGATGGCCGTGGTGTGATGGCCGTGGGAGGCGTGATTAGCGGCAGTGCCCTGACTAGCAGCTGGCCAGCCCCCAGGGACGTGTGGGAGTGTAGGTGGGGTGAGTCGTGGAGGGACAGATCCATGGTGGACAGCAGGAATGACTCAGTGTCAGTGACCCAGGGCCTGGCTGGTGAGTGCAGGAGTCCCCGGCAGAGGTGGACAGCCTGTGGTCCAGGCCCAGCCTGCCCAGCAGAGCTCTGACCGCACCAGGCCCAGGGATGGTGGGACGGTGATGGGGTTGCCGTGATGATGAGGTCGGGACCTACCCTGGGAGGCCGAGGGAGTCTCTGCCTGTCATGACACAGACAGACACACACCAACACAGACACCTCTTAGGTAGGCAGCTGCAACCCCAACCAACTCCACACAGGCTTTCTGAGTGTGGGGGGACCCTCAGGCAGGGAGCCAGGCCAACCCACTCCCAGTCTAAGCCAGGTGTAGAGACACTTCCCAGAAGCCTCCGGGACTCCCAGCAGCCTCTGCCCCAGGGTGCAGGAGCAGACCCCAGAGGCCAGACACCCTCCACCCCTGCCCGCCTTAAGCTCCTACCGGCACACTGCGTGCGCCCCGCTCTAACACAGAACACAGGCCCCCTCGTCGGCCGGCCCGCTGTGGTCAAGCAGAGGAAGGCACAGCCCACCGCGGCCTCCCCTAGCAGCCGCATCACCCGGACACCTGGGAGGGCCAGCAGGGAGGCCAGGGCTGGGATGGAGGGGGGACGGCTGCAGAGCAGGCAGCCTTTCCGGTCTGTGCCGACACCTCCTGTCTCCCCCTTGGGGTTTCTCTCTGCAGGGGCGGGGCTGAGGGCCACCCGGCACTGTCAGATTTGGGTTTAGCTGAAATAAAACCCCAGTCCACATTTAATAAACTCTCTGCTAACTTGGTTTCCCCAAAACTAGGATGGTCTCAGGTACCCCCTCCTGGCCCACCCCTGCGAGTCGGTGGGGAGTTGGGGACATTGCCACAGCCTCTCCCTAGCTCCTTCCCGGGAGAACAGCCCTCGGGTTGCCCTGGGCAGCTCTACCCAGAGGAAGGGGTGGGCCCTGGGCCTCGATTTCCTCCTCTGAGCCACAGCACAGGCATCCCGACCACAGCTTCCGGAGCTGCATGTGGGGAGCACCTGACCTGGGGAGCGGGGCCGGGGGGGGTGCGGGGCTCAGGGAACCCAGCGGCGCTGGCATGAGCCGGACACCGAGGCCCTGGGCTGAATGGGCAGTGTGCTGGGCATTCCATCTGGCCCAGGCTGGTCCTAGAGCCCAGGACAGAGCTCGGCTGAGGCACCGAAACCCAGGGCTGCTCTCTGGGGGTGAACCCGGCCCCTTTGGGGCCCTCAGCTGGATCTGCTCCCCAGACAGCCAGGCAGACACAGGCCCTGAGCCAGGAGAGCCTGCCATGCCCGGAAGGGCACCTGCGACGTAATCTCCAGCCTGGGGTAATAATAGAATCTGCTTAGCGGGCAGTGGGCAGCTTGTTCACAGGACAGAGGGAGAGGAGAGAGGCACCCGCCTGCCCACACCAGTCCTCTGACTGTTCCCAGGAGGCCCGCTGCCTGGAGTTGTCCCTGGTCACGGAGCCAGGGTGGGCCCTGCCGCCTCTGCCAACTTTTTCCCGCTTTGGGGCTGGCAGTCAGGGGGCAGGGAGGTGGGGCCAACAGAACGAGGAGCAGCCCTTCCCCCCATGTGCCAGCTACACACCCACACACACCCTCCGGCTGCGGCTCCCTGCCCCAGAGGTCTCTGCTCTGTGCCTCAGGGCCTCTGCCCTGACCTCTTAACCTTCTGGCCCTGGACCCCGAGCCCCACACCCCACAGCACCGCTGTGGGGAGACCGCGCAGCAGGCTCTCAGCACCCACATCTCTTCTCCGCCTGCAGGTCAGCCCCAGCGCCGGCCTGCGGGCACAGGCCGCTTTATGAAGTCCTGAGCCCACACGTGCCAGAGAATCCTGCAGCTCAGGGGCCCCCGCTCTGCTCTGCTCTGCTCTGCTCGCCCCATGACAGGACTGGCTGCCCCCTGCCGGGCTCTGAGCAGGGCGTGGGGGGGGGGCACAGGAGCCTTGCTCCCCCAGCGCTCAGCCCACACCTGCTTCGCAGCCCAGAGCTGGCGGCCCCACCCGTTTCTGGGGCTGCAGGCCCCTCTAGGGGAGAAGCCACGTGGCATCCAAGAGATGAGGTGCCCACGTGGGGGTCAGTACAGCCCCAGTGGTGAACCCCCGAGGCCCAGCAGTGAACCAGAGACCCCAGGGCAGTGCATGGGGACAGGGCTGCCACTGGACTCCTGTAGCCTGCTGAAGGGCAGTCACACAGTCGCTGAAGACAGCCCTCAGCAGAGAGACCTGCCACCCTGTAGTCCTGCCACTGGTCAGACCGGCCCGTGCCTCTCCTTCCCGAGGGGCTCCTGCAGTGGGCATGGGCGGCAGCTGGAGCCCCAGACCTGGCCTGGCCTGGCTGCTCCTTGGTCTCTCAGCCCAGGTAAGAGCTGTCCCCACAGAGCTCAGCCAGCTTCCCAGAGGTGCCCCTCCCCCAGCACCAAGAGAGACAGGGCTGCTGAGCAGGCCTGAGTCAGCACAGAACCCAACGTGAGCCACCTGGGCCCAGCAGGCCACCTGACTTTGGTGACTCGGGACACTGTGGGCCCTGGAGGGAGGGGCAGGGAGTAAGACTGTGAGGTCAGGGCCCAGGCCCCTCAGCCCCCGCCAGGCCCAGAGCATCTCTCGGGCCCACAGGACTGAGTGTCAGGCTGGGTCCCCAGGTCCTGGCTTCAGTCTGACTCCCTTGCTGGCCATCTGCCCCCCTAACCTGGCTCCCAATGGAGGCAGCACCAGCGTCACCCACAGTGACCCATGGACCAGGGGTGGCATGGGATGAGGTGAGGACCAGCCACCTTCCTGGTCTCTGGGTGTGGGACAACTACTACTGTCTCCGAGTGACCCATCTGGGCCCATGTCCCCCTCTCACAGTCACCAGGGCAGGGGCTCAGCATGTGCACTGCAAAGGAGGTGGCACGACACAGGGCCCTGAGGTCAGAGTCCAGGGCTGGCTGACCCCAAAGGAAGCACCCCACAGGAGGCATCAGAGGGGTGGCGCAGACATGGGCCTGTCCCCAAGGCGGGGGGACACCCCCCAGGGCACCCCTGCAGTCCCACCAAGCTGAAGGCACTTATGCCCCGGGGCCCACAGCCCTCGTCCATGCAGACGCCCCCGCTGCCCCCGGCATCGCTGGGGGTGCCCTATCTGCACCACCCTTTGGGGTTTGGGGCTTTGAGTCAGCAAGCCTCCTATCTGAGCTGAGCCTCCGCCTCAGAGAGAAGCCAGCACCAAAACCCTCAATGGTGTCCTCATACCCTCCCCAACAGGGAACCCTCCCCCCCCCCACGGCCTCAGGCCTTCAGTGGGAGATCCCCCAGCCCAGCACTTAGCCCAGGATGGTGATTTGGGGTGGGAGGGTTGGGTGAGGTTGGCTCCCTGCGTCCAGTGCCCCAAAGCCTGGCCCACAGCTGGTGGTCCCTTCGGCCTCCCCAAGGCCATCCAGGGACATTCCCATGTTCTGCACAAACACCTGCATTCCTTCCACTTCAGGCATCAAGATCCCATACAAGGGTCTCAGGAGTGAGCCGGGGAACCTGACCCCATGGTGTGCCTGCCCCTCCCCAGGGAGCCCCCAGGGTGCAGAGCACGGGCCCAGTGGTCAAGGCCTCCTGGGTTACTCTGTGCCACATGGCACCCACACCTCAGGCCCTGGCCCTCCCTTCACTCCCAGCAAGCCAGTGGCAGCCCCGGACTACTGGCCACCAGCTTCTCTGGTGGGGCCCGGGGCCAGGGTCTCCCGTTGGAGCACACCAGCGGGGGCACACCCAGGTGGCTTCCACCTCCCACCCCTCCTCAGCACAGAACCAAATCCACGGCGGGAGACAGGTGCGGGGACTTGCCACAGGTCTGCCCAGCTGCTGGGAGGTCTGAGCACCACTGTTCACACAGCCTCCCTCACGGGAGTGGGAACCCCAGACTTCAGCACAGCCGTGCTGGACAGCTCCCCGCCCAAGGCTCAGGCCTGCCCAGGAGAGGTGACAGGTTCTTCCCTAATCCTGGAGGTTCAGAGAGGACCTGCCCCAACCTCATCCCCACATGCCTCCCGGGAGGTAGAGGCCACCGCCCTTGTGCCTGCGCTGCTCTCCCTGGAGACCGGGAGGGCAGGAGGCTGCAGGCTGCCAGTGCGGATCAGAGAGGGGCACTCCCGGACAGAGAGAGCAGGGGTCCCAGGCTGCCTGGGCCCCAGCTCCCCCTCCGGACAGCCCCCTGGGTGTCAAGCCATGCTCCAGGGACACTGCTCCGGGTTGCTGGCCCCTGGCAGCCCCCACGTACATGGAGGTGGTGGGCTTGCGGGTTAGCACAGTCCTAGCCGGAGAGCTCACCGTGAAATGCACACACGCGGTGGGGGAGAGGGAGCATCTTCCCACCTAGCCCGAGCCCCGACCGCAGGAAAGCAGCACATGCCAGGCATGAAACCCAACATGAGACACCTCGGGTAGCGTGGCCCAGGGGTGGGCAGGGCCAAGACCACCCGCCTGAGCTTGACCATCTCACGCTCTGTCCCTGCCTTTCTGCAGGGCCCCAGGTGGCAGTGAGCATGAGAACTGGCACTTGGTGAAAGGGCCACCATGTCCAGGGAGAGGCTGTGCGTGGAGCCGAGGACCGCTGCAGAGTAAGGAAGATCAGATGTACCAAGCACCCCCGGGGGTCAGGGGTTAGAGGTCAGGAGTAAGGAGTGGGACAGGGCACAGTTCTTTCCACCGGGGGTCCTGCCAGCATCAGCATCCCCAGGGACACAGCAGATCCTCAGGCCCACCTGACCCGTGCCGCGGACGCCCTGGTGAGGGCCCAGGGCCCAGTCCCCCCAAAACCGCCAGGTAGAGTGGAAACCCACCATCTGGGGGGACTTCTGTGGGTTTGGAAATCGTGTTCAAGTTTCGGGGCAACGATGATGGTGCTGTGCTTTTTAAGTTTCTCTTAGACGCAGGCACCAAAATATTTACAGTTAAACATGCCTGAGATTATGGGCG
>NW_005356944.1:4301546-4306143 GCF_000412655.1 Myotis brandtii | reverse complement strand
AGGGGACCCGGCCACCTGTCCTGGGGCTGGGTGGGCAC
The DNA here is from genome assembly GCF_000412655.1 of Myotis brandtii. NCBI lineage: Eukaryota > Metazoa > Chordata > Mammalia > Chiroptera > Vespertilionidae > Myotis > Myotis brandtii. The sequence goes on along the minus strand of NW_005356944.1, from coordinate 4,306,105 downwards.
ACGGGACCAGGGCCCTCCTCTCTCTGCGTCTGAAAATACCTGCATGCGAGGAACAGGAGATGCTGGGCCCCAGAAACCAGGGTCTCCACCCCCGGTGGGCCCCGGGACAAAGAAAGCTGCAGGCCAGATGCAGTGAGAGGGGTCAGCCGGGTAGGGACACGGGCAGAGCAGGGCCACGTCCACTTGCAGGCCAGATGCAGTGAGAGGGGTCAGCCGGGTAGGGGCACGGGCAGTGTGGCACCCTGTGGCAAAGGAAGAGGCAGGGGAGCCCCTCACCCACCCAGCGCCTTCTGGGAGGGGCCGCCATCTGTCTGAGGCCTTGGGACTGGGCCCCTCAGCAGGCACAGCTGGCCTGGCCTGGCTTTGCCACAATCCCCGCCCATCCCAGAAGTGAGCTCCGTGTAAACCCTGCACTGAGGGGATGAGCACACACCACTCACCTGGTTCTCCCTGCAGCAACCCTGACTGGGGGGGACATTCCAGGCCCCGTGGCCCACCTGAGACCCGAGGGTGACTCAGATCCCCAGCTCAGCCTCACCCACCATCATGCCTGAGCTGGATGGGGAAACGGAAGCATGGAGACATGTGACCATCGACAGTGGAGTCTGGGCTCCTCACGGAATCCCTGCCCCAGGGACCCCACAGTCACACTGCTCTGTGCCTTCGGGCTGACTCCTGGGGGGGCGGTCAGGCTGGGCCTGGGATGGGACGGCCTATCCAGCTCCCTCCGGACTACGTGGGGCTGGCCCAGGGGCTGCAGAGGAAGAGGCAGAGGAGCCCCTCACCCACCGGGACTCGGCTCCTCTCGCACCCTGAAGAGCAGGGGCCTGCCCCTCACACGGGCCTCAGGCCATACTCTCTCCCTGGGGCTCGCTGAACTCCCACGGGCACCCACCAAGTGCCACCCAGGCTTCTGCCAGACAAGCGGGGGTGGGGCCAGCAGAGCCTGTGGCTCCCAACCCAGGAAGGGGCTTCAACTGGTCTTGCCCACCTGGCACCAGCTTGGGGCAGTCACCCCCAAGGAAGCTGGACACACTGGGCCGACTGCCGATGGACCAGTCTCGGACAGAATGACCTACCCAACCCTGACCCGCCCCGCCCCACCCTGCAGCCACCTCTGGCCAGTGCCTTTCCTGTCTCAGCTCGGCCCAGGAGAGAGGTCTCCTGCCCAGGGAAACAGCCAGCCGGGGCCCAGGCGAACCTCCAACCAGGCAGCCCAGGCAGCGTCCCAGAGTCACCTAGTTCGGCCTTGTGGCCCATGCTCCACGCCGAAGCCGTCGGGAGGAGAGACCATCAGGCTTCCAGACAGCCACCCCAGCACGCAGGGACCTCCCATCCCAGGGCTTGGCCCAAGCCAGTGGCTGCCCAGTGGTTCTGGAGTTACCCAGGGCCATGGGCCAAACCACCCCTCACAGATGCCACATTCCTTGCCGGGCAGCCTTGCTGCCCCCACAGACACCCACGGCACTGAGATGAAGCGGCAGCCTGACGTGTCTCCAGGCTCCAGCCACGTCACTCAGGCCACGCAAGCCGTTCAGGCCGCCTCCCACCTCTGCCCGGGGGCCAGGAAGGCCAGCCCTGCCCTCGGGACTCGCCCACCCAGCCTGAACCCAGAGTGGGTGACAATGGTACAAGGGGCCCTGGGTGCCCCCATCACCACACAGGCCATGGGCCCCTGCTCCCAGGGCCCTCCCTCGCCCCAGCTCACAGCCCAGAACCACAGGCCCAGAATCCTCCATTCACCCCTGGCCAGGCCCGCAGTCAAGGCCGGCACAAGATCCAGTCGGGGGCAGCCAGCTCTGGGTCCTTGTGCATACGAGGACCCGGCAGCCCCCTCGGGAAGCACCTCTGTTCTTGCAGGCCAGCACCCAGCCAGGACGCATGTCCCCAGGACATGTGCTGGGGTCTGTACGCATCGGCCTGCATGACCCTGGCAATCCTCCCAAGGGCGCTGTCCTCCCGATGCACAGGGAGGAAACCGAGGACCAGCCGTGGCCTCCCGGGCTCCCAGGGATGAAACGCACACTCGGGGGGAAAAACCCGAGGAAGAAAGGGGCCCTTCTCTTGAGCCACTCCAACAGGGGTGGGGGGGCTCCCAGCTGCCGGCTCAGAACACTGGCCCTTCAGAGGCTGCAGAACAAGGCCTGGGCCGCCTCTCAGGGCCCAGCCCACACAATCCCGGCTTTGTCCCCAGCCCCAGCCCAGCCCAGCCTCCATCTTGTCCTGAGTCCGAGGCAGCTGGCCAGCCGGCACCCCTGGAACAAGGCCTCGGGCAGCTCGGCCATCCCTGGCCAGGACCAGGACTTTGGGCCCGGCTCACGGAGGCCACCCTGGACCTGCCACCGGTGCTGGGACACATCAGCCACACGCAGGTAACAGTGGGGCTGACCAGGCCTGGCACCAGGGAGGGTCAGCAGATCTCCCACATGCAAGAGGACTTCCCGCAGAGACCCGAGCAGCACCAGGGACCCCCCCCCCCCCCCCAAAAGACCCCGGGGCCCCCCCCCCCCACCTAGAGGAGCCAGGGGTCCCACCCCTCCCCCAAGACCCAGATGGGCCCTGACAGATGCCAGCTGCTGCCTCCTGTCGGACCCCAGGCACAATGGAGGTGCCCACATGGTTCCCAGCCATCAGAGCCTCGCAGAAGCTGCAGGACACCCTGCTCCACAGCTGTGGGCCTGAGGCTCAAGACCCCTCAGCCTCTGAATGCAGAGCCCGGCAGGCAGTCCCCACGCTGTGCCTCCAGGACACAGAACTGGACACAGAACTGCCCAGTGGGCTCCACGGTGGCCACGGGGGACCTGGGCCCTGGCCAAGTGGCTGGAGGAGCATCCGGGGCCACAGGCACCTCCACTCCCCTCACTCCCTGTGTGGCCACAGGCCCTAGGAAGTGCAGCGTCCCCACTTCAAGGAGCCCCAGACTGCGGGGACACTGTCCACCTCAGATGGGGGCAGGCAGAGGGCCCTGGGAGCTCCAGGTCCAGCCCCACAGGGGTGCACACAGTGGTCGGCCACCTCCTCTTGGTGCCGCCACCAGCTGAGGTGCTGACTTCAGAGCAGCCTGACCCTCTCAAGGCCTCAGAGAAGCCGGTTCTGTGTCCAGTGGCGTTGAAGGCACAGGTGCTCTCCAAACCAGCGCACCATGCAACCTCGAAGGTGCCCTAACTGCTCCTTGTGAGCACCGGCCATAGACCCTCCCAATGTCCCCAGATGTGGGCAGCACAGCCAACCCGAGCCGCCCTCAGCATCCGGCCTCTGACCTGAGAGGGCCCGTCTGTCTGCTCCAGGCACACTTGCCGAGTGGGCTGCCACACAGGCAAGGAGGATGCCGACGGTGCTGTGACCTGGCCCACACCTGCCTCCTCCTTCTCCTCCTCCCGCTCCTCCTCTCCCCCCTCCCCCCTGCTCCTCCTCTTACATTTTGTGGCCCAGGGGCCACCCCACAGACAAACACTGAGGGGGGCAAACAGGAGAAGAAACAACCAGAGAAAGGTGCGCCCGGCGGGGAAGGTGCATGCGCTCGGGCCCATGACCAGGAACCGGCCCAGGACAGGGCAGGGGAGACACTGGTGTGGGCGGCAGGAGAGCCTGGCATCCTGCGGCACGGCCCTCACACGCCCCACTAGTCAGGGAGGGTCCTGCTGGTGGGGGAGCACCGGGAGCCAGTCCTGGAGGCCCCAGTCCACACAAGCCACTCATGCTGGGCCAAAGCCATCAGCTACCAGCACGGATGGGTGGGACCCGGATCCTCTCAGGCCCCAGGCCCGTGTGCCCTCCGCGCCAGCACAGTCGAGGGTGGCTGCCTGCCCAGCAGCATTCACACCTGGAGCCCCGGGATCTGCTGGGAACAGATGGCCCTTGGTTAGAACCTCGGGGCCGGGGCCGGGGTCGGCAGGCTTCATGTGGAGAGTGAGGGCCAGGCCTGGCGCTGCCTGTGCATGCGCGGTCGGGGGCAGCCTCTCTGGACGGTGCTCTAGACAGCTCTGCGCCCAGGGCACCTGTCAGGGCAGAGGCTGAGCACAGGTGACCTCAGAAGGCTTCTAGGTTCTGCCTGTGTCATGCTGGGAGCCCGGGGCCTGGGGGGGGCGGGGGGGTGGGGGACGCTAGTCCTCAGTGATTCCTGCGGGGAACCCACAGCTAGAGCTACACCTAGGCAGCACCTGGTTCTGCAAAGAGCAGTTCTCACCTCTGCCCGGGCTGTGCCCTCTGCCTGGCAGGCCTTTCCTGGTATACAGGTCCCTGCAGAGCCTGTTCCCTACAGCCAGTGGTGAGCCAGGGGGGACCTGTGACAACTCCCAGATGCTCAGAGCCACCGCAGGCCACGTGGGCAGGGGCCACTCTGGGAACGGCGTCCTAGGGCTCTGCCGACACCAGACCCCGCCTGCAGGAAATGGCCCATCCTTCGAGGCATGAGCCCATCACCCCGAGATTGACAGGGACAGCCCACCCAGAGCTGCCCCCTGCCCCCAGCAGAGGGTTCCTGGCAGAGAGCCTGTGCCATGAGAGGAGGGCTGGAGCTGTGTCGTCCACTCAAAGTCACTGATGGGGTGCTGAGAGCA
>NW_005356944.1:4298192-4301430 GCF_000412655.1 Myotis brandtii | reverse complement strand
CCCCTGCCCAGAGCACTGCCCACAGTGATTTGGGAAAAGGGTCCTTCTTCCTTGGACTTTCAAACCAGGCCCGTGCAGTGAGCAGACTGTGCCTTCCTTCCGTCCCCAAGGAGCTGCTGTCCTTGACCAAAGTGCTGCGTCGGAGCTGGTTTCCTGGCTTATAAAGCGGTTGGACAGACCGAGGCCCGGCCGGGTGCACAGAGGAGCAGGCTCCGGGCTCACACAGCAAGGACCAGCCTGACCTGCCCATGGCAGTGACCGTCGGACACCACAGGCAGTCCACACTCGGTCAGCGTTCTCGGACCCACGCATCCTGCTCTGTCCACGTTTGCCCCATACCCAAGTCCAGCCATGCAGGACGGCCAGCTCCTTCTGGCCTCAGCACTCCCATGGCACCTCCCGCAGGACCCCAGCCAGACCCTGCCTCAAACCCACCCGGATACCTCCCCTCCCTCTGCTGCCTCTGCCTTCCCATCCAGCTCCTGGCCTTGGTCACCCCAGGGTTGGCCAGACTCTCTCTCTCACCTGTCTCTCCCCCAGGTCACCTGTTCCATCTTCACTGGCTCCCCCTACCCCAGGATTCCTCTCTAGCCTGCCTGCCACCAGCACCCCACATTGATTCTCCTAAAGGTCTCCTGAGAACCTGGAGGGGGACAGCCCAGGTCCCTGGACCTGGCAGCCCAGGCTCTTCCCCCAGGCCCACCCACCAGCCTGAGAGCCCAGCCAGGTGAGCAACAGGGAGGCCTCCTCACCCCCGTCTCTTCTCTTTAGCTCCACTGATCCCTGAGCCCTGCTCAGCCCCCTCTCTCACCTCCTGCCCACTGGAAGGTTTCCAAGGGTAGGCTGCACAATTTACTGTGGACCCCAGCTCCCAGAGCCTGCTGTCCCCACTCCTCTCAGGGGTCTACCACCTCCTCCCAGGAGTCCTCCGGGCTTACACCCACCCTATGGGAGCTGAGCCCACCAGGCTTGCTACACTCTGGTTTGGGCAGGACCGCGCCCTCCTCCACTTCTTGGGATTGGAGGGATGGTGGCCTCACAGCCTAAGTGACACGCCCTCCTAGATCTGGTCGTGCCTGGGGGTGCCTCCCATCCCCTGCCCCAGCTGAAGAAGCCTTTTCCGGATGTGGGAGAGGCCAGGCAGAGCCTTGGCAGTGGATTCCGCCCAGCACAGCGACGCCTGCCCCATCAGGCCCTGACGCCCATCTCACCACCAGAAACCACAATGGCCAGTGGAGCCAACATGGGGCTGCCTGCAGAGGCCACCCCAGGCCATCGAGGACAGCTGTGCAGAGGAGATGGGGCAGAAGGGAGGTGATCCCACGACCACAGCCCAACCCCAACAGGAGTGACAGAACCCCTCGCTGAGCCGACACTGCACAAGCCAGACGGTAGCACCCACCACCGCAAACACACGACAGGACAGACTGGACCCTGCCGGCCACCAGAGGAGCGTGCGGAGGGCAGAGGGCAGCAGCTCTGCCCTCACCTGCACTCCACACCAGGCAGCGCCCCCCACCCCTCGTCTGCGTTTTGGGGCAGAGCAGCGGGCTCACCTTCCAACAGGCCCTGGCTTGGAACTGAAGGGCTGAGAGGCCCAGCTGCCCCAGGCCGCTCGCACCACCCGACAGCTCCCACTTTACTGGACTTGGGCCAAGACAAGGGGACTGAGGTGACTGTGGCCGTGGGACAGGAGAGCCAGCCTGGGCGGAAGGTGCCCACGCACAGTCCCCGCCAAGGGCTCCTGGCCCCCAGCTCAGGTCAGATGTTTGCCTCCGGAGTGAAAGGCTGGGCCTGGGAAATCGCAACTCTCTCGGCATTTGGCAAGCCTAGTGGCCAGGCCAGGCAGTCGCACACGAGGTGGCCCCACGTCCACCAAACTCCAGAGGACCCTCAACAGAAGGTTTGGGAGACGGGCACCAACAGTCCTCCTGGGAACCAGGCACTCCAATCATCGGGGCCAGAGGGGGACACAGGACTAACAGAGCCCCTGGGGTGGCCACTCACCTAGACCAGCGGGGGGGTTTCCTCAAGGGGGAGGCTGCTGGCTTTGTGCGGCCTGGAGCTCTTTTCCAAACCGCACATGGTGGTGTGTTGTTGACACACACACACACACAGCACACCCTTTGTGTTCATTACTGTTAATTACAGTGGAGACCGCCTATAATTAACTGTGTGATGGTATAACTCAATGGAGAGTACGGGGACCAGGCCTACCCACGGAGGCCGGCAGGCTCTGTGTGTAATTCATCCCTGTCATCACTTACACGCTGATGTTTCCTTATAACATCTTATTGGTACAATAATTAGGTTATTTCACTGCCTCCCACATTGTGCGGCCCCAGGCCCCTCCCCTGCCGCGGATTTCACCAACTACAGCTGTTCCTCCCAGGAAACATGCGTAGTTTGAACTCCGTGGAGCCCAGGTTGTCTGCCACCTTCTCCTCTTCCTCCTCGAACCCAAGCCATGCCATCACCACTCCCAATGTCACTGCCCTAACTGCCAGGGACCCCTCGGTGCTTCAGCAGTTGGCACAGGGGGCTGTCTATCCAGGGTTTGGACAGGGGCAGCCTCCACCCCAGATGCCCCATGCTTTCTGCTTACATCACAGCCACTGCCCTCCGGAGAGAGAGCCGGCCCTGGCCCACTTTCCTCCCAAACACCACCTTCCAGCTCCACCCCCAGGCCACCCTGGGGGGCTCTGGGAAGGCCTGCAGCACCCGGCTAGAGCAGCTGCCTCCCAGGCCCCCACCCTGCACGGGTGGTGGGCCCAGCCCTGCCTCACCCTCCTCCCCTGCCTCTCCCAGGTCTAACGGGCGTCCGAGTGGCAGGGAGATCACTGCCAATCCGACCTCTGTGCGCCAGGAGAGGCTCATCCTGGGAGAAGAAAGAAAATGGCTGAGCCCAGCTTCCCACAAAGCGACTCTGAACATCAGCCAGATGAGGGGACTGGCCGCCTGGCTGGGACCTAACCTGCTCCCTGAAAGCCAGAACCAGCCAGGAAGCCCCTTCTCCCTCCCACAGGCCCGGGTCAGGTCAGGTCTGGGAGGATCTACGGCCTGATCCTCGGAGGGGCCCGGTATCAGCCTTTTTCCCTCCTCTGGGGAGCGCAGTGTCGCAGACGTTGCGAGCGGAGGCTGGGAGGGGAGAAAGGCGCTGTCCAGCCCTTTCAGTGGCCGAGCACTCTTCCATTCCCACCGCGCAGGGCGGCCCAGGCCAGGCCAGGGTGGCTCCGCT
>NW_005356944.1:4293245-4296788 GCF_000412655.1 Myotis brandtii | reverse complement strand
GAGGGTGGACCATCTGCAGCCCCTGTCTCCCCGCGCCAAGCCTGCTGGCCGCGACCAACGGGGTAGGAAGAACTTTTCGTCCCCCCACCCCCGGGAACGGGGGCGAGTGGCCCAGTCGTGACCTTGCGCCTCCCTGCGCTCCTGGCCCTCCTGCGCTCCGTTTTCTGGGGTATACAACGTGACCAGCACAGCGAGGTCAAAGGACTGGCCCGAAGTCACCCAGCAGTGGCCACGCTGGGGAGGCAGCTCTCAAGCCTTCGTGCAGACCCTTCTGTCGGGTTGGACGGTTGGGCCAGGGTGCAGGGCCACCGGCCACCGACAGCTCCGGAGAATCGTCTGCCGAGGCAGCCAAACCTGTTTCTTGTAGAAAAATCTTCCTTAAGCAGGTGCTGCAGAGGGTGGTGAGAGAGGAGAGGTGAGGCCGGGAGCAGGGAGCCCAGAACCCTGCCGATGTTGGGGGTCCCACAGCATTGGAGCCACTGGATTCCTGCACATAGCATGGGGTCTGCAGCCAAGTCCTTGATGCCAAGTTCCACCCGCACGTTTTCTGTTGCAGCTCCACCTCTGCATGGCCAGCTGCGGACAGTCCCCTGCTCCAGCCCGCCCTTGCGGGAGGGCTGTATGAACTCCAGAATCTTTACAGAGCCCCACCTGGGAGGGCCTATTTGCATCTTTCTTGTCTGCCCAGGAAGTGGAGCTAGCCCTCAGAACAGCTGTCTGCTCCTCTCTGCCCTTGCATGTCCCCGGGGCTGTGCTAAGTGAGGAGGCCTCAAAGGTGTGCAAGCGCCAGTCAGGGTCCTTCCCTGTGTGGAGCTCATGGCACTAAAGGAGCAGTTCTCAACCTATGGGTCGCAATCCTTTGGGGGTCGAACGACCCTTTCACAGGGGTCGCCTAAGACCATCGGAAAACACATATATAATTACACATTGTTTTTGTGATTAATCACTATGCTTTAATTATGTTCAATTTGTAACAATGAAAATACATCCTGCATATCAGATATTTAATTACGATTCATAACAGTAGCAAAATTGCAGTTATGAAGTAGCAACGAAAATAATTTTATGGTTGGGGGTCACCACAACATGAGGAACTGTATTAAAGGGTCGCAGCATTAGGAAGGTTGAGAACCACTGCACTAAAGGGATCATCACAGACAGAGGCTCAATTCCAGGCTGGGGAGTGGGGTGTCATTGGACTTAAGGAGCGTTTGGAACCTTGGACTAGAGAAATTATCCAGGGGTGAGATCTGGCTGGAGGCAGACCTAGAGTCCCCCAGGGAGGGCCATGGTGTCTGAAGGAGGGGCACCTGCCAGGGACATACTTCGAGGCCTCCATGTCTCCCTCTGCTGGACCAGTGCCTGCCACCGTCACCTGGGTCTCCCCAGCCCACAGGCCTTGTCATCTCTCTGCCCTCAGCAGCACTTGGCCTTCTTGACCATTCTCATCTGGACCCCCCCACCCCCGGCTAAACCTCTTGGCTTTCAGGACTCCAACCCTACCCCTGGGCTTCCGGGGTCTTTCTTCCTTCTCTGACCACCTCTCAGTCTCTGTGCAGCCCTTCTTGGGGCTTCGTGGGAGACCTGTCTGCTTGCCTCCCATGTCCTCCAGGCGACTGCCCGCTCTCAGCCCAGTCCTGCATCCTCATGGCCAGCCTGCCCTCATTCCAGGGCCTCAGGCCAGCTTCCTCCTGCACCTTGTGTCTTGTCTGTTGCAAAAATTCCCAAACTCAACACACATTCCCAGAAGAATGTCTCATGGGGGTCAAGAGCACAACCCGGCATGGCCGGGCTCCCGTCCGCCCTGTCCGGTGCTGGCCTCGGTGCAGACAATGTCCAGGCGGGAGCCCGGCTGGAGGGTGACACCAAACACTTAAAGAAGGAACAGGGCGCCATCTGAGAGTTTCCAAGGAAGGAGGAGGAAGCAGGCATCCATTCAGGTCCACGAGGCCTCGGGGACCAGTTCCATGAGCCTTCCGACCCGCACCACCACGTGCCCGCAGACAGTCCTACTGAGCTGACTGCTCCTCCTGGTCCTGCTCCCTGTGGGGGCTGTTCTGCCACCGTGGTCTCTCGGAGCTGGCTCGTGTGTGACACGCGACTCTCCCCTCGTGTGCCGTCCGTCCGCTGATGGTGAGGCCGGATGCCTGCTTTTTCATGTACTTGGTAACCATTTGCATTTTGAGAATCACTTACTCGTGTCCTCTGCCTGCGTTTCTCTTGAGGTGTCAGGCTTTTCCTACGAGTCCCAGGAGTCCGTTGATCCTGGAGACGGCAGCGTGCTCGCCGGCGGGCAAGGTGCAGTATTTGTCCCGAGCTGGTAGCGGTGCTCTGCGTGCTGTGTACATGGTCAGTGTTTGCGCCGTCAGGCCTTGCTTGGAAGGGAGCCCTGTGGAGGTTGTCTGTCCAGATTGGGGCCTTCCGCTGTCAGCGCCCTGATCTCCGAGTCATGTTGGTTCGTGCCTGGTGACGCCCAACCTGGGCTCATTGGACCAGGGTGCCCTCTGTCTGCTGGGCCAACTGGGTTCTGCCTTCGGATAATTTGAGACTGGGCTCCACCAGGCAATGCTGCCCATGTGACCTGTACCCCTGGGCCTGAGGTCTCCTCGGGCCTGTCGCCAGCCTAGGAGGCCCACGGTCCTGTGTCCTTGAGAGCAGTTCCCGCTCATGCTGGGCTGAGGCAGGTCACTCGCCACAATAAAGCCTGACCAAGCCCCTCCGGGGGCAGGATTTCGGGGGTGTGTCTGGCAGCCTAGCAAGCCCGGCCACCCCTCACCCCTCCCCTCAGCTCACCCTGGGGGCACCCCCATGAGAGAATTCCACTCTTTCCCGGCCCAGCTGGCTGCCATCCACCACTGTGTGGGGGTGGGGAAGAGCTGGGGGCGCTGGGAAGCAGGGAGGGCGCGGGAGTCTGTGCCCCCCTCTCACCAGTGAGGGCTGTCCTGGGAGAGATGGAGCCTTGTTCCCAGCGACTCCAGGGCCAGGGGTACAGAATCTAGGGACCAGGATTTGGCCTTGGGACCCAGAAGGCCTTTCCCGCACTTCAGAGATGGGGTGTGCTGTCCTGGAGCCCCAGAAAGCTCTGTGTCCCCCACCCAGCTTGACGAGGGGCCCACACTTTGGTGGAAGGGGGTGGAGGAGCCTGGCAAGTGGAGGGACCTCTTACGGGCGGGGGGCGGGGTTCAAAATCCAGGGTCCCATAGCCTTGTTCGCCACCCATCTGGGGTCACAATGGGGGGCAAAGGCACCTCCGTGCTCCTCACACCCCACCTGTGCGTTCCCACGGCACCTGAGTAAGAGATGGGGAATCCAGCACCACGCTGGGGGAGTGCTTGCTCAGTGTATTAGCACCACTGAAGTCACACTTAAAGATGCCTAAGACGTTCATGTATGTTTTTACCACAATTAAAAAAATAAAATAAAACAGGTTAGAAGAAAACGGGGGTCGTGTTCTTAAAAGTGAGGCGCATGGAGGTGCCTTTCATTCCTTCCCCTCCATGGGCTTCTCAGGGCCGAGACGGGACACTGGATGGGTCCACAGTG
>NW_005356944.1:4290538-4293212 GCF_000412655.1 Myotis brandtii | reverse complement strand
TTCTCTGGTGATCGGCTGGGGAGTTTGGAGCATAATCCCATTCCTCCAGAGACAGCAGGACCCCGCGCCTCTGGCCCCGGCTCTGGTTCCAGGGCGAACACGCCCTCTCGGACCAGGATTGCCCCCACGACGGCGGGGAGGAGGGGGAGGGGCCGAGCTGGAGGTTACACTTATTAGGCGAATGCAGGTGGTGTGAGTTTTTCTCCTCCCTCGGCCCTTCTGAGTGTAGGATTCCTGCCGAAGGGAGAGGTGCCCAAAGCCTTGAGCAGAGAGCCCTCTATGCGGAGTGGTTCCCGTCGGATGGTGACGGGAACACCGACACGTAAAGACGCTGGTGCTCCGGCGAGCTGGGGCTTCGCGTCTCCGTGCCACAGTCTTTACTGACTTGCCTTGTCTAGTGACATATGGCCCTGGAGAGGCCCCGCCTGGAGGAGCTGCGGGAAGGCGGACCAGCCCAGCCTCCCTCCCCACCCCTCCTGCCTGGTAATGAGACCCTTTATTTATGTTTTCAATTTGGTTTTTATTATTATTTGTTTCCTGGAATTGGGGGAAGTATAGCTAACATCCCCTCGCCCCCAGAACCGGGTCACCCATCTCCGCAGCACAGGCGAGACTGTCCCCACGTGAGCGGGAGAAAATGTCTAATAATGATGTTGGATGTCGATAATTACAGTGAAGGTACCTCAACGGCTTGAGCCTGTATCTCCCGGAATTTGCCTCTTCGCTTCTCCGCGTGCGAGTAGCTGGTAGACTGGCATTTTTGCAATGTTAGTGTTGTTTCCCCGTGAAATTTGGGTTTAATGAGGGATTTCTTTTCCCGTTTCTTTGAGGAGCCCTTCAGCACCATGCCCGGTCCCTTGTCCTGGACCCGACCGATTCCCGGAGTCCCTTTAGAGCAGCGGTCACCAACCGGTGGTCCGCAGACCACCGGTGGCCCGTGAGGTCCAAAAGGTTGGCGGCCGCTGCTTTAGAGAGTGAGGCTGTGTGTGTGATCTGATCGCCTTGTGTCGGCTCACGCCGTCATGCCCTCACACGTTCACACACACGCTCACACACGTGCTCACGGGAAGCACGTTGGTCCCCTGCCACCAACCCGAGAGCCTTGATCCCTGGTGCCCAGCCCGTTCTGGGAATGAGCCACAGCACCAGGTCCTCCTGCCCGCTCCCCAGGGCCCAGGAGGGGCTCGAGCTCCAGGCCAGGCTCCCCCCGGCGGGGGGGCGGGGGGGTCCGTCTCGGACTAAGGGTTGGGATGAGGAATTCTTGCTGCTCACCTGAAGGTGAAGCCGGTATGGTTGGGTGTGGCTGTTAGAGACGCACATGGAACCCCAAACACCACTTTCTTGGGTACCTGCATCTTTGCAGAGGGAGGCATGGCAGGGCCTTGGGAGTGCAGCTGTGGGGGTGTCGGGGGCGCTAGTCAAGCGGGGGCCTGGGCTGCCAGTGGGCTGATCCGGGTACGGAGGGGGACCCAGGGCAGTGGTCGCAGGCACACGGGCAGGAAAGATGACCCCCGACGAGGGCCTCGAGGAGCCACAGAATTGCAGAAGATGGATGCTGCCGGCATCTCACCTCCCCAAACTGAAGCACAGGAGCCGTCACGTGGCCGAGTGGCCAGCCCGTGGTTTGGGGACCTGTTTCACCCTTCCCCCCACACACTCCCCTGCCACCTGTGGGTTACATGACTTGGTCCCTTACTGCCTCCCTGGCCTCGGTTCCCACGACATGGGTCAGTTCCCAGCGGGCTGCGTGGCGAGCCCGTGGGTGTCTGAGCACGCAGGCACGTCACGTGTCAGAGACTCGGTCTATGGATGAGGCGGCCGTTCTCACTCACGGAAGGCCACCCAGAGAAATAAAAATAGAACCGCTTCTTAAAGCAGTGATGGAAAACACCATTTCTCCTAACGTCAGGATCTGAAATCCTGCCTTCACCAGCAGGGTTCGGTGAGCAGGAAGAAACGTTAGATTCCGGGTCTGCGTCCTGCCGAGCCCCCCACCCCTCAGCTCGCACCCCTGGGTGGCCCCAGCGCAGGGGGCCGGAGCCGGTGCCGAATGGGGCTCCTTCCTGGGTCCCGACTTCGGTTCCGCGCTGTGACCTGTGACCAGCCTCTGTCCTCAGCGCGCAGGGAAGCTTTCTAGCCGGTGACTGCCTGTGCTCCTTAAAGTGCCGCCATAAATATTTTTGTTACAACAGCCTGGACGGCACGACACCCAGGGAAATAGCAGCAGCCATCTGTCACAAGGCCGCCAGGAGGTGGCCCCCACGCCACTGCCTCTTTGTCCCCTGGTCCAGTCGGTCAGCAGTGCCCGAGCTGCACTAAAAGAAAGGGCCGTCGCGGGTGTGGATCAGAGAATAAGCTCTCGGACTGCCGGGCCTGGTTCCGCTCTGACCCGACCTCGCAGGGGCCACGCGGGCGAGGCTGCAGCCGGCAAGTTCTCCTTCCCCGACATTCGCATCACACGTAGAGCAGCTGGGTTCAGTGAATAAACACAGGGCACGCAGGTAAGTTTAAATTTCAGATAAACAACAAACAATGTTTTAGTGTAAGCGTGTCCCGTGCAATGTGTAGGGCATACTCATGCTGAAAAATTATTCATCGTTTATCCGAAAGTCAAACATAAGGGGGTGTCCTGTGACCTGCTGGGCAACTCCGTGAGCAAGTGGGGGAGTCCCTG
>NW_005356944.1:4226901-4290149 GCF_000412655.1 Myotis brandtii | reverse complement strand
CTCTGTCCCCCCCTCCCCACTCCCTCCCGCAGCCCTAGTTCTCAGGAGACCCGGAGCAGGTGCAAAGCCTCAGCCTCGGCACGCAGAGACCATTTCCAGCTGTGCCGACTCCCGGCCTCCTGGCCTCCGTGGCATCTCATTTGAATTCTGAGGCCGGAGTTCAAGGCAGAGCCGCACCGTGCAGGAGAGGCTGCTCCGGAAGCTGGGGTTCCCGGCCTGAACCTCGCCTGGCCTCGACACCCCCAGCAGCGAGCCCTCACCCTGAGATGCTGCTGCCAGGGCTCTGATTGGCTGTAACAGAGAAAACAGGCCACTGCTCAGAATGACATATAGTGACCTGGGGTCAGTAGAAGTGACCTTTCAAGTTCCTTGAGCAGATTGGGAACCGGAGAGACGGGGTCGGTCAGCCCAGCGAAATGAAACCGGCTGTAGGTGGTCTGACCCAGCTTGGGGGGCTCCTCTTTGGCTGAGGCTCTGAGCATCCCGGGGACCCCCAACATCCCGCAGACCCTGGGCTCCCTGGCGTTACGGAGGACACGCAGCCAAGGCTTCTGCGGTGATCAGGCAGGTGAGGGGTCAGCTTGGTTCAGATCCCACCTCCAGCCAGGAGCCAGCAGGACCCTTCCCTCGCCTGCCCTCCTGTCTGTGGGTGAGGGTGGCGGAGTGGTCTCTGGCGTAGAGTCACAGGGACAATAGAGGGTGTATTAGTAAGGGCCCAGGCAGGATGGCAGGAGGGCCTGGTGGTGCCCCCTTCCTGGGCCTGTATCCATGGATGGCCCGGTGGTCAGACCCACCCGAGGGGCAGGGCAGCCCAGCTGCAGAGGACGAGGCCAGCACGCTCATCTGGGGTTCCTTGGGCTGCACCCCGGCTCCCCCCCTCCTGTAGTGTCAGAGCCACCCAACCCAGCACTGGGCAGACTCCGGTCCCCTCATGGGCACAGGGCTTGCTGGGCAGGAATGGCTGCCCATCACAGCTCGAGGAGAGACCGTGGAGGTGTGGCTGCAAGGCTTACCGGGGGACCCCTGAGGCTGGCCCGGAGGGAGGGAGGGGGAGGGCACTGGTGGGCAGTGAGACACGAAATGCAGGCCTGCCATGGAGGGCTGTGGGTGGGGGTCCCACAGGCAGGTGAGCGAGGACCCCAAGCAGCCCAAAGGCAAGGCCGGAGGGGGTGACCCCCCATTTCTCCAGGCCACTTCGTGGCAGTTTCCAGGTCACCTTCCCGAGAACACGCGCTGGCGATGCCGACCCTTTCGACACGTTGACGTTTGTCTCACAGACCGAAACTCGGTGTTTTTCCTAATGTTCCTGACACCTGGGAGGGGGGTCACTTTGGGGGTCTAGTGTGTTTATCGTGGGAGTCGAATCTGCACAGTTATTAATTTTTCTTCCTGTCTTATTGTCCCGAGGGAGGGGTGACATCTCCCCGTGACAAATACAGGGTAGTCTGCTTCTCCGTTCAGATCACTGGCCTGTGATTGAGGGAAAAACCACTAACAGTGACGTGCAAGGATCTCGGTGAATGTGATTTCGTGAATTCTGATGAACTGACGCATCTCGCTGCCCAGGCCCTGACGCCCCAACAGACGCTGTCTGGCGTCCAGCACCCAGATCCCATTCTCAAACTTCACGTACATGGAATCGAGAGCCATGGCCGGCTTCCTTCGTGTACAACAACGCTTTCAACATTTCATTTGTAAAGAGACTTTACAGTGTAACGGAGGGCTAGCTGAAATCCAAGGGACTGGCACTGAACCAAGGGGCACAACAGGGGTTCATTCCAGATAAATTCTATTTATTTTATTTTTTGTTAATCCCCACCCAAGGATATTTTCCCATTTATTTATTTATTTATTTTTAAAAATATATTTTATTGATTTTTTACAGAGAGGAAGAGAAACATCGATCAGCTGCCTCCTGCACACTCCCTACTGGGTATGTGCCCGCAACCAGGGTACATGCCCTTGACCAGAATTGAACCTGGAACCCTTGAGTCCACAGGCCGACGCTATCCACTGAGCCAAACCAGTTAGGGCTCCATTGATTTTTAGAAAGAATGGAGAGACAGAGAGAGAAACATCAATTGGTTGCCTCCAACACATGCCCTGACCAGGGCCAGATACATTTATTTTAAACCTCACGGTGGAACGCCTAAGGCTCAGGGCACGCACGGCATAGGACACACGCAAGGTGTAGGGCACATGCACGGTGTAGGGCACACGCACAACTTAGGGCACACGCACGGCATGCACGACATAGGACATGCGCGGAGCAGGGCATGCACGGTGTAGGACACACACACACGCACGCACACGGCGCAGGGCATGCACGACGTAGGACACACGCACGGCGCAGGGCACGCACACACGCACGCACGCACAGTGTGGATTTACCAACTCCAGCGTTCTGAGGCGTGGGGCTCGGTTCCAGTAGGTGTGTCCCCGCCTGTGCGGCGCGGCAAGGCCTCTGTCCTCTGCTGGTTCTGACTGTCAGTTGGGACGTGATTGCGGAACTCCCCTGAGCGAGATGAGGGTTCCTCTGCGAGGATCAGCTCCGACAGCCGCCTTCCCGCGCGCTCCGGAGAGAGCTCTCATTTGCACGGATGCCAGCATGTCAGCGCCCCGGTGCACAGATGGTATGCTTGTCCTTCCTGCTTTCCCACAGCTGAGCCTGGAGACGGGCGTGCACCTGGGGAAGGAGAGGGGGACCCAGGCGGTGGGGAGCACCAGCAGGGCTGGACGGCAGGAAGGGGACTGACGAGGTGTGGCTGGGGGACCCTGGGCAGGAGCAGCAGGCGGGGCAGGACCTCAGTCAGACTCAGCCCGGGAAGGAAGCAAACCCGATGGGTCGGGCACCTCAGGATTTCACAGGTAGGAGGGGGCCGGGCATCAGGACAAGCGGGGGAGTCAGCTAAGAGGACCCGGGGTGAAGGGCGGAGAGGGTGGGAGGGGCCAGTGGGATGCGGATAGACTTGCCCCAGGGGCAGCAGTCCCAAAGCCCCCCACCTGGATGGCAGGCCACGGGGCTCCAGGCAGCTGACTCCCCACCTGAGAGGCCCTCCAGCCAGTGCCCAGCCAGTGCCCATGGTCACCACCAGGCCCCAGCCACCCCACAGGCCTGTGGGTAGGAGCCCACAGCCCAGGTCTCAGAGGAGGAACAAAGGCAGCAAAGACAGCAGCCGGGGCGCTGAGCCCGTCCCACGGTGCTGCGGTCAGTCTCCCCAGAGTCAGGCCAGATGGAGCGGGTGGGGGCCTCAGGGACTCAGGGCCTTTGTGTCCTGGGCCCAGGGACAGTCACAAGTCATCCATCAAATTGAGGGCCCGCATTTGAATTCTAATAGAAAGGGTGGGAGGCAGGGGCTGCCCTGCAGGATGAGAGCTGTCCCCACCAGGAGGGGCACACAGACCTGAGGGACACTCAGGGCTCGTGCTTGGGGGGTTTCCCAGGGACCCACTTGAATCACGCCACCTGCCACAGGAAGACTGTATTCTGCACGACTCAGAGCCGAGCGCAGTGCCGAGTGGCCTGCTGGCGTGGCAAGGGCGTGGTTTACTCCAAACGATCACCCACCTAATCGCTAGCCAGAAATCCCTAACTCAGAACAGGTGGCCCTCCTGCTGGGCCCTGTCACTGATTGGAAACAGGGGTGAGGGGGCCTGAAAAGTCCCAGCCAAGTCCTAGCTTTCTGCCGATGGGAGACGGGGGTGGCTGTGCCCTGGGGAGTGGTGGGGCTGGGGACAACCACCTGGATGTTAGTGACATGCAGTGCACGGGTCCTCCCCCCAGCATTTCACGCCAAGGAGAGAGGCCTCAGAAGGAACCAGCCCTACGACACCTGGATCTCGGACTCCAGCCTCCAGGATGGAGACAGTGAGTGTCTGTCATTGCAGCTGCTGGGCTGTGGTGCTTTGTTACAGCAACCTTGGCAAACGAATACAATGATCATCTATCTATATACAGAAAAGCCTAATATGCAAAGTGTCCCCTCAGGAGTTCGACCAACCGGGAGTTTGATCGCTTGCTATAATGTGCGCTGACCACCAGGGGTAGGCATGGAACGAAGGACCCTACCCGTGCACGGATTTTGTGCACTGGGCCTCTAGTTGATAATCAATATACAGGGGATGGAGTTTGTATGTGGGGTGATGAAAAGGTCCTGGAGTTGACAGTGGTGACAGCTGCACGCAATGTGAAGGTGCTTAACGTCATCGAGCTGTGCACCTAAAATTGGCTAAGATGGTAACTTTGTGTTACGTACATTTTACCCCAATAAAGAGAATCAATATACAGAAATCAGTTGTTTGCATGTCAGCAGTCAAACCACTGGAAATAGAATTTGGAAGCTGATACCAAAGACATCAGAAAAGTCAAATAATGATTAATTCAGCAGAAGATGTGTGAGGTCACTGTGGGGAAAAAGATGACATTGGAGGAAATCTAAAGATTATCCCTAAAGCACTGGCTGGGTGGCTCAATTGGTGAGAGCGTCGTCTCAGACACCAAAAGGTTGTGGGTTCCATCCCCCATCGGGGTGTGTATGGGAGGCAACCAATTGATGTTTCTCTCTCCCTCTCTCCAAAAATCAATAAAAACATATCCTCAAGTGAGGACTGAAAAAAAAAAAGATTATCACGGAGAGATATATATACCCTGTTTATAGATGAGACGACAGTGTTGTTAGGATGTCAACACTCCCAGGTTTGCTGTCCGTGACACAGGGCAGACTTTAATGGAATGCTTCTACATTTAACAAATAAACAGCAGCGTTGCTGCAGGTCTCCAGCCGCACGCAGTTAAGGACGGTCTCTGCGTTCCTGATTCACAGAGCGTCCTCACCTGCGAGCTGTCAGTGCCGAGCGGTGTTGACAGGCACGCGGCGCGCTGTACGCCTGGCTCCCGACCCCGAGGCGCTGCTGCTGTACCCCCTGTGTGCTCGCGGTTCATTCAGGCAAACACGAGGACGGCGCTCTCTGCTTCCACAGGTACGGAGCTGACATCATTCCAAACCACAAAACCCGCGGAGCTGGGGGAGGGGACGCGGCTGTCGGCCATTTCAGCATCCCCTGCTTCGTGGGTGGTTTGTGTCACTAAAGTGAACTGGGAAACCAGGTGTTTGCCTCTCCCTTCTGTATGCTGCTGCCCTGAGGTTGTCTCTGCATTTACAGGATGTCTTTACGTGTGTGAGTGTGAGTGTGAGTGTGTGACGGGGACTGTGTGTGACCGAGGGTGTGGATGCGGGGGCTGCAGGGGGAGGCTGGCCGTGCCGGGCTCTGCTCCCAGGCTATGGGCAGCTCTCGCCTGGCTCAGGGCCTAGAAAAAACAGTGCAGAGGGGCCCTGCGTGGTCCTCGGTGATGCACGGAGGTTGCTCTGTGGGTTCCCAGGTGTCATTGGCGGGCTTACGGCACCTTGCATGCCTTCCTGGTTGTTCCAGTTTTCTGCCTCTCATGGGTCCTATTAGAACCCCGAGGGCAGGGGTTCCTGTCTGTCTGTCAATCCCCAGCTGAAATGCCAGCACCTACATCAGGGCCTGGCTCGTAGGAAGTGCCCCAAAATACCTGGGGGTAAACAAGCCCATTTATCCTGTATGCCTTAGAACAGTGGTTCTCAACCGTGGCTGCACATTAGAATCACCTGGGAGTCTTTTTAAAATCCTGGTCTCTGGGCCTCATCCTCCGGAAATTCTGTTTCTTTGTTACTAATGATGTGGTCCCACCTCATAACAAAGAAACAGAATTTCTGGAGGATGAGGCCCAGAGATCAGGATTTTAAAAAGACTCCCAGGTGATTCTAATGTGCAGCCACGGTTGAGAACCACTGCCTTAGAAGATTATCAGTTTCATCGAGTACTGATACCAATTTACAGGTATCAGTACTACACCAGGTTCTCTTTAACTTTTAAAGCCTCTTTCCCTTTGTCTTTTTCATTTATCATAATTGCTTTCATTTCTTTCTCAAAACCTGGCTTTGGGTTTTATTGAGCGCTTCTGTGCTTTAATTCCCTGCGGCCGGGCAACTCCCTTGTTTTTGCCCTCCCTCTTTCCCCCCCAAAAGCCTGGAGGCTATGCTGAGAGGACTCAGCAGCCTGTGGTCTAAGATGTCGTTTCCTCTTTCACCAGAAAGTTTAGGAAGTTTTAAGTGTCCTGGGAACCGACCGGACACATTGCTGCGCTGTACGGGGCACGGCTGCGCTCCGTGCAGGGAGCTCGCGGGGACTGCCTGGTGGCCCTAAACAGGGTCTACCTGGCCACCGGGGTGACCCTGTCCGGCACCCGTGTCTCGTTTTCCTCCCGCTTCGTCGGTGTCTGAGAGCGCCGTCACGACACGCCGGGTCTGTTAAGGTGGTTTCCGGTGAGGGTTTAGCTGTGCGACCCACACTGTGTGTCTTTTGGAGGATGCTACCTTTTGTCAATGTAAAATCTTCCCCTTTTTCCATCTTAATTCTGTTTTATTTACGTGTGTCTGTACATATTTATAATAGCACAGCTGTCTTCTGTCTGTCTGGTGGCTGCTTTCTTCTCTGTGCTGGTCTCGTGTCTGTCACGTCCTCCCGCCACCCACACCTACAAGGTTCTCAGTGGGAACTGGAACCCCAGCTCCTCTCTGGGGTGCTGGTAGCTGCATCCCCCCCGGCATCTGGTCTGTGCTTCCTGTTTCCAGAGGGTTTTGTCCCTGAGCCCCACGCCCCAGCCTCTCGCTGTGCGTCTGAGTTTTCCTTGTTCTGTCTCTGTCTCGGTGATAGTTGGGACTCCTATACCCTTCAAATCCGAGCGTCCGTGTGGGGAGGTGTTTTTCTGTCGGTACTTGGAATTCGTGTCCCCAGGCTGGGGGTGCAGAGCCGATCCTCCGGGAGGACGTTTACCTCCGGCAGTTTGGGGCCAGCGTGCGGGTGAGGGAACACAGACACACGTATTTTGTTAGGGGGCTTGGATTCCCTTATGCCCCTGGACTGGGACGCCCGGCACCCCCTCATAGGCGTCACCCACCAGGCTCCCGACTCTCCTTGGAAACCAGAGAAGTCCCTCCTAGGCTAGGTTTGAGATACACAAAACCCACACGTACACGTGTGCGCACACACACACCCACACCCACAATACCTGCACACATGTACCCACAGATACACCCCACAACCACAGACAGCTACACACCCACACCACATACCTGTGTCTGTACATACACCACATATGTACACTCACTTGTCCGTACACTCTCAAATGTAGGCACACAGGTGCATACACACACGTGCATGCGCACACATTCTCAGACCTGTGCACTCACGTGCATGCACACACATGCACACACTCATACATGTGCACACTTAGACATGCACACATGCCCACAGTCTCACAGGTGCACAATCACACAGGTGCACACATGCATGTACACTATCACAACAGCCCCAGGGTTGCAGGGTTGGCCCCCTGTGCTCCTGCTGCATCCCAGATGCTGAGCCGGGGACGCCCAGTTACGCCCGAGGAATGAAGGTAGAGGAACAGCTTGGCACGTGCAGGGACATAGTCTCATCCTTTCAGGAATATTGTGTGAGTTTCCACAGATGCACACGTGCTCAGCAGAGGAAACAGCTTCCTGTTGGTGGCTGAGCTGCTGGTAACTGGCCGCCTTCCAGATGGCGCCCTCTGCTGGCCCAGAGCCCCAGCGGGCCGCACGGCCGGGGTCACCGAGGGAGTCACGGTGCTGGGGCTGTTCTGGGACAACTCGCTGCCCGGACACACTGTGGACTTGGGCTGAGGCACTGAAAAGGGGGCGGCAGGAGGGCTGAGCCTGCCTCTGTGGCCGGCAAGGGAGAGACCCGGCCCTGAGCACAGAGCTACCATAGCCAGTGGGGAGAGACACATGGGCACCAACTCCAGACAGAGAACCCTCGGGGGAGAGTCAGAGAGACAGACGGAGGCAGAGACAGAGAGAGGTAAAGAGAGACACAGATAGAAACAGGGAGAGGGAGGGAGAGACAGTGACAGAGATGGAGACAGAGAGAGAAGGGACAGACAGACACAGTGAGAGGGACAGAGAGAGGTAGACACACACACACACACACACACACACACACACACACACGGAAATTGAGAGATAGGTACAGAGAGGCAGAGACAGACGAGACGGACAGTGGAGACGGCCTTGGAGGGAACCTTCCAGAGCTGGACAGTGAAACCGAAGGGCGGATGTGAGGCAGGGATGGGAGTGTGCGGAGCCTGACTGCCCAGTAACTTACCCAACTGGAGGGGCTGGTCCCCACTGTCCAGTGTTTGAATTGGGCTCCCGTGGTGAGACCAGGAGCCGGGGAGGCGGATTTGTGCCTCTCTCTCCACCCCTCCTTCCTTCCTTTTCAGCAACATTTCTCAGGGGAGGGTGAGATGGAGTTAAAACGTGCTGGGATGGAGTGGGTCCCGTCGATGGGGACGGGAGAAAACATCCTCCAACATGAGAGAGTTGAGGTAGGGTTAGGGCTAGGCTCTGCCCTTCAGGACCGGCTCTGCTGTTGGTGAGCAGGCGAGGCCCTTCGGGACTAGGCGGGGCTCTGAGGGCAGGTTGTCCCTTTGGGCTAGGCTCGGTCTTGGGGACGAGGCTTGGCCCTTGGGTAGAAGGCTCGGCTCTTCAGTGCTGGGTTGGCTCTCTGGGACTTGGCTGGCTTTTCCTAGCTTGGTTCGTCTCTCCGAGGCTCCAAGGCTAGGCTAGACTTGAGGCAAGCATCAGTCTTTTTGTTTTTGGTTAATCCTTGCCTGAGAATGTTTTTCCATTGACCTTTTAGAGAGTGGGAGAGGGAAAGACAGAAACAGCGATGAGAGAAACACATTGGTTGCCTCCTGCACGAGCCCCGACCAGGGCCCAGGACGGGGAGGAGCCTGCAACCAAGGTTCGTGCCCTTGGCTGGAATCGAACCCGGGACCCTTTGGTCCACAGGCCGGCGCTCTGTCCACTGAGCCAAACTGGCCAGGGCTAGATCAGTCTTTAGTGATGTCATGCAGTACATTGACACATCACAGGCTGTGTGCTTGTGTTGGCAGTGACAACCTACCGTGAGTCTGAATGGTCTGAGCATTCATTCCAAACCCCTCCCCCCCCATTTCTTCTGACTTCCCATCATGGGCCTGTCCGAGAGCAGCAGCTGCTGTGGATTGGTTTGATTTCTGTGTACACCAGCTTTACCCGGCTTAATAAACACACAGTTTCAAACCTTCCATAGTGTTCCTGTAATCAGGAGCAAAAATCCTTTCCTCAGAAGGGATTATTTCTAGGGCCGTGCAACATTCAAAAGCAGCAGTCGCGGACCACAGTGGTCTGCGGACCGCTGGTTGGTGACCGCTGTTCAAAAGGATCAGATCCCTTTAAGAGTCCAGAGTCCATGACCATCAAATTGACCGGGCCATGGGGAAGCCCTGGTCTCCTCAAGACTGCCTTCCAGGAAAGGACCCCTAAGTGAGCCCAGTGGGCCTTAGCCGGAGGTTGAGAGGGCCACTGACTGTCGAGGGGGATGCGCCTGTGCAAATCGCTCCGACACAGGCTGGCTCCCTGGGGCTGCTGGAGGAGCAGAGCGTGCTCAGGGCTGCGCCGGGCACTTCAGGGCTGCGCCGGGCTCTTGGGAGCTAGGCTGGGCTCTTTGGGGCTACGCTCAGCTCAGCTCTGGGAGAGTGGAGCCTGTCTCTCGACTCCTATAAGGAATCAATGAAGGAAAACATTCCTTAACGGAGCACAAGCTCTGCGGCCCCAGGTACTTACTGCCCTTTGGGACTGGCTCCAGCTGTTCGGGGCTGGGCCAGGCTCTGCCCTTTGGGCCGGGGCTTTGTCTGTTCGGGTCTGGGCCTGCGGACTGTTGACACGAGCCCACATTTCCACTCTGCTTCAGTCCCCTGTGCCCTGGTCCTCCCAGTACTGGTTCCCCTGAGGACGGGCGAGGTCATCTCGGCCTCCAGGGCAAGGGCAGGGACCGCCTGGCCCCCCTTCGGATGACTCCTGAGCCTCCCCACTGGCTTCCGTCATAGTTTTCCAAGGGAGGACAAGGCCCAGAGCTGAGGCGCACAGGGCAGGCCACCCACGCCCACTGGCAGTGGGAAATGCTTTATTGAAAGAAAGCAATAAATAACACTGTGATAAAAAGAGTTCCAAAGTGGACTGTACATACTGTTACATAATAGGGACGTTCACAAAGGGTTACTAGAAAAACAGAAGGGCCACAGCCAACTGTCCAAGTCGCTTGGAGCCGAGAGCGAATGTCGGGACACGCCATCTTCTGTCTCCGCAGCGGCTGCAGAATAAATAATGCACCGTGATCCGCACGCAGCCCCTGCTGGCTGTGCCACGTGCCATTAAAAAAGGGCCCCTGGCTACTCAGACCGTCCAAAATGGCTACATCATCAAACCTAAAAAATGCACGACTGGGTCCATTCTTTAAACAAGTTTACAAACAAATGTAAAACGATGTTCTAAGTAAGAAAAATAAGGCCTTTATTAGTTGCGCAGCATTATTCTCAGGAGCCCGTGCGTCATCTCTGCACCCACGTCTCTGCGATGTGCGTGTGGCCGCCGTGATTGGTCCTCGTGTGGGGGTGCCGGTGCCTTCCCGGGGCAGAGCCGGAGGCTCCCCACCTGCTTTTTCTTGTCCAGCAGAGAGCTGTCCCCAGCTCACGGCTCTGGCCGTCACCGAAGACGTCTCCAGTCCACAGAGACGAGGCTACAAAGCACTGAGCCGGGCCCAGGAGTTCGTAGTGTTCTGATTCGTCCTTTCAGTCCAAATGTCTAACCCAGGCATATTCTCGCAGCAGAAGGAAGCATTTCTTGCTAGGAAAAGTATAGCAAGGTCAGTCATTCAACTCCAACAGGGACTGCTGGAAACGCCTGCCTATTTCACAGGGATTGTTGTGCAGCTCGGAGAGGCCACCGCACGGTGTCGGGCCAACTTCACGGACCCAGTGAAAGTCTTTTCTTTGCTGTGGCTTATTATCAAAAAATTAAACAGTGATAATTACAGTAAATGCATAATTTACAAAAGCCCTACATTTGTTCACAGGATTTTTACATACAAGCATTACAGTACATTCGTTGAAGAGACTAAAATTAGACATAGGGACATGACTTGGTCTGATAGGACATTTATAGCCCAGATAACACATGAAAAAGTAAGTAACTGTATAAATGAAGGCATAAGTTTACATAAATATAAGAAACATTAGATTCTAAAATATTTTCTTTATGGTACTTGTGAAATTTTCACTGATTAAAAACTCTGTAATAAAATATCTCAGGTCCATATAACAAGTATTGACAGACGGAAGAGTCCATCGAGTTCTAAAAGGCCGTCTCTGCAGGGCTCACGGCTGCAGAGTCACCTGTAGAAGTAGTGTGGGTAAGCTGCAAACGAAACAGAAAGGCAGCCTTGAGACCATCCACGGGAGGCACTGCCCTCCATGCCCCACCCCCGGGCTCCCGCCTTCCCACAGCCTGCATTCCAGCTGCTCAAGAATTTGGATAAAACACCAAGGACTGCGTGTATCAATGAGACAATTTCTTGACTGACTTTATTTTGGCACACGTCTAAAAGTTGTGAATTTTAAAAAAAGATGACAAGCCCCGATCAGTGTGGCTCAGTTGATGGAGCGTCGTCCTGTGCACCAAAAGGCCGCCGACTTGGTCCCCAGTCAGGGCATTTGCCCAGTTTCAAGCTCGATCCCCAGTAGGGGGCGTGCAGGAGGCAGTGACTGATGTTTCTCTCTCACACAGATCTCTCTCTAAAATCAATAAAAGCAGCCTGGTCAGTGTGGTTCAGTGGTTGAACACTGACCTATGAACCAGGAGGCCATGGTTGATTCCTGGTCAGGGCACATGCCTGGGTTGTGGCTCAATCCCCATTAGGGTGTGCAGGAGGCAGCCAATCAGTGGTTCTCTCTCATCATTGAGGTTTCAATCTCTCCCTCTCCCTTCCTCTCTAAAATCAATAAAAATATATTTAAAGATAAAATCAATAAAAGTATATTAAAAAAAGTGACAAAACCAATCAAATAATCCGGCTGAGAGATGACAACCGAACAGAGCCCCTCCATCCAGCCCTCAGAGTGGTGACAAGGGCTGCCCACCCAGCCCCCCGCCCCCAGCAAGGGTATGTCCCTCAGGAACTGATCTTGGTGATGGCCATGCAATTCTGTTTTTAAAACCAGTCTCTACATTGAAAGGCTATCAGCAAGTGTCACAGCACGGTATAGAGTCATGAAACAATTCTTTAGGGCTTGTCACCAGGAATGTGTGTGACAGCCAGCTAGCACCAAGACCTGGGGCCACGCCGGCACACGCACGGTGTGCAGGGACCAGTGCCTGGCACTCTGAACCACCGCCAGCTAAGAGCCGGGTTCCTCTTTTCTGCTGTGTTCTGCCTCCCCACTCCGAAAAGGACGTTAGCAGACACTTAGAAGAAGCCAGCTTTCTTAGGTTTAGAGACAGCGGGAGTACACTGCTCCCTTAAAGAATGGGGACATGCTGGCTCCCGTGGCCAACGGCAAGCACACAGCACCAAAGCCACCTCCGTGGCGCTGAGGCCGCGCCTCTCCAGGTTTAAGGGCCTGGAGTGGGCTCTCCAGGCCTGAGCCGCCTCAGCACCGGCTGCAGGATGCTGCTCTACTCACCACAGGAGGCGTCAGCAGGAGTAAGTCCTGACTGTGGCGGAATCCAGCCTCTGCGCTCCTGACACACTGCCTGCGCGACGCCCCGGGAAGAAGCATGCAAACACAGCGTGCAGTTAGTGTGGGCGTCACACGAGGGCACTGGCACACACGCTTGCACACCTGCCACCGCGACCATGAGGGTCCCAGGGAGCCTTCCAGAGGGGGACGTGATGGGCCAAGGAATCTACGTGTCACCAACTGCAGTGCCCCTAAGTGTCTGCGTCTCCCAAGCAGCCCTGCAGTCACTGCAAGTTAACCCCCAAACAGCGTCGCTGCATCGGTGACAATTTCACCACGTACATCTATGTGCACGCCTACTTAACGTCATGACTTTCTCCTTAAGCGTCCAGAAAAGAGAGCAACTGGATTTTCCTTTCCACCCTAAACGCTGCATCTGTAAGGAGGCGGGGAAAGCCCAGCAGTGAATGAGCTGTTACCAGTCCACTGGGGGGGGGAGGCCAGAGTCCAATGCCCACCTCCCAGCACCCTCTCCGTCCCGCCTGCCGAAGGACGGGCTGCTCCCCAGGGAGGCCTCAGGGCAGGAAGGGGCCCAGGGGCGTGGTTTCGGGGGGTGGCTAGAGGACAATGACTTATCGAAGGACCTGAAGCCACTGTCAGTTTCCCTGGGAAACAGTGCACACCACGGACTTTTTGGTTAAGAAGCACACTGCATGGCCCAAGAGATAAGCCCCAGTTCTTCCTTGCAAATCTAAGAAATGTTCAAAAGTATGTAGCAAATAGTCAAGGTTCCCAATTACACATTTTTGGTTTTCCACCAGGAACACATTAGTAACATTCTGCTAAGGTTCCAGGAAGGATGCTAAGACAGCTGGTGCTGCTGCAGAGAATGGACAAGCTTATAAATCCTTCCAATTCCAAGTGCCAGCAAACCTGCTGCAATTCATCTTACACGCCCTCGTTTCAACAGCCATTAAAACAGCCCATTTAATCAGGTTTATGCCTTAGTTACCATACAGGGTAGAAAGTCGTCTTCCCATATAACATGCTCCCTATATCTTTTCTAGAAATAGTTTTAATTCATCTAAACTCTAATCTCAATATTGCTGTTATTAAGGAAAAGGTGTAATGAGGAAAATAAGAAAGCACCCAGGCTGTTTAATAAGTCAAAGGCCAAATTAAAACTTATGAAAATTATCTGCGTGCTCCTTTAAAGAAAAATGTGACTGTTTAAGAAGCTCCTGGCTTCCCCCGATAAGCATATTACTTAGAGAGACGTCGCTTTCTAACAGGAAGGCTGCCCTGCAGCCTGGCCCGCGGCTCGGTTGGCTGGAGCGCCATCCCGCACGTCGAGAGGTGATGGACTCGATCCCTGGTCAGGGCACATACGGAAGGCACCAGATTGATGTGCCTAACATCTATGTTTCTCTCTCCCTACTGACAAAATAAAAAATAATAACAATGTTCCCTACAAGCCATCCTCACTAAAAGTGTCCAGCTTAGCAAAGGCCTTATTTATATAAATGCACTTTTCTCTGATTTTTACATAGGCAAGTGAGACAAAACTTCTAAACCCACTTATGGGAAGGGCTAGTAACATGAAAAACAGTAAAACCACATCGTGCCCTTTCTAACTTCCCTAGGGCCCCCACTTCAGAAACGAGAAGAGCCACCTGTCACAGGAGCATGAATACTGACTTGTGCCGGCCACACACTGAGAGCTTTATGGGGATCACTCCTCTGGCCATCGCATCAGGCCGATGAGGAGGACCGCTGCACGACCATGTCACAGATGGGGAAGCAGGCGCAGTGCCTGCTGTCGAGCGGGCAGAGCACAGTGGCTGTCCGAGGCCTGATTTGAGACCAGGACTGCAGGGGCAGCGTAGTCAGCAGGACCGGCTCCCGTCTGGGGATGACTCCCCAGGCCCGCAAGGTCTCCATCCTTCTGTGACAGGTAGTGTCGTGGACGGGTCCCAGCAGGGACAGGGAAGAACAGAAAAGGAGCCCTCCCAGGGTGCAGACTGCTGTTAGGTGGACTTGGCCGTTGCCCAGTGTGGAGAGAGGTCCTGGGAGTAAGTGCTGTGGGCTGAGAGCCACCACACAGCTGCTACAGAGCATTCTAGTGCTGCCTGTCATGCCCACGTCTTCACACACATGGATGTCCATCTACACGGAGGACACGCAGTGCTTAGCATCATGCGTTGGAAGAATATGAATATTCAACCAGACACGAACATAAATAAAACATTTCCTATTGTTAAACTTTTATAAACAGATGTTAGGATTAATTCTAAAACATTTAAGCCGGGGCATGCAACAGTACTGAAATGCCTCGTAACAGATTAAACAGGCCGTGCTCCATCACTACCCACACTCCAGCCACCAAGCGTCCACGTACCGTCCAGCTGCATCTTCTTGGGTGGCACGGAGGGCGAGGACAGGGAGGAGGTGACCCGGAAGTTTGCAGGGAGAGTCTCTGCTGATCCAGCAGCTAAGCCACGAACGTCCTTTGGTCTAAATTTTTTTCTCCAAGAAGGTGCTCTCCTAAAGGTCTTATCATCGTCCTGGAAAGTAAAGGACAGAATACAAAATGACTGTAAAATAAAGACAAGGAAATAGTGGTTTTCAGCCCTTCGAAATGATGGCTGGACTCGCGGCCACACTCTCCTTCACATGCATCCCGCCCGTTCCTGACGCCCACATGCCTCGGGGACCGGCTGGGAACCTGACTGAGGTGGTGGGCAGCACTGGCACCGGGGCCTAACGGGCAGAAATCTGCACTGTCCTGGCCGCCTGGGTGACGCTCCTCCCCTCCACCACCACGAGTCACTTCTGATCTTGCAAAAATCACTTCCTAACTATGCAAGAGGACGTCTCTTTGTCTTAAAAATAGCCACCAAGCTGTAAGGATTCTGCCTTATGCTGGGGTGGAGCCAGCAAGTGCTTCAAACTCAAGTTTCCTTCAGACCCGAAGACGAGAGTAATAACAGTGCGGGAATCAGTGAGTCATGGTTTAAGGAGAAATTAACATTTTTTATGTTTAACGTACTTCCGAAACAGTCCCCCAAATGGTCCCAACACACAGCTTATAGACTCCATTCCTAGGCTACAACCAATGTTTTATGAACATTTTTGAGGGTTATCAAAAGTTAAATAACAAAAAACAACCTATCTTACTGAAAATATTAGTTTCTTAATAGCTCATTTGTTCCTAAAGTTTTAAGAACAAAGCTTAACTTAAAGTAAACACATCGCCACACTTAGCAGAGACACAGCCTACCCGCCACGAGTCTACTGAAGTCATTAGGCTGGAACTTACTTCACTGAACCGCCTGTCGGTGCCCACGACCAAGAGGTTGTTAAACTCTCTCTCCAGGACAGTGCGAGCCTGAAAGGATAAAACACTCGACTTCAATCTCACTTGGGAGGGAGGGGTCAGCACAGCACAGCTGTTCTTTCAACCAACAGTTTAAAAACCTTTGAAGGGAGGGAGGGGGAAAGGGAGACAGCCGCTATATTTTCGACAATAAAGATAAAAATTAAAACAAAATAAATAAAAAACCTTTGAAAAAGCTCCGATTGCCTTGAGCCATGACAGTGACCCAAATCAGGGTTTTCCTGTGGGGTTCCCAGACGGGCTTCTAGGAACTGCAGTGGGAAGGGTGTGTGGGTGGTGCAGCCAGGGGAGCGCCATGGGTGGAGGCGGAGTCCTGGCAAAGCACATGCATCCTCTCAGAGGAATAAGAATGTCCTGGCTCTCAAATGAGCCCGCGAGTCAGAAAGGACCAGGCAGGCGGCAGCGCACAGAAACGACCGCCCTCTGTCCGTCCGGCACGTGGAAGGTATGGAAGGTATTTCTCTTCCACGTAAGGTTGGATATGGATGCGACTTTCATGAGCATATGGACCTGAATGAAAACTTCCCATTATTTTATCGTTAAGACTCATGCAGCAGGACATGGAAAGAGGACACAAATAATGAAGAACCAAGCCTTGCTGATCTGAACTGCCACATCCGGGTTAGGTAGGGAAAGAGCTTCTGCGCTGCTGGAGGGTTTAAGCTGTGTCTCCATTTAGGTAACTCGCTGAAGGTCCTGGTCAGGAGAGCCGAGGGGACATGGACTGAGTGAGGCCGGGCGGGCGTTACCTGGGTGTTCTGCGTGGGGATCTGCAGTAGGAGGGCCAGCACGTTGAAATCGAAGGTTTCATCTAAGGCCATGAGTGCCCCGTGCACCCCGCTCTCCAGGAGGTTGTTTGCGTATTCTTTTAGACCAATAGACAGGACCCAGCGAATCACGCGATCGTTGCTCCAAACAAGCACATCTGCAGGGAACAACAGGACGCAAGTGACTTCAGAAGGCCGTCTGCCTCATGTGTCCCCCGAACCCAGGACCAGGGCTCCTGCATGGGCCCTGATCCTTCAGTGCCTGCCTCAGCCAAAGCTCCATGGGCCAGGAAACACTGCTGAGTGTGCACCAGCCACTCACTGACCAGGGATCGGAAGCAAAAGGACAGACAGGAATCTGAGTGCTCACCAGGTGCCAACTCGACTCACACACAGACTTGAGAATACTTGAAACACGTTCCTCCCATCACAGGAGTTGGCACCAACATGCATGCCTTGCTCACTCAACACAAACTTCCTGCTTATGATCCTGAAGCCATTTTTCTTGTCCCACTTTTAAAAGAGAGAAACGTAAAGATATTCTCCAGAATACTAGGATACTAGGAATTTGGGGGGGGGGGGGGGGCAGCAGAAGATCTTACATTATGCAAAGCAATAAATTATTAAATTCGCTCTAAAAATACCTAAAATACATACAGATGATCATCACTGCTTTCAAAGACAGCTTTTGTCAATTGTAAAAAGATTTAAAATGAATAGAAAAAACGACGAGACAGATTTACACATTTAATTTCTAAAGCCCCTTTCTGGATAAAGGACAACACACACACACACACACACACAGTGTGAGCGCGGGCTTACAGTTGTTCTCATGAGTCACATCAACTCAAACACAACTAGACTATTCTTCCAATGGGCCATCACCCCCAAAACACGTTCATCTTCCATTTCTTTCTTAGTGAGAGTTGGGGACAGCAGCATTTACAGAGCCATGGGAAGGATTAAATAAATTAACCCACAAAGAAAAGCATTCTGGTCTCCCGGTCCAACATCTGCATCTTCTCACACTTCCCTACCTGTTTTCTTTTTCTTTTTTTAAATATGTTTTTATTGATTTCAGAGAGGAAGGGAGAGGGAGAGAGAGATTGAAACATCAGTGATGACACGTCCCACACTGGGGTTCAAGCCCACAACTCAGGCATGTGCCCCAACCGGGAATCAAACTGTGACCTCCTGGTTCACAGGTCGACGCTCAACCACTGAGCCACGCCAGTCGGGCCCCACCTGTTTTCTATCAGAAACGCCTTTGCCTTCCTTGCCATAGGAAGCTCCCATGCCAGCCTCCAGGCTCAGCTGGAATGGTAGCCCCGCACCGTTCCCCCCGCCCTGGGAGCAGGACCACCTGCTCTGTTCTGTGGCTCAAGTTCTTGAGTCAGTGGCCAGAGCAGCATTCACACCTCCATCAGGTGAGTGAAGAGCGGGCTCTTGCCCACCCTGCTCAGTGGTCCTGAAAGTAGTGGGAAGGTACCTATGTCCCCCCAACAGGAAAGGCTGAGTCAGAGGGAGAACGCACACCTCGATGCACCCAACCACAGACTAAGGATGCACAAGCTTCTCCGGCCGCAGCGAGACCTTGAAAAGCCCTCTTCTCTCACCCTCTCTGTGATGACTCCAGGCTCATCTTC
The DNA here is from genome assembly GCF_000412655.1 of Myotis brandtii. NCBI lineage: Eukaryota > Metazoa > Chordata > Mammalia > Chiroptera > Vespertilionidae > Myotis > Myotis brandtii. Next base: position 4,271,717 of record NW_005356944.1, on the reverse strand, counting down.
CCCACTCAGAGCCTTTCCTGATTTTTTTAAATATGGGAAGCAGAGACATGCTAAATCAATTAGACATGAGGTACTAGCCTTTTACTTCATTCTGGCTTTCTTCTCTTTTCCTTTCCAGTTCTTTTCGGTCATAATTTAACCTTCGCAGGCACATAATTCCGCACTGGAAACTGTTTCTATTTATTAAAAAAAAATAATAAAAATTATAAATAAATAAAAAAGAAAGAAATGGCAACAGTCACGAGTCAGCCAAGCAATAAGCACTCTGGCAACGACGTGCCTGTGGAAGCTGTCGACCATCTTCAGCTGCCCCCGCAGGTCCTTCTTGGTCAGGTGGTCCAGCATGCGCGCGTCCACCAGGCACTCCATGAAGTAGCTGCGGTACTGCGGGAGGCCCAGGCTGGGCAGCCACTCGTTGCCGATCCACTCGTGGTTCATGTCCCCGTACGCCAGCGTCTGCTTTCAATAATTGAGTACAATCAGTTCAGAAAAAACCAGGAAAGAGGTCACAAGAACAGTTTCAATAATCTTTACACGGGATGTTCAGTCTATGACATTCCCAAAGGCTGAACACTAAGTACATCATTCTCCTTTATAATTTCAAAACCATTTGCTCTCCTGTTAACTACCTTAAAATGTTAGTAAAACTTTATACAAAAGGAATTATACTAATAAAAATCTATGACTCATTTGTGTTTATAAATTGAATCTATTTACGGAACTACAACAGAACTGTAACTGACTACATGTTATCTTTCTGGAATACGTTTTATGTGTAATAACATAAAACCAAAGAATGACCATGACTCATGAACAAGTTTGAAGGACCTACCCACCTGTACTCATTAAGTAATCTCCACTGGCTTTAATTTTAATACTTTGCTTCCTAAATTTTCTTAAAACCTGTTAATTTCAAAATCAGTTAGAAAAGTGAATAAAATTGTTTTAAAAGAATAGATAAAAGAGCTGATGGGTCTGAAAGGAAAAATAGACACACACACAGGCCCACTCTCAGTTCATCACCCTCTACCTCAGGCCGTGGATGCCTCCAGTACCAAGCCCCCGACCTAATGGGCATGTCACAGCGCACTCCACAGCTACAAGGGCATATGGAGCATTCTTCACGACAGACAGAGCTCAATTTACACACAGAGAATGAAATCATAAAATGTGCTCTGACCTCAAAAGAATTAAATTAGAAATCGATAATAAAAAGGTAAATGAAAACTCCTGAATATTTGGAAAGCAGCATACTTCTAATAACCCATGTGTCAAAGAAGAAATCATAAGAGGAATGAGAAAATGTATTAAACTGAATGAGTGAAAACACAATATATTCAAAAAGTATGGGACACAGCTAAAGCAGTGCCTTGAGGGAAATTAATAGTATAAATACTTATGATATAATTGAGGAAAGGTCACAAATCAATAATCTAAGATTCTACCTGAAAAACCTTGAAAAGAACAAATGAAATCAGAAGGAAGGAAATGAAGCAGAACGAAGAAAAGAAAAAGAGCAGAAACCAATGAAACAGAAACCAGAAAAATAATTAAAAATAAAATAAAACTAAAATCTGTTTCTTCATAACTATCAATAAAATTGTCTATCCGCGACCCCTGAAAATACAGCCTGCATATCAGATATTTACATTATGATTCACAACAGTAGCAAAATTACAGTTATGAAGTAGCAACGAAAATAATTTTATGGTTGGGGGTCACCACAACATGAGGAACTGTATTAAAGGGCCGCGGCATTAGGAAGGTTGAGAACCACTGGACCCTTCACCAGAGTACTAAAACAAAACAAAACAAAAGACATTACCAATATTAAGAATGAAAGGGGATAAAGGTTCATATCCTATAGACATTGAAAGAATAAGGGAAAATTGTGAATAACTTTAAGCAACTCAGACAATCTATGAAAGCCACTGAGTAAGAAGTGTATGACCTCTATCTATTAGAACTTTTTTGTAGTTACAAACCTTTTCACAACCAAAATCTCTGTCCTAAATGGCTTCACAGGTGAATCCTACCTAACATTTATGAAAAAAGAGGAATTCTATAGACAATTTCAAAAAAGTGAAGAAGAAATGCCTAACTCATTCTACGAGGCCAGCATTGTCCTGACATTGAACCCAGACAAATGAATGTATTACAAGAAAACTACAGACCAATATCCCTCAGAGACACAGATGCAAAACTCCATGTAAAACATTAGCACAGCAAATCAGTAATATATTAAGTCATGAAATAGGACAAGTGGGGTTTTTCTCGAGAACTTAAATTTGGGCCAACATTTGAAAATCAATGAAATTCACCATATTAATGGACTGAAAAGAAAAACCACATCTGAAAGATGAGGGGAGGCATTTGACAAAATTCACCATTCCTTTAGGGGAGTCTCAGCGTTCTCAGAGTGGAGGAACCCGCCTCGATCTGATGAAGGGCCTCTACCAAACACACAGCGCTGACACCCCTCCACGGGGAAGACTACACGCTCCTCCCCTGGTCAGGACAGAGTAAAGACGTTATGCAAAGCTGTGTGGCAGCTCCTAGCCACTGTGACAATCAAGCATGTAACTGGTGAGAAGAGAACATCTTTATTGGTAGGAGACCTAACAAGCCCAGAAATGAATCTACAAGACAGTCGTTACAACTAAAGAGTCCAGTCAAGTTGCAGGATACAAGGTAAAGATATGAAAATGAACTGTATTTCCAAACACTAGAAACGAACTGGAAACGGAAATTTTAGAAATGCCATTCACAATGCCATGAATCGCCACGACGCCTTGGGTAAATCTAACAGAACAGGTGCAAGCTTTGTCCCGAGAAGAAAGGAGCACATTGTGTGCAGTATGTGACACACGTCAGAGAGAGACACTGGGGTTCTTCAGCCCAAGACCAAACTAACCCACAGGATGCTGCACGGATCCCTGGACACAGCAACTCTACCTCCCACCATGTTGTTTTGAAAATATGGTCTCTAAGCTATTATTTATTCCAACCAAGCTGAAAGGAATGACTCCAACTCCAACAAGAATGCTCAAATTCTAACAGAAAAGTTTTACTATTTGCTCTAAACAACCATGAGTGAGAAATAAAGACTTTTTTGGGCACTGTCACAATATCATGTTTTTCTCAGTCTTTCAAGCCTCACTTTCATCTCACAGACACTTAGAGCATGGATATCTGGTACTGCTTTCTTGCTTGCTGAGTATGTAATTCTTAAATTGACACAAAATGCAAAGAAACTTCTAAACAGAAAATTCTATGGAAGCAGAACCCTCCTTATTCTCATCTACTCACTCTAGTCTAGTTACTTCCTCCTGGTCAGTGATGTGAGCTCCTGGGAGTACCGGCTCATCCCAGGGAGACCCACATCTCCTGGGCCGCCATCACGGGCTTCTGAGAAACGCACGCAGCAGGGTCTCCTGGTCAGAGAATGTGGGCGACAGGAGACAGCCACAGCACAGGGTCTGTCTTCCCATCATTGGAATGATCACAAATTCAATTCAGACCTTTGAGCTCTGTAGAACGGGGTGCTGGGAGGGCCCAGGGCCGTCCTGTCCCCTGCTGCGTCTGGAAGCAGCAGTCTCACGGGTGGACACACTGATGCTGCCTGCCTAATGGCTGCATCTTGACATGTTCTTCCCCCAGTGCCCATGGGCACCTTGAACTTTCCCAGCTGCAGAGCTGCCGCCGTGGGGCGGCATGGGGTGGGCACCGAACGACTTCTGCGCTTGGCAGCACCCGGACCCGCCTCCCCTTCCTCTCATCTAAAAGCCCAGTGGCCTTGGCTCACGCCGAAGACCGCATGCTGGCTAATTCTGGCGTCATCAGCACAGCTCGCCCTGCTTACATTTCCACAGCAAAGAGCAAGTGTTCAGCTTATTTAATTTATACGTCGTGCCTCTGATGCAGGGATTTCCTATGGCAGAGCTCTGCTTCTCACTATAAAGTTCAGTGACATGTAAGGAACTATGAAACGCACCCTTTTTAATTCTAGTGGTCACTAGTGACCCTGTGAAGGTTGACAGGGCATTTACCTGAGAAGCAGCCAGCCCGTAGGTGGGGGCGGGGAGCTCAGGGAATCCTGCTCAAGCTCCCCTCTTTTGTTTAGGAAGTTGATGTAACTGGCTTTATTTTAAGGGGACCAATAGGAGAAACAGGAGTGTCAACCATCAACTGTAATTAGGAAAATTCTCATTTAAAATTATTGTTTTTCAGATACACAATCTCCAGATCCGTGCGCAATGCCTTTAAGGAGGCCTCGGGAGAAAAGGCCTGCCCACACCTCCCGGCTCTAAGGTGCTGCTGAAATGCACAGCACACGGCAGTGCTGGTGGACTCAGGAGGGAAGCCACTGCTAGCACAGCTGCAAACCAGCTGGGACAAAGCTCGCTGGAGCTGAAGAACCGGGAAGTTGAAAATCCAGATGTACACTAAGCGAGAAGAGGCTGAAATGAGGTTTCCATAGGAGGAAAGCTGTGAGTTAGCTCACACAGTGTAAGAAAGTACCCACACAGACTCAGAGGTGAGCCTCTGAACCTACTTGTGTTGTTAATTTATCAGAAGGGTTTTCCCATCAGCAGATCTTATAACTACAGTGACCCTATTGGGGACTGAAATATCTAATCTCAGGAGCTGCTGAGTCCACAGGACTTTGCATAAAGGCCGCACGTCATGCAAAGTGATCTATGTTCATGAGAGTGAACCACTGTGTCCCTACGAGAAAGCTGAGAAATGTTCAAAATTGTCCATGAGACATCCTCTCTGCACTCTTGAATCCTATACTTGGCTTTGACTGATGCTTTCAAATCATTAACATTATTATGATTAAATTAAGATGTTAAAAATGTCAAGAAAAGTAAATTACAAGTTTTCATACGCCAATTCTTTTTGTTGCTGTACATATAGTGAAGAATAGATTATAGAAAGTCTCCAACCTGAGCCCAGCTTCCCTCCTCATCCTCCTGATGTTACGTGGTTAGGGATGCAAGAGAACATACACATACGGTTAGTACTGTGAGCTTAGGAACGCAAAACAGTGAACGCGGGCAGTGCAGCTTCACCAAGGGAGAGCTCAAACAGCACAAGCATCATGCAGAACGCATGCACGACCCACACGCCCTCTTGCATGCAAGGAGCAGGCGTCCATGCCCAGCGCACCCACTGAGGAGGAAACTCGGGTCTGGCCCTCACAGTGGGGGCTAAACTGAGGTCTCCCCTCAAGAGAAAGAAATTCAATCTATTCTAAACAGAGCTGGTCTACCAACTTTAAGTTCATGACCAAAAAAATCTAAAAGAAGATAAAATACGAATTCTATTGCACACATTTAACCCAGACCTAAAAGAAATATGTATCGGGAACAATATGATGTGGAGGACACCTTGTCCCTGCTCTGAACGGGATGCCCTGAGGGACAGGAGCCCGGGCGGGACTGACCGTGCGTGGCGTGGCGGTGAGCGTCTCCATCTCTTCGTGCGTTAACCAGACATTTCCTGTGGTCTAGGGTGACCCCATGACCACACCCATCCAGGATAAGGGGAGCAGTGACAAGAAGGAAAGGTGGCAGACATGTAAGCCACAGGCACGTAAGAGCAGGCGATGCAAAGGGTGTCCTTTTCACCTTCATGTTAGATGTCCACATGGAAGTACATGTTACCACCAGCTCTCCCCGTTTACAGAGTAGCCACACCTCACTGACACTGTGCTGTCAACAGCAGGAGAGCAGCCCACGCCTTCCAGGTGTACCTGCCACGCTTACCACCTGAGGTTCGTGACAGGCACAGAGGAAACAGGTCGTACTCCTGAGAGCTGTGACTGACTGTCGATTCAACAGATTGAGCGCAGTCTGACCGACAGCACAAAAGCAGGCTTCCGTTATGGGAAGACGGTCCTCGGCAGGGGCCCGCTGAGAGTGGCCTCCCACCTGGACAACCTCGTGTGGGGGCACCAGGAGGCTGGGAGCAGGGCTGTGTCCACAGAATGGCTCCCTCCCCTCAGCTGGCCTAGGAACAGGCCCTAGCCCCGGGATCCTCAGGGAACAGCTGCCCTGGTCTTGAGGTGCAGGGAAGGCTCCCCCAAGGGAGGTGTGCTCTCACTGCCCACTCAGGAGCTGTCTTTGTCAGGAGTTTATGAAACACTGGGGAACCACTGGCCCCTTCCTTTCTAGAAAGGCCACTGAGGTGAACTGGGACAAGCCCACAGGACAAGAGCATCTGGGCAGCAGCTGAGACAGGGGCGCTGTTCACCTGCCTTCCCTACGAAACAAAACCAACACACGCGTTCTTGACTCACTGTGAGGAGCGGCTATGCGTCCAAATCGGGCCTTGGCCTCCACTCAGACGAGTGTCTATGTGGCTCTGAGGGGCCTGACCAGGTCTTCTCTCCAGAGCAGACTCAGAGCAGAGAGGCCCGGAGCCAATGCCAGAGCTGCCTGGACCCTGTTACTGAGCATGTGCCCCTGAGGTATGTTTTTAACTTTTCAACCAGCACGCTTTGAAGGATGTTCAAGGTCTCCCCGTGGGGGAAACTGAACAGACCATGCTGGCGCACCTGCTGGGTCAGGACTGCCTACACCCGCGCTCCCAGGGGCTCCAGCCCCCAGTGAGCAGCACCCGCAGGCCGAATACATCGGTAGAGAAACACAAGTTATCATGCAACTGGGGATCTAAGTTTTCCCTTCACTTTTCATAAATTTCTATGTAAATGTGATCACCACTTTTCTACATTTCAAACTCCTTCTGTATTACAATGGCAAAGCTGCTGTAAAAGCTTTTCATAAAGTGTGTTTTAACCACCAACTGTCACATAAGAAGCTGTAGTGTTTCTGAATGCTAAAATCTTAAACTGGAACCGTGAGTGTATTTCTAAGGAAGCAGGGGACGGACACGTACCGTCCTGGACGTGGGTGGGGCCGACGGGCTGGTCAGGGACATGATCTCCTGGATGGCCAGCCGCAGCTTCAGCCGGTGCAGAGGGTTGCTGATGCCAATCTCCCGCTGGATCTCCGTGTCCGACAGGGCCGACATGATGGCCCCGCTCTTCACGTTGGCTCGGCACGCGGCCACATACCAGGCCGGCATCCCCACCCAGAGCTAGAGACAGGAAGTGTCAAGGCCGCGTTAGGCTTAGAGTCTGATGGGAATCACACGCTCACCCGTTAACACCCTCACCCCCGAGGAGGAGGCGGCGTACCTCCAGCCACACGACCACAGTGGGCCCGTCCCATTGTGCAAAAGGTAGACCTTGTCTCCGTGCTTCCTCGAGCAGCTCGTGCCTGCAAATAACAAGACACTCAAAATCAGAGTCCCTACTATACACATACATAAAATACGTGGACAGCATTCTCTCCGTAACTGCTCCGAAGTGTAAGAGTGCATGCCCATCACTCCTTTAATCTCCCACATCGCCCACTTATTGCTGGATTGCTACAAACTACAAAGAATGCCTGGAGGAGGAAATGCTGACTGACTCCTCCATCTCTACAGCATCGTCTCCTTGCAGAATGAAGGACACATTTAATAAATAAACATTAGGTAAAAATCAGGCACAATAAAAAAACTATTCAGTAAGTTGGACAATAAAACACTTACTTTTTCTGAAGTTTGCGATTTTTCTCAGCCTGTCCTCCCAATTTGCTAAGTCCCAAGGCATCTTGAGATGCGTTTTCTGTCTCTGAAATGCCAGCTACGAGGAAGCAGAGTGGTTGAAAGAGAGGAGATCAATATGGGCACCTTAGATGGTTTCATCAACAGGTGGACAGTGTGAGCAGGTAGAGTGAAAAACTCTATAGGCTGCTTATGACGTCACACAGATGCCCAGAGAAGGAAACCGCTTACTTCCACAAGAAGCTGCTATTCGGGCAAAGACATGTTACCGTGGCTCTCTGGTTTGTAGGTACGCACGGAGAAAATGTACCTGTCCCTGGCCTAGGCCCCAGGAGAACACCCAGCTGGTAAGGCAGACCCCACGCAGGGTGGATGGGGCACACAGCAGGCACACCCGGCAGACCCTACCCTCACGGCTGGCGGTTTGCTGAGCACACCGACCTTGTCCCAGCGCCTCCTTGCCAATGTGCCCAGGGCGCATCTTTTCCTTCTTGCCAAACAAGCGGCCGATGGAGGACTTGATGCCCTTCTTCTTGGGGGCTTTGTGGAGCGAGTCCTGGCTACTGTTACTGCTGCTGGGGTTGCTCACCGGGCCATCCTGTGAGCCTGTCGAGCTTTGGGGACAGAAAATGATCTTTAACAAGTGCCCTTGTCACAGGAACCAGAACTCTCCATGTTTTTAATACCCGCTCTCAAACTTCACCACAAACATCTCCGTCTCTTCTGCGACACCTACTTCACAGAACACACATACCAGGAAGCTTGGGCTCCCGTGTCTCCCGACAGAGACCTGTTTCTGGGAGGCCGAGGTTCTTCTGGGCCTGGGAGACTCCTTCCAAGGAAGGCGGGGCTCCAGAGGGCATGACCGGCCCCACCCAGGTCACCTCTCAGCTAGTGACACGGCAGTCCCCACTCTCTGCAGCTCCCTCAGCCTCCCCGAGTGCAACTGTCCTGGCCGTGGAAAGAGCAAGAGTAACCAGCTGCAGGGCTGTCTCACTGGGCTCCTGAGGGCAGACGCCCGGGAGCAGGAAGGACAAGTGAAGTCCCGCAGCTCAAAGGTACAGGGGCCCCTGAAAGCCACCGACTGCTTTACAGGGGTGACCACCAGAAACATGCCATGTGCGGAGCAAACGCTCCCACAAGAATAGAACGTTTGTTCTCAAACCAGTTGATTTGTGGAGTCTGAAGAAATGAGGTTTTCCTAAAATGGTGGGTCTGGCCTAAGTCTGTCTTCCCGCACTGCCTCTACCAACCACGCCTGCACCCGTGGCATCACCGCAGCTCCAGGGCATGCTGAGTACACCATTTCAATAAACGCTACTGAATTAGCCAGTTTTTCTTTAAAAACATTGTTCTGACTTTTTTAAACAAGGAAAGATCAAGAGCCTTGGCCAGTGTTGTCAAGTGGTCAGAGCCTTGGCCTGCAGGTTTGTCCCCCACCCAATCTGGGTGCATGTGCGACCAATCGATGTGTCTCTCTCACATCCATGTTTCTCTCGCTCTCCCCTTCCCTCCCTCCCTTCCACTCTCTCTAAAGCAAACAAACATACAAACAATGGAAAAATATCCTTGGGTGAGAATTAACAAAACAAAATCAATAGCTTGACTGGCTGGTGTGGCTCAATGGTTGACTATCAACCTATGAATCAGGAGGTCACGGTTCGATTCCCAGTCAAGGGACATGCCCGGGTCGCACGCTTGATTCCCAGTGGGGGGCATGCAGGAGGCAGCTGATCAATGATTCTCTCTCATCATTGAAATTTCTCTCTCTCTTCCCCTCTCCCTTCCTCTCTGAAATCAATAAAAATATTTAAAAAAAAAAAAAAAAAAAAAAAAAAAAGACATTAAAAAAAATAGAGGGAAGGAGAATGGTCTTTCTTAAAAAAAAATAGCTTAATGCTGAAAATTCAGACAAGTATGTTTCCATGGTGACTGGCTCCGCCCCTCCCCTTACTTCCTATAGACTGTGCCTCCTTACTTCCTGAGGTCCCGGATGTCTTCGTGGCTGACCGTGTGCAGGGCTCCTTTGTGCAGCCTGTCCAAGCGCAGGGACCTCGGGGAGGGAGGGGGGGATGTTTCACATTTTATCGTTGTCTTGTCATCTCGTACCTCTTCTCGGGAAGCTGGCAACTGAGGGGTGGAGAGAAGTGTAAACTTAGTTAACAACAGACTTGACCAAAAAAATAAAAAATCACACAGGCTTTAAATTACAATCATACACTTATTTGAAAATCTACTGGCTCTGCTTTTGTCCGAGTACAAAGCGGTCTCGGGCTAATGCCATTTTAAAGGCAGGTCTTGTTCACAAAGACACAGGGCTGCGGACCACCAAGCGCACAGCTCAGAGCCTGGCCCCAGTCCCCAGCTGCTGCACTCGGGTGAATGTGGGCCCTGGCGGGACACAGGGACACTCCTGTTCCCGAGCCTCCACGCAGCCTAGAGTCCTAGGACACCATGGGGACAGCCACTGATGGGATGGCAGAGACCTGGACCACATCACCACGGACCAGGCGGCATTCGCTCTCCCCAGCGGGGAGCGGGGAGAATGTGTGGATCCGGTGCCCTTCAAAAGAAATGCCAGCAAGGGCAGAACCCTTTTGGGCAAAACTATCCAGACCTTTTTGTTTAGAAGGAAGAAAAAGAAACAGCTTGTACCATGACCCAGTACCATTTCAAATAATGATTCAAATTACTGGAGTCTGTAACAAACAGTTAAACAAGTGAGAAGGTAACCAACTCCTCCACCCCCACACGTGTGTCTGGCCCGTGTTTCTCAATAATGTTTAGATTGGGTGTCATAACTGAAACATTATATGCGGTTGAAAAACAATGTGTTCACTCTGGCTTAGAGGAAATAATCCTAAGTTTTCACTAAAAGATAGTCTCCGTGGTCTTGAAGATTCTAGGTGTGCCAGGATGTGAGTATGGGAAGCAGGGTGATGGCAACAGCATGGGGAGCGGATGGACCCTCAGGACTCATGTACATATTTGAGTTTCATGGTTAGGGCAGGGCTGGACATCACGAACTGCGCCTCGCAAGCACTTGTGTGCACAAAGAGACTTTAGCAGCCAACGTACGCCTTTTTAAAAATGATACTGTGTACAAAATATCGATCCACTGCATCCCAGAGGCTCGGTGATGACCAAGTGAATTAGTGCAGAACAGAGCTAAGCTCATTCAAGACATAACCATCAGCAACAGCTGGACAATTCTGCATCCTCTCCTCATTCCCAACCATCAGACCACAGGCTACAATGGCTAAACCTATCACTGTGAAACTTAGGGGTAGATCTCAGATGCAGGTTAAAAGAATGATTTGTGAAAACCCAACAACAAAAAACAGGATGGGGAGCGACCCTTGTGGCTGAACTGACTGTAAACTCCATGAAGACCAGCAACTGCCCAAGCAAAGGCCGCCCCTCGTTCAAAGCCCAGTTGACATGAGCCCGTTGCTAAGGACATCTCCCGGCTCACCCCACGTGGCCTGGCCGGCCCTCTCCCTCTGTGCTCCTACTGGAAGGTGCTCCCCATGCTGGACTAGAGTCTACGTGCCATTTCAGACTTGACAAGGGGAGGCTCCGTGGAGCTGGGAAATAGTCTGGGCATATCCAAGGACACTGGGGAGTAAAAAGGCGCCATTGCATACCCATCGGCCGCATCTGCATGGCGCCAGGCACTCCGCACACACACCTGGTTGCATCCTCACAACCACCCCAGGGCAGTCATGACAGGACAAATATAAGTGAGCTAAGATTTAGAAGAAAAAAAATAACTGGAAATAGAACATTTTTTCACCAAAAATTTTTAAGTTATTCAGCCCTGGCTGGTTTGGCTCAGTGGATAGAGCATCAGCCTGTGGACAGAAGGGTCCCAGGTTTGATTCCGGTCAAGGGCACATGCATAGGTTGTGGGCTCGATCCCCAGTAGAGGGTGTGCAGGAGGCAGCCGATCAATGATTCTCTCTCACCATTGATGCTTCTCTCTCTCTCTCTCTCCCTCTCACTTCCTCTCTGAAATCATAATAATAAAAAAAAAAAGTAAATTATTCAAAATTTACTAGAGAAACACTACGATTATTCAGGGAAATAAAATTCTATTACAACCTATAAGATTAATTAAAATAATGCAATCTATGTATCAAAGAGTCCTAATAGTTGTCTATTCTAAGCCAAACTTCTCTATTCTTTAGGTACTGCATGTTTGGTAAGTTGATGACATCGACAGTCTTTTTTTTTTCTCATATATTTTATTGATTTTTTACAGAGAGGAAGGGGCAGGAATAGAAAGTTAGAAACATCGATGAGAGAGAAACATCGATCAGCTGCCTCCTGCACACTCCCCACTGGGTATGTGCCCGCAACCAAGGTACATGCCCTTGACTGGAATCGAACCTGGGACCCTTGAGTCCGCAGGCCGACGCTCTATCCACTGAGCCAAACCAGTTAGGGTGACATTGACAGTCTTGAATACAAAGGAGCCCGTCAGTGAGCCCAAGTTCCCATCAGGCTGTCCTGCCCGGAGACAGATCAGCACACCACTTCCTTCAGTGAAAGCCTTGCTAGCAAGAAAAGTGAAGTATGAGCCAGCAGGACGGGAGGTGTGCTCTGTGCCTGTCACTAGTGTAAGCTCTTCACCAACTGTGGCCTGTGCGCAGACACGCACAGCCCATGGCCTCCCAAGAGCACGCTTTCTGTCACTGTCTTTATTTCACAGGAGAGCAGAGCCGGGCACTAAGAGGGTGAGGAGCACAGCCAGGCCACACACCATGCAGCGACAGAGCTGGAATGTCACCACACGAGGTCCCTAAATCGCCAGGCTACTCTGCACAAGGGAAGGCTCACACCACTGACCACCTGAAGGGCTGTCCGAGTGCGTGAGCACACAGGTTTGGGAGGGGTACAGACTGGTGCACAGCGTGACAATCACGAGGAAGTCATTTGGTTCCATCCTCTGAGAACAGGAAGACCCAATTCATGGTCATCTATATGGAGAAGAGGCCCTGACCCCCCTGGCAGGGATGCTGCAAGGGAGCCGAGAGCATCTGGGAAAAGGGAGGCTGGAGGGCGACGTGGCCAAGTGTCCAGGCTTTGAAACCTGACAGATCGTACTGCACTGTTTCCTGACTGTGCGACTGTGGGCACAGTGCGTGACACCTCTCCAAGCCTCAGTTCCCAAGTCTGTAAAATGGGGCTAACAACAGTAACCCATGTCTCCCAGGGTGTGTGTGCGGATCAGATGACAGACTCGTAAGCATGGAGCACAGAGCCTGGCATATAGTAAGAGCTTACTAACTGCTGCCAGCTGTGATGATTAAAACTGGTTTTTCTCAGACCTAAGATCCATGTTTCTGCTTTAATAGTCAAACACCACGTTTGTTATAAACATGAAAGCAGCGACTGAAAGGCAACCAGGTGGGAGGAAGGCCAACGCTTATGCCCATCATGGGTTCTGTGGAACCACCAAGGACCTATTTCTAACAGTGTCATTACCTGCCCTCGGTGCGCATGTATATACAGTGACAGACACTCTTCACAGAGAAACAAAGGCACGTTACATCACGAAAATTTACCTTTCTACGATGTTTCCTTAAATCACTAGGCTGACAGATGCATGCAAAGAAAGGAAGAAAAACCAGGTTTACTGCACACTTTGATGTTAAAAATCCAACCATCAGTATATACAGGCAAATACATTTAAAAAAGAATGACAGGACAAATATAAGTGAGCTAAGATTTAGAAAAAAAAAGTAACTGGAAATAGAACATTTTTCACCAAAAATTTAAATATAAGTTATTCAAAATTTACTAGAGAAATACCACAAATTGTTACTCAAGGAAATAAAATTCTATTACAACATATAAGATTAATTAAAATAATGCAATCTATGTAACAATAGTTGTCTATTCTAAGCCAAACTTCTCTATTCTTCCATTTTTCTTAATGAAGAACAAGTTACACTTCAAATGATCAGTCTAATACCTGTTATAAAACTGAACAAATCTACTTGGAGTTAATCACCTGTTGGATGTTAATGTAAAATCCTTGCCTAGAATTTAATTTAAAATGCTCAAAAAAAAGTTTTATTGACTAAAGCAGGGAACCCCCTGAAAATCTGTAAGAATAAAAGCTAGAATAAGTAGGTGGAATCTTCACATTCTGTAATTCATGATCTTTAAATTAGAAAAGTAGTCTGTTAAAAGTATTAACTGTGCATGTTCAGTAAGTTGATGCTATTGATGGTCTTGAATACAGCATCACAACCAGAAGGTATACTGTTTGTGTCAAGATTCCATTAATCCTACACTTAGTGGATTATTTCTTCACATTTGTAGAGGTAACATTTCACTTACGAATTACACACATCCTATAGTTTTGAGTAAAACCACTCTGATCCATCTATATCATGCCTATATCCTCATCTAAAATATATCATCATTGCGGGGAAAAACACTATTCAATGAAAAATGAAGAAAAAGCATAAAGTCACCAATGAGCTGAGCGTGAACTGTCACTCCCCATGGACCACATGGCTGCTGTCACTTGGGCATGTGGTGGAGGTATTGCAGCCAGGGAGAGGGGAAGGGAGGGAGGAATAGACTACGGGGGGATGGGGGACAGGGGAACTGAGGCCTAGATGAATGGTGATTAAACAAACAAAAGGATGATGCAGGAGATCAAAACCAAATGCAGCAGACACAGGCCAGCCAGCATGCAGAACTACACACAAGGGGAAAATATCCAGCCTGTTTATAAATTCTCAGAGAAAATAAACATGAAACCATAAGTGAAATTGTCAGAAAGTTTAAAATACTAGCTAATTAGCTAATGATGTAAGTTACGGAGAGTATGTCACATGCCACCGGAATGATGCAGAGGTGATGTGGCTATCTGCTGGCGGACAGTGTGGCTGAGGGTGAAGCTGGGCAGTGTGGCTGAAAGTGAGTGTGGGTGGGACAGGAAAGGTCGGTGGTGCGGCTGCACAGCACGCTGTCGGTCAGTGTGCAATGTGAGGCAGTGCTCATGCAAACCTAAACCAGATGCGTCAGCAAGGGTATCGCTCTGTCACCAGGGCCATAGGTCACTGCATTTCCAGATGCTTCCTAGGAAGCCACTCGGCTCTTCATGGATGGCTGCTGGTCTCCCAAGGACCGGTCTGCCTTGCTTGGTTGCTGTTTTCTGACGGCAGGCCCTGTACCCGCCAGTTAGGCAACCCTAATGTAAAGGAAGACGGCCTTGGCCTTGGTACACGTCTCTATGAGCTACGAGGCTGCCTATACTTACTCTGTTAAACTGTCCATTCCTAAAAAACGGAAATACTCCCCTTTGAAGCTGCCATGCCCAATTGGTCCTCCGAGAAGTAAAATTCATTTGTCACCGTGCTGCTGTCGAATGACTGATGACATACCAGCTGGTTTTCAAAACCTTGGACTTCCAAGCATAACATATGCGAAGCAAAATACCTGATTTTCTTCTGGGTCAAACAAAAAGCACATGTGCAGTGTCCGAGACAGAACTCGCTGGATGGGGAGTGCAGCGGGGAATAGGCAAACACTTACCAGAGTCATGATGCCTAGTCTGTCCACTTCCCGAGCGGGGCTGTGCGGGATGCGTCGAGGGGTGGACCGACCGCTGTTTGGAGGGGAGGAGCCCGCGAGTGAGGACGCAGGATATGGAATGGAGCTCATGGATCTGAAACGACCGAGGTTGTCCAGGCTCCCACTGCCAACTCGGCTTTCGATCTCCTCGGCCCGCTGCTCCGTGCTCTCCTTTTCCTCCTGAATCAACCTGGACAAACACAGACAGGCCATCCGCTGTCAGCAGCAGCACCCACACCACTGTGCAGAAACCGTGTGCAGGTGAGGGGCATTTCTGCCGTGTTAGCTGTACAAGAACAAGATCTGGTGGCCGCGCCACCTGCATCTACGGCAGGCTCAGCACGCTGTGCTCTTCACGTGGCCTCGGGACCAACCGGGTGTGTGGCTGCATCAGGTCTGAGCAGGGCGGGCCTCAGGGCACCCTGGTCATGGCTGCGCCCCAACACCTAAGGCCTCCTAAGCCCAGGCAATTCTTTGAATCCTGCCCGAGATGGCCCACTCTTGTACATTTACTACTAGAACTGCTGGGAGGTTTCTAAGGAAACCCCTTTAAAATACTGATGAGCCTAAAAGACCGCACACACCCCTTGTGACCAGCACTGTCCCACAATGCACCAGTCCCTGTGCTGTGTTAATTTAATACGGCCAAGTGCAAACACCAAGGGGATTTGCCAACCTTCACACCTTAGCTTTCCTGTTTGAAGTGGCTGTGTGACACACACCAGCACTCTGCAGGGCTGGAGGACGCACATGTGGCAGGTAGCCCCCACCCGGCAGCCTCCCAGGCGGGCAAAGCTCCAGGGCCCTCCAGCTGGGTCCTCAGCTTTTGGGGATGGAACTGAACACCTCTCACCCTGCCACAGCACCTTACACAAATGTGCCGACACCACAGTTGTAGAGGGAAGGCCCTGGCTGACTGAATTCCATAATAAAGGGCAATTTCAAAACTTAAAAACCCTTCAAACAGAACTGAAGTATTATTCTAGACCAGTGGTTCTCAACCTTCTGGCCCTTTAAATACAGTTCCTCATGTTGTGACCCAACCATAAAATTATTTTCATTGCTACTTCATAACTGTAATGTTGCTGTTATGAATCGTAATGTAAATATCTGATATGCAGGATGGTCTTAGGCGACCCCAGTGAAAGGGTCATTCGACCGCCAAAGGGGTCGCGACCCACAGGTTGAGAACCACTGTTCTAGACCATTTAGACACTGCTCGCTGCACCTGCTCCAGCCTTCTCTAAGTGGGGTACAGTTCCCCGGGGACACTGTCTGTGTGCCGGGCATAACCCTATGTACAACCCCATATACCTGATCTCCTTGTTGATGGCGTCCAGCTGCTCCTGCAGCATCATGGCCAGCGTCTGAGCGTCGGCCTGCCCACTGGGCGACAGCAGCGCCGACGAGCTGAAGAGAGTGTCCCCTTCATCCTCGCCGTCTGACAGGTCGACATCGCTCTCAAACGCCTGTGCCACGTTGGCCAGGACGCTGGCTTGCTGGGCACGCTCCCAATCCTGCTCGTTCAGAGTCTGTACCTGTGAACAGAAACCCCATCTCAGCAAAGATACAAGAGTATAGCCATAGTCAGAGCAACTTTAAGGGAGTCAAAGTCAAAAGTTTTCAAAAATTTCTAAATCAAGCCCGATTCTCGAAAAATGGGCCACGCTACAAGCTGCTGGCATCCATCAAGATAAGCCAGTGAATGTTAATTTAATTAGCGAGCGAATGCTCATTTAAGTTAAAATAAAATGCTTAGCCTGGCTGGCGTGGCTCAGTGGTTGAGCGTCAACCTATAAACCAGAAGGTCAGGGTTTGATTCCCGGTCAGGGCACATGCCCGAGTTGTGGGCTCAGTCCCCAGTGGAGGGCGTGCAGGAGGCAGCCAATCAATGATTCTCATCATTGATGTTTCTGTCTCTCTCCTTCTCCCTTCCTCTCTGAAATAAATAAAAATAATATATATATACACACTCTTAAAAAAAAAAAGATAAATATTGTTGACCCTTGAACAATACAGGGTTAGGGGTGCCAACCCCCTGCACAGTCATAAATCTATGTATAACTTTTGACTCCCCCAAAACTTAACTACTGACAGCCCATTGTTGACTGGAAGTCTTATCAATAAGATAGTCAATTAACACATACTTTGTCTTACATCATACACTGTACTTATAAATACATTCACGATGCTGTACCTATTCATAGATACCTAGTCCTAAGTGTAAGTGGTCTGTTTACACGTTGGAAAATTCCACAGATAAGCTACCTGCACAGTTCAAAACCGTGTTGTTCAAGGGTTGACTATACATGCACTCACTTATTCTTCACTACTACTTCAAGACTACTAATCGGCATTGTGTTAGAAAAAAATAGCACACCTCAAAAATAAACTTTTAGCTAGAAAAAGGGACATGGGGGGGAGGGAAAGAGAACGTGACCTATTGACACTGTAATTCCAAAACAGTCTCAAAACTATGAGATAAACAGGTGACTTGTGCAGGCAGGTGACCCGGGGAGAAGATGGAGCGCTTGCCTTGGAAGGCTCGTCCCGCAGCGCTGCCACGCGGCCTTTCTGGGGGCGCCGCAACACCGCGCTGCTGCTGTAGGAGTCCGTGGGACCGTCTGCCACGGGGAACCTGAAGTCTGGGACGCTGCCCAAGTGGGGTCGGCTGAAACATGGGAAAAAAGCATTATTAGAAGAAAGTGAACTAACTTTGTTGGTCAGGCCAGACCTGTCAATCTGGGAAATAAATAAATTTATGGCAAGGTCTTCACGGAGGGCACAGAGGGGCCTCTGCTTGCTCCAATGCCCACGCCCCGCCAATCTTTCCTCTTTCAGCCCCTCCAGGAGGGTAACCTCGATGCCCAGGGAAACCAATGCGACACCGCAAACGTGACCCTCAGAACTGTCCCTTGGTCAGGCTGCGCAGCCTGGGTCAGCTCCGCTTTCTCCCTGATTGACCAGGGGGCACACCCGCATGTCACTCCTGGCCTCCAACTGCTTACTTTCCCATCTGCCAACAACCACCGTGTGAGGCTGCCGGCCCCCAGCCCCCACCTGTGAGGCTGCCTCAAGTGCACCCTGGAGGACCTGCTGCAGGAGCCCCTGAACCCCAGCTGGCACTGACAGGAACTGGACTTGGCAGCTTGCTTTCATGTTTCCAAATCCAAAGCACAGACCAGTGTGCAATCAGGTTAGCAGACACACAACACTGTTGGCTGGAGGAATCTCCCGAACAGTGGCCAGGCCTGGACACCCCGGATGGAGATGCTGAAGGAGCCACTACCTGTCCCTAGGAGGCCTGCCGAGGACCTGGTCAGCGGGGGACGGAGCGCACTGCCCAGAGGTCCCGCCTTCACTGGGCAGGGCACCACACTCAGTCCTGCCACCGTCACCTGGGAAACAAGGGTGCTGCCTTCATCCTCAAAAGTCCTTAGGATCTGGGGAGATAAAACCCACCCACCTGATCAAAGTAAGTTAACGGGTCCCCTTGTGCCTGGGCACGCGACCTGCGGACAGGGCCAGTGGGACATGCCAACTCATCCCCTTTGGTTCCCACACCTCTACATTCTTTCAAGAAATGTCTCTGAAATGCTGCTCAGACTTATTGCTCGTCTAAAGATGTCCATGTGGGGAATTTCCTCTTTCCCTTGTCCTAATGAACTGCTCCTTCCTCCTCAGCAGGGTTCCAGCTGTGGTGGGGCTGGACCTTGTTTCACACCAGCTGAAAGCCACACGTACAGTCCTGCACGTCATTCTGGATGATTCTCGGTTTCTCCAGAGTCCACAAGTGCCTACTCCTGACACCGTTCTCCAGGCTGCCTCGCCTCCCCACTGCCACCACCCTGCAGCTAGTCCCCTCAGGAGCGAGGCTCTTGTCCATATGCAGTCTATTTACGGAAGCCCGTCCATCAGCTGCCTTTCCCACTCTGCCTGGACTCTCTCCTCTCGCTCCAGAAGGTCACAAAACAAGCTGACTGACCCCACTGCAAAGTCACGCCCAGAAGCTGAGCTCATGCCTGCTTCTCTTTACCCTCCCAGCCAATGCCTGTCCCAGGCGCTCTGCGAGGTGTCTTTCCCCACCTCCGGCTCCTCTGTGAAATCTGCAGGTTTGCCTCCTCGAAGCCTCTCCTGCCACTGTCCCCCCACACAGCCTCTCCGTCCCTGTGCCGTGACTGTCACTCCCGGGGTCCGATGCTCACTGAGGCCCTGGGCTTTGCCTGCCTATCCCTACAGCACCAGGGCCTTGTTCTGCGGGGCCTTCCAGTGAACACACCCATGAACTGATCACCCGCCTTCCACACCTCCTCCAGGTGCTGAGCCCGGCCTGACCTCTGGGGCCCAGCCAAGCTGCAGCCAGTGATGCTGCCCACCCAGCCAGGCACGCGCCCTGTGCACACAGGACAGGGGCGGAGGCCGACTTCATACCTGTGATGAAGGGAAGCACCTCTGAGCCGCATCTGGCTCAGTTCAGCCCTCAAAGCTTCGATGTTCAGTACCAGCTGATTCTGCAAAACAGCAAGTGACACCCATTGAAGATCTCAGGATGCAAATTCTTCGCACAATAGGTTAACTGAACAGTGACAAGTACCAAGCGCTTTAATTCTGAGAACATTTTCTCCAAAAGTCCTAATGTAAACAGACCCCCCCCCAACCCCCAACGAATAATTGCACACCTGCACTCACCTACCATTTGTATGCTCAACCTCCTTTCTATACGCTGCAAAACATTAAGTCAAGCTAACAAAAAGCTGTTCCAGGCACCCCTAAGCTGTGCCTCAGTGCTATCCCAAGTAGCTCCTATAGTGGCCCCACGTGGCCACGGAGCACTCGAAGGGGCAGTCCCAGTTGAGATGTGTGGTGACTGTAAGACACACTGGATTTCAAGCTTCATATGATAAAAAGCATGGGGAGGAGCTCATCAGTTTTTATATTCATTACATGACAAAGTAACATTTCGATTCTCCTGGGTTAAACACAATTACTTTCACCTGTCCTTGCACTGTTTAAATGTGGGCCGCTAGGATCAGGCGTGGCTCAGTGTCTTCCTACTGGCCGGGCCTGTGCTAGGTGGAAGGTTTGTGGTTCTGTCGTAGCTTTCCGGTGAAGCCAGAAGGAAGCAGTCCTGGGCCACGTGCACCACCAGACGCACAGCCACGGAGCAGTGGGCTCGCACAGAGAAGCCGCCCTCAGCACCCCCCATGCCGCAGCGGTCACAGCAGCACTGGACGCAGCTCTGTTCTGCTCTCAATGGGGGTCTAAATGGGTTACAGACTTAAGTACCTTATCATGTTGAGTTTCTTCTAATTGCTTTTTTGCATCTTCAACTTCACGTACTAGAGAATTCTGAAAAAGATACAGTGCTTTAGTGTTGATTCAGGACAATGCTCCACGTGATCTCAGATGGCTACGTTTCTGTTTAAAATAATGAAGTACCTCAGCAAAGGTATGAGGCATAAGAATGTACTGCTGAGCAGCACCACACTCCCAGAGTGAGGCCAGAGGAACCGTGAACAGTCCCTGGTAAGGTAAACGTACTTTTCTGACTGCCTTCCGAATGCTGGTGTGGCACATTCACTTTAATTGTTACACTGGTCTGCAGTGGCCTTTAGGCCAGTAGGGAAAGCTAACACAGGTTCAAATGCAGGGTTCAGCTCCCAGGTAAAAACATTCCTGCCTGCCCAGCCAGTGTGGCTCAGTGGTTGAGCAGCGACCTATGAACCAAGAGGTCATGGTTCGATTCCCAGTCAAGGCATATGCCAGGTTGTGGTCTCAATCACTGATGTGGGGAGTGTAGGAGGCAGCCAATCAATGATTCTCTCTCATCATTGATGTTTCTCTCTCTCTCTCCCTCTCCCTTCTTCTCTGAAATCAATAAAAATAAATAAAAATTAAAAACATTCGTGCCTTCGGGCTGGCCCACTGATCAGGGATGTGTGTCACCAACCATCCTGTGCAGCTCGGACAATGCGTTTCATAGTGTCTGATGTGTCGCACCATCAGTAGAGATCACTGGTCTCTCTCAAATGAGCATGACCAAGTGCCAATCCCAACCAAGATTCTGGGTCGCATCTCTAGGTACACTGGTGCCATCAGAACAATTTTATTGACCTGGA
This sequence comes from Myotis brandtii, assembly GCF_000412655.1. Classification (NCBI taxonomy): domain Eukaryota; kingdom Metazoa; phylum Chordata; class Mammalia; order Chiroptera; family Vespertilionidae; genus Myotis; species Myotis brandtii. Next base: position 4,250,385 of record NW_005356944.1, on the reverse strand, counting down.
CCCCACTGGCTCCCACTGGGGTCCTGACAGATCCTAGAATGTGCCTCTTCTCAGTCACAGCTAAGAATTCCATGGCGACAGCAGCAAAAGCTCAGGCTCAGACACTTTCCAAACCAAATGGAAAGAGAGAAGGCACGTGGTAGAATGGGACTGAGACAGAAATCAACTTCCAATGCAAGAGCAACAAAGGGGTGAGGGCTGGGCCTCCCAAAAGATTCTAGTGTAGGGGTTGGTAAACTGGTGCCTGTCGGTGAAATCCAGCCCACAGCCTCTTCCTGTCAATCAATTTTTATTAGAACACAGCATACCAACTGATTTACATACTGTGTCTTTGGCTGCTTGCATGTTCATTGATTAGCATGGAATTATTTTACTCAGTTTGTAATTATTAGCAAAAGTGTAAAATATTTACACTTGAAATTCTGCTCCTTGAAAGAAACGGTTTACTGACTCCTGCTCTAGAGAATAAGAATGACAAACGATTTTCCATGTACGCAAACTGCGCAAAGACATGGCCAGTGAGAGCCACTTCCGCTGGAAGATACTGTCTGCTTTCCGCACTGGCATTGACCGTTAGGCACTGTGGGGCGGGAATGCCCTCAGGGCAACCAACCTTCTCTTCCAGAGCAGCCATCCTCTCCTTAAGGTGAAGCTGAAGTCTCTCATTCGATTCTGAAAGGAGCCTGTCAACAGTTTCTGATAAGCGTTTATTATGTTCTTCATTCATCTTTTCTCTCTGCCGTGCCTAAAACAGGAGAAACAGAAAATCAGCGCCCTGGCTGGTTTGGCTCAGTGGATGGGGCGTCAGCCTGTGGACTGAGGGGTCCTGGGTTCCATTCCGGTCGGGACACATGGGTTGCAGGCCGTTTATTATGTTCTTCATTCATCTTTTCTCTCTGCCGTGCCTAAAACAGGAGAAACAGAAAATCAGCGCCCTGGCTGGTTTGGCTCAGTGGATGGGGCGTCAGCCTGTGGACTGAGGGGTCCTGGGTTCCATTCCGGTCGGGACACATGCCCGGGTTGCAGGCTCAATCCTCAGTGGGGGGCGTGCAGGAGGCAGCCGATCGATGATTCTCATCATTGATGTTTCTCTCTCTCTCCCTTCTTCTCCGAAATCAATAAAAATATATTAAAAAACAAACAAAAAAACACTTAGCAACTTCCAGCAAAGGCAGGATCATTATTCTAAAAGTGCCAAGGGCCGACGGTGTGGGCGATCTGTGCCATCAGCCCTAGGCTGTCCCTCCCCGTCGCCTGTAGTGACGACAGGAGCACTAGGACCTACTCGCAGGTGCAGAGTCGCAGGGATGAGTCTGTGAGAGATCACCAAGGAGAAGGTCCTAGTGCTTCTGCTGAACGAAGCACTCGTGGGCCTCAGGAACCCCTCCAATCAGCTGCCAGACTGACGCAGGAGGCAGACTGACAGGCAGGAACAAGGGTGTTTATGGGGATCAGATTATGTACACACACTGGTGGAGGACCTTCCCCGCGTCTGGATTCAGGGGAGAAAAGAATTTAACCCACAAAGCAAAAGGTAAAAAAGTTCATTTTGGAAAAAAGTCAGTGGTAATAGAGAGACTTTCACTTGTTTTTCTTTATATTCCTACATCTCTTGAACATTTTATAATAAAGATTTATATTAAAAAATTACAAATACCTCAATTTCAAAATGTATTAGCAAAGTGATAAGTCTATAGTTGATAAAACCATCACCCATTTCATGGTTTAAAAAGCTTGCTTTTGCCCCATATCCTAAGTGCAGGGACAGGAAGTGCCAACAGGCAGCCAACTCAGGGTGGGCGCCGGAGCGTGGCAGGCGCTTCCCCAGGGGGAGGGCAGCGTGGCCAGGGGCTGAGAGGCGTGCTCAAGCCACGCTGCCCGGGTAGGAGTGGTGACCCCACAAGAACTCGCTGCGGGACTGTGCTTCAGTTTCCTCGTCTATAAAATGTGGTGCCAGTGTCTCCCTTTTCTCAATGGCCTTGTAAGGATTAAAGAGAAAGCCCTCCAAGCCATGCCTAACACTCTACAACCACCACCTGGAGGAGACCCCATACAGTAAGGTGTTAACATTCGAATATTTTGAGAGCAAAACTTAAAAGTTTACTTTGAATTGCCTTAGTTATACACAGAATCCCCATCTCAGCACCTGTCCTTCAACTCTATAAGCCAGTACTGAAAATAATAGAGAGGCTCAAGCAGTGTGACTCAGTGGTTGAGAGTCGACCTATGAACCAGTCACAGTTAAATTCCTGGTCAGGGCACATGCCCAGGTTGTGGGGCTCAATCCCCAGTGTGGGGCATGCAGGAGGCAGCCAATCAATGATTCTCTCTCCTTGATGTTTCTCTCTCTCTCCCCCTCACCTCTTTGAAATCAATAAAAATTAAAAAATAATAAAGTGCACCCCTAAATAGCCAAAAATCTAATTCTCCAAGAGGTGAACGTGTGCACGAGCCTGTGCGTGTGTGCCTGTGTGTGTGTGTGCATGAACCTGTGTATACCTGTGAAGGAGCATGTGTGCATATGTGTGTGTGCACATACTGGGGGGCAGGGGACTGCCCAGCATGGTCCCTTCATCAGAGTCAGAATCTTCTCTTTGTGGAAGCTCATGTCTGATGCTCGGCAGTCCATGACCAAGAATACAGTTTCTGGTGAAAACAAAATCTAACAGCCTTGAACTGATGTCATAAGGTGGATACCCGCTGGACCTGGGGCAGCCACTCGCTTTTCCCTGGATGTGCCATGCTGACCTCTGACGGACTCTTTGGGAAAAGCTTAGATCCACCCGGCACGCGCCCCACGACCCTGCTCGCGGACTCCTTCCATCACGGCTCAGCCAACAATCCTCATGTGCAGGAATGTCCATCCCTATGTATACCTTTACGTTGAGAGTAATAATTTGCTATTTCGGGATAGAGGTCAGGAACATAACCTGAATTTGGGACTCAGGTGCCATATCCTAAGCAAGCAGACTCTGCCTAGTCATTTCAGGGGACCCAGGCCAGCAACCTCAGTGTGTTTGAGGGGCGTCCATAAATCGGTCCCAGTGGTACCTGGAGCAATTCCCAACAAGCTCGTCAGGGCTGCAGGCAGCCTCCTTGGATGTGGGGATCCATCTGCCCCCTGCAGGACTGCCCGCAGGCACCAAGTTCTTTCCTGCTCCCAAGGGGACATAATGTTGCCTGTGTGGCAGGTGTCCCTATCAGCAAACAAAGCGCAGATGCGGCCACAAGGTAAATGCTCGCAGCAGAGGGAGAAGGGGACAGAGTCAGGGAAAGAGGAGAACTGAGCCTCCCGCCACCCGGTTGCCCCAGGCTCCACGCAGTGCTGGAGCAGACAGATGTCTGCTTGGCCACGTACCCGCTGCAGCTCCTGGTTCTTCTCCTCCAGCTGCGCCTCCATCTGGCACAGCTGCTCCTCAATGTTGCCGTGTCTCTCCTCAGCCTGTCGGCAAGAACAGTGTATAAGTTCAACTAACAGTGACGCGACTCTGGGGGCCGCATGCTGCAAACTAACTAAAGCGGTAGCAGAAAGCACACATGCTCCGTGCGGCGCTTCCACCCGACGGATGGAAGCGCTTCCTCATCCACCAGCACGTCCTGGGTGGCGGCATGTGTCAGTGGGAGGCAGCTGACCCTCTGAGGGTGGCTCTGGGTGCGGCTGGGGTGTGGTGAGCTCTGTGAGGAAACTGCCTCCCCCCATGCCCAGGCTCGGGCTTCCTCGTGTCCCCCGTCCTGAGCTTGCGTGCTGAGTGCGCATGGAGCAGAGCAGCAAGCACGACCCGACGCGGCACGACTACCTTCCTAAGCTGGGAAGTGAGTTCGCACAGTTTAGCTTCCTTAGCAGCAGAGCTTCCAGGAGACAAAAGGTCAGACTACAGGGCCGACCGGGGACAGAAGAGATGACAAGGACAGGAGAGGTGACAGAGGAGAGAAACCGAGACTTTAAACGCAGATCATGGTGGAAAGGAAGAGCTTCTGTCCCAGCTGTTAGCATGAACTCGCTCACGGGTCTGTGAGCACCTGTGTCATCTGACTGACCCCACGCTGGCCACACAGCATTCTGCCTGTCCTGCCCCTTCTAGCTCCTGAGCTCGAGCCAGTGAGACAAACCATCAGCAGGTGCTCCCCCACAGGCGCCTGGGCCGCTGGACCGCAGACCTGAGGCTCTCGTAGGCCCAGGAGGGCGGGGTGTCTGTGGCTATGCCCATCTTCCTCCTGTGGACCCGCCCAGCCCAAGCACCAGGACAGCATTCTGACATCGTCTTGTCATCTGTCTGCTTCCCCTGGGGTGAGGATGACTCTGAGAACAGGCACTGTGTCTTGCACATGCGTAGCCAATATTTGTTGAGCAAATGAATAAATTACTTAAAAAATTTATCGCCGAACCGGTTTGGCTCAGTGGATAGAGCGTCGGCCTGCGGACTCAAGGGTCCCAGGTTCGATTCCGGTCAAGGGCATGTACCTTGGTTGCGGGCACATCCCTACTGGGGGCTGTGCAGGAGGCAGCTGATCGATCTCTCTCATCGATGTTTCTAACTCTCTATCCCTCTCCCTTCTTCTCTGTAAAAATTCAATAAAATATATTTTAAAAAAAAATTGTTTATTACAAATCCACTCTGACTGTCTTTAGAAGAGAGTGGTCCTCCCCTACTTCTGAGAAGCCCTTCCCTTCCTCTCCACAAAGCTTCCATCCGGGACCTTGAGCTGCTGACTTAACTCCAAGAAGCAGTGACTCTTAGAGCATCCACGCTGGGGACAAACAGTACACGCCTGACAAACTGGAGGGAAATCAACATCAGGATAACAAATAAATGGGGGTATGCCTGACATTTAAGAAGTGTTCCACTCTCAAACAAAACAGCACTAAAAACCAGTCAGGCTATTTCAGGGATTTTGGGCTAATGATGTAAGACCAATGACCATTGTGTGTAAGGGAAGGAAGCCGGGGAAGCACCTTGGAGAGCGCGGCCACCCGTTGGGCCAGCTCAGCCTCCACCTCAGGGAGTGTCTCCGCCTTCCGCAGGGTCTGCTGCAGCTTCTGCTCCGCCAGCTCCAAGCGCTCCTGCAACTGGCGGTTCTTATCCTCAGTCTGTGGAGAGAGAGCAGAGAAGCGAGTGGGAACAGCTCTTCCAGTCATTCTGGTTTGTGTGTGTGTGTTTTTTAAAATATATTTTATTGATTTCAGAGAGGGAGAGGGAGAGATAGAAACATCAATGATGATAGAATCATCGATCAGCTGCCCCCTGCAAGCCCCCTACTGATGATTGAGCCTGCAACCTGGGCATGTGTCCTAATCAGAATCCAACCGGCAACCTCTGGGTGCACAGGACGATGCCCACCCACCTGAGCCACAGCAGCTGGGGCAGCCACTCTGTCTTTAATAAACTAAGACAAATCTGAATGCTGACATCGAAGTTAGTTCTGATGGGAGAACTCTTCCTGCGAGGAGTTCACAACCACTTTCTTGGGCTTGACTTCAATTGCAAAACACCTTTGGCCAGAGTACTTGCCTTTCCTAAGTATCATTAAAGAAATCTTCCCAGAAATACAAGTTTCTACACACTAAAGAAACATGCTGGTCCCTTTTCAGTGGGGACTGAGGAGAACCAGGCCCCTCTCACAGCTGACCACCACGGCGTGGCTCCATCTCCTCGGAAAGGGAGGGCCCCCCCCCCCCAAGAGGATGCCTACAAAATGCCTCTCAAGTTATTTTTGTTTTTTAATATATTTTTATTGACTTCATGGAGGAAGGGAGAAGGAGAGAGAGAGAAACATCGATGAGAGAGAATCATCGATCGGCTGCCTCCTGTATACCCCACACTGGGGATTGAGCCTGCAACCTGGGGATGTACCCAGCCAGGGAATCGAACTATGACCTCCTGGTTCATAGGTTGATGCTCAACCACTGAGCCACGCCAGCTGGGCTCAAGTTATTTTTGTAAATGTAGGATTAGTCTTTTTTAAAAAAAATCCTCATACTCTACAAAAATTTCAATGTAGAAAATACAGACAAAAGAATTTTTTTTAAAAAAAAGAAAACTCAGAACTCATTTATAAGTTCAGGTTCCTGAGATGTTAGCATTTGTTTATATTCAGCTTTCTTCCTTTTCTCTGCCTGCATATATACGGGTAGACAATAGTAGGTTTACAGTTATAATACATCTAATAATACAATAATCAATACATAATAACCAAGAGTAAACTGTTTTGAGTACTCACAATTTTAAACCTGTTACATATACACAATATATTATGCTTTCAAACCCTCAGAAAATTTTGTGACCTGTCTTTTAAACTCAGTATTGTGAACATCTTACATGCTCTTAAACAGCATTCCACATTCTAATTTATAACTTCCCAGTATTTTATTTATTATTTTAACTTGGGCGCTAAGGATACACTTTATAATATACTAGACAAACTCACTTTATTTTCAGAAGTGGATTCAGTTTTCGAGTTAACTGACTACCTGAGACTCCAGAGGAACAAGAACGGGTGTGGCTGTGGAATCACCAGAGGTGAACGCTCCCTGCAGGCTGCCTTGCTAAACCCACCATTTACTATCCTGACCCCAGTCACTCACAAGCAGCCCACTGCCTCGAAATGGGAAGGTCTTTGCCACTCTGTTTCTTGGGTAAACAGGCTGACAAACAACAGATTAATGAAACAAAACAGAAGAATCAAGGAGTGTAACTCTATAAAATGGTAAAACCAAATCCTACATAATTAAAACTGTTAATTAAAATAACCCATACTTTTCAAACATATTAGTCTGAGATCATAAAAACTTTACTTTGGACTTGACGCCAACATGAAAGTCACAGGAAAAGGGCTCTAACTTCCTTAGTAATTAACTGGAAAAGCGAGACCAAGTTCCTTAAGAACACTACCTGTCGATGCATAGAGTCCTTGTTGGCAATTTCGTTTTCCAGCTTGTCGTTGAGGTCGTGCACAGAGGTGGCCTCACGCTGGGCTGCGAGGTAGCGCTCCTCCAGGGTGTTGATCCGCTCCTCCATGTCTTCCTTCTGCGCCATGGCCTACACAGCATTCAGAGGGGAAGGTAAGTAACAGGGAACACATCAACATGATGAAGAGAAAAAACTGGACTAAACCCTAATTTTCAAATCAGATATAAAATTAGTGTCTCCAAAATTAAATTGATAGGTCAATTTTCAGCAATGTGAATGAAAACGTGCCTACCTCAAATATCATAAACATGCACCTATACCATTAGCCAGCACTCCCTGTCTTAACACTATGTCTGACCACTCAGTTAACCAAGCTTACCCTTTTCTACGTAGTATTTCCAAAAAAATGTACAATGAAATATCGCAATATTGCACGAATTCCAGGAGGGGAAGGTATCTGCCTCACAGTACAAGAGGGTTCATCAACCAGGACAAGGTGTGGTCCCTCAATGGACATAACAGTCAGACACCAGTGTCATTTTCTTGGGTACAAGTTGGATGAAATCACATCCAATTACCACAAAATTAAGGAAATCATTACACTTGGCTGGTGTGGTTCAGTGGTTGAGCGTTGACCTAGGAAATAGGAGGTCACGGTTCAATTCCCAGTCAGGGCACATGCCCAGGTTGCAGGCTCGATCCCCAGTAGGGGGCATGTAGGAGGCAGCCAATCAATGATTCTCTCTTATCATTGATGTTTCTATTCCTCTCTCGCTCTCCCTCTCTGAAGTCAAAACATATATTTAAAAAAAAAATGTAAGGAGATCAAATGAATGAATGGAAATGGAAGTCAAAATTTAAGTTAACTGTATACAGCCTTCAAAAGCCTAATCCTGTGAAAATAATTCTCTTACACAGTATTAAACATTGAAACTAGGGCCGAACTTTCTGCTCATGCAATTCCTGTCCCCATGTAGAAATTCATTTTAGGTGCCTCCCCATAGACTAAGTAACTAATGTTAGCAAAGTCTTAATATTAAAAGTGACAGGTCTTTAAAAAAAGAATTTAATTTCAAAATTCTCTGCATATTACACTCTGCCACATAAATACTGCCTGTTGCCAGAGAACAATGTAACTAAACCATAACAGGTTACACTCTATCTACTCCTGTGAGGGTCTGAAAGGCTCTTCCTGAGAGTCCTGGCCGAGATGGTCTCCCGGGGAGAAGAGGTGGGGTGTTTGTCTTGCTTACAAAGAAAAACATAAAGTGAAGGGGGAGGGGCGATGCCAGAGAAAGTATGCAGCCCTCACTGGCTTTTATAATGATGATTATAAATTCTTACACATACAGAAGGAACCGTCTGCCAGATAGGAGTGCATTTCTACGCAATGTGACAGCATCATCCTGATGACCCCATGTGAGCACACTCACTGTCTGTCTGACCCCGGCATTTAGTATCAATGATTCTTTTGGGGACAGGACATATAAAGGCTAGGAGATCGCCAACGCTCTGAACAGTCAGCAGTCAACGCAGACAGCAGGTCAGTGAACTAGCAGCACACCAAACACCAACACCCACATGTTCACGTGTGTGTCATGGTGGAGACTAGGTTCAGACCGCCCAGACCTTGCAGAAATCAGGACTCCACAACCAGGGCGTTACACAGTCATGCAGTAGCATGACCAGAAGGGTGGCCTCCTGTCCCTTCTGCCGCCGCCGGTCTAATGAGCAGCTGGACCAGGTCTCCACCTTTCCAGACCTTGGGGAAAGGAGACTGCACCAGCAGAACGGAGGTCACCTATCACGGTCTCACAGCACCGTTCTGTTTTGCTATTACGTATACAATGATGCGAAGGTTGGAAGCAATTGGGAGAGTAAGGGACAAAAAGAGCAAAACAATCAAACTTTCAGAACACCCCAGCATTTGGCCCAATGATGCCCTGAAATCTGTGGGCTCGCTTACCTCCCGCACATCTCGCTGCAGCTTCGTGTTCACCTCCTCGGACTTGATGAGGTCCTTCCGGGCCGTGTCCAGGTCCTCCTCCAGCTCCGCCACGTGGGTGGAGAGGGCGGCCAGGCGCTCCTTCATCTGGCTCTGCTCCCGGGCCTGCTTGTCTATGACTTCCTGCAGCTCCATCACTTTAGCAAGGTCTTCCTCGTGGCTTAAAGAACCATCAGAGGATCTCTGATGGGGAGAAAAGAACTCTTAAACAGCCTCATCTGAGGAGCTAGGAAGCAAAGTGCTTCTGGGACACAGGGAGACATCAAATGAATGTATGCAGTCAGCTGGACCACACCTTCCGCGGGCGCGAGGCTGGACTGGACTGGGCTATGGCCCAGCGTTCCCCACAGTCCTGCGCAGACCACGGACAGGTGGAACCAGGACTTAGAAAGAGACAGAGAGAGCCAAGGACTTGCCTTTCCATTCGTGCTGGGTGTGTTTTCTTGTTCATGATTTATGTCAAGCACCCCATCTGTCAGTGTTTTTTTCTGATTATTCTGTTCTTTAAGAATCATCAGCTAAAACCAAAAAATCGAATATGAGAGTAAAGAACTAAGTAAAGATAGCAAAACTCGTTTTGGAAAAATACAACTACCAACTGTAAACATAATATAAGAATATATCCATGGGGACGTCAGCCATCCGGACTATGGCCGGATTAGTAAAACCAGAACTTACTCCCTACTGGACAGGTGGTACTAAGAGATATCCTGCAACTCTGGAAGGAAAGTGCCATTCACCAGTCCTTACACTGACTCCAGGGGCTGGTCCTCACTCAGAAAGACAAACAGCACCTGATATCCACTAGCACAGTCTTCATAATTTTTTTTTAAATTACGAGATAAAAATGAAAAGCCCTCAATTCAAACCATGTGATGTACCAAACTTACCTCTTTGTGGGTGGCACCCAGCTCTTCTTCCAGCAAACTACACCTTTCAAGTGCTACTCGTAGGCGCTCCCTCACCTGATGGCAAACAGGGTTGAAGTGTGTGCATATTTATTTAACACTAATGACAGCAATTCTAATTCACCATCATTCTAACATAACACAACAGTATACCTTAACATCTTTCATGATGTTAATGTCAAGAAAAGCCGTTTGTTAATAGCTTAATAATTTAGAAAAATCTTCTCCCTAAATTATACTATTCAATTCTTAATAACAACTCAATATACAGAATGGAATAAATTTTAAGCCTGGCTGGCATAGCTCAGTGGCTGAGCATTGACCTATGAACCAGGAGGTCTCGGTTTGATTCCCATTCAGGGCACATGCCGGCATGCGGGCTTGATCCCCAGTGTGGGGCATGCAGGAGCAGCCAATCAATGATTCTCTCTCATCATTGATGTTTCTATCTCTCTCAAACTCTCCCTTCCTCTCTGAAATCAATAAAAATATGTAACAAAACAACAACAAAAACTTTAAAACATTTATGCCGACTAATACTTTTTACCTATACAGAACTCCATCTTCTCACAGGAAAACTTTGTAAGAGTTTAAGTTGTGCACATCCATGATGCCCACGGAGCAATGCGGCACATGTTCAAGACAAGAATAACTGCGGGGCTGCTGTACCTTTTCATCAAGAGCTTTGTGGTGCTCAAACAATGACTTGAGTGCTTTGAGGACTTCCACCTCGCTGGACACGCCTGCCGGGGACTGCGCCTGTCTCTTCACCACGGTCATCCGGAGAGACCGCTCGTGCCTGGAGACAAGGCACTCTAAATGTTCTAGCAGCAGCTACAAGAAAGGCCAAAATCAAACACGTTTAAGGAACACTCTCAGTATCGTATTTGAACCTGGAGCAAATAACTCCCTTCACTCTCATGCTAACACGAGTCTGACTCCCTTCAATTTGGTCTAAAGTCAGAGAGAGCCCTCTCAACAGTATTAAAATATTAGTTCTTCTCATCATCAATTTCAAGCCAGGACTGAGAACACTGAACTGATCAAATGCAGTTGAGTCACAGGAGATGTTGAAACTGTGCTTGAAGCCAGACGGAGTGGGTCGTCTTTGATCAAAGAGTAAAGCCAGCAGCGCCAGCGCAGCTCTGGACAGCAACCCAGAGGCCAGTGTGAGAGCACGCAGACCAGACTCACCCTGGTGTTGTTTCTTTCTGCCTTCAGTTCAGCAATTTCTTCTTCCCGCTCAAGCAGCTGCTCCCTGCACACATTGAGCTCTTTAGTAAGTGCTGCAAACTCCTGGAAAACAGGACAGACGCTGTCAAGATCCCAGGGCTCACGCAGAGGCAGCCCAGGCCTGGGACAAGGGGTGACCCTCCAGAGAAAGAGGTCAGACGACGAGCCCAGACCACAGACCACCTCACTCAGACTGCCTGTCAGGCATTCAGTAGAGCGAAACTCCTCTGAAATAATTAAAATTATCTGCCAACGTTTCGCTGCATTTTAAGTTTTTCTCTCTAAAGAACAAAGAAGGGACAAGGGTTCACTTAATCAATCTGACATTCAAATTACGAAAAATGGTTGATATAGATGATTCTAGACAATTTACAAACAGGTGGCATATTCAAGTTCATGCATAAATTCTTTGAAATCAAAGTCAACTTTACCCCAGAAATGACGCCAGTCATTAGAACCTGACTTTACAAGGCTAGCCCCCAAGAGCTTATTTGAGCCCTGACACAGAACGGAAATACTTGAAAAGAAGCTGTACCCAGGACTTGAAAAGAAGCAAAACCCAGGACTATTCATGCAAACTGGGGCACATGGTCATCCCACCCATGAGAGGTGGGTGGACAGAGATGGGAGGGGCAAGACTTCTGAGTATGCCTAGTTCTGTGGTTCTGATTTTTGGATCATATAAACATTTTATGTATTTGGGAAAAAATTATATCCCAAACAAAAAAGGCAGACCCTAAAATTAAGAATAATCAAAAACAAATGAACCTAACTGTGTTATCAAATTTTGTGTGGCTATGTTACTTCCCATTGCTTTAAAACATATGATTCTAACTACACTTGACACTTAAATAATGGGGGAGGTTGGCTTAGGGGCACTGACCTGCCCATGCAGTCAAAAATGTGCCTGCATATAACTTCTGACTCTCCAAAAACTTTACTCATGACCTACTCTTGACTGAAGCCTTACCAATCACATAAACAGTCAATTAACACATATTTTGTATGTTATGTTATATACTGTATAATTACAATAAAGTAACTTAAAGAAAATAAAGAAAATCAAGAAAGATAAAATACATTTATAGTACCGTATGTGTATATTGAAAACAAAAAATTGCATATATGTGGGTCTGCACAGTTCAAATCCATTTTGTGCAAGGGTCAATTTGCATATATTCTTTTTTTCAAATTGATTTTAGAGAGAGGCAAGGAAGAGAGAGAGGGGGAAAACATTGCTCAGTCACCTCCCGTACACTCCCCAACCAGGGATCGAACCCGAAACCTTTTAGTAGACAGGAAGACTCTCCAACCAACTGAGCCACACTGGCCAGGGCTGGGTTGCATATATTAAGATATATTTATTCCAAAACTCAAAAGAATTATACAAACAATTCTAAAACTTGACTCAGTAGGATAATTATAACAATAAGGTACTAAATATCTAAATAGGATAAAGAAAATAATGTTGCCCTGGCTGGTTTGGCTCAGTGGTTGGAATGTCAGCCCAAGAACAGAAGAGTTTGGGGTTTGATTCCCGCCCCGGTTGGGGCACATATGGGAGGCAGCCAATCGATATGACTCACATCCATGTTTCTCTCTCTCTCTACTCCCCCCACCTCCTTTCCACTCTCTAAAAAAAAAAAAAAAAAAAAAAAAATCAATGGAAAAAATATCCTCTGGTGAGGATTAGCCAAAAAAAATATGAAAAAATAAGTGACCACTCTAACCAATGGTTCCCACCTTGTGTCCATTCTTGCCCCCACCCCCAACCCATTCTCTAAGCAGCATAAGCATGATCTAAAAACATCCCAACAAACCTTGTTAATCTCTCCACCTGGTCCGTGACAGTATTTAAAGAAACCCTCACTCTTTGGCAGGCAAGGCTCTGACTGCCTACCTGGCCCCCTCACCTGACGCACTCCTCCCTTTGCTGCAGGAACAATGGCCTCACTTCCATGGTGTGAGCCATGGCCAAGTTCTTCCTTGCCTCTGGCCTTAGCCCCTGCAGTCACGGTGCTGGGGAAGGTCTCACGGCTGGCTTCTCTCAGCCTCTGGATCTTTGACCAAAAGAGACCCTCCACAGGCCTTTTCTGGGTCACTCCTGGACCCCAGTGTACCACAGACAGCACACCTCACGCAGCCTTGGCTGTGTCTTTCTAACTACGTCGTCTGTGAAGATACACCTCACAACCTGTACTTCTGTTGAGAAGCGGTTTGATATGTCAGCTCTTGAAAGACAGGGATTCTGTCTGCCTCTACCACGGTCTCCCGGGGAAATGGAACTCGGAACCTGAGGGCCTCAACTGAAAGTGGAAGGCTCACCTGGCTGGTATGGCTCAGTGGTTGAGCAACAACCTATGAACTAGGACAGTGATGGCGAACCTATGACACGCGTGTCAGAGGTGACACGCGAACTCATTTTTTTGGTTGATTTTTCTTTGTTAAATGGCATTTAAATATATAAAATAAATATAAAAAATATAAGTCTTTGTTTTACTATGGTTGCAAATATCAAAAAATTTCCATATGTGACACGGCACCAGAGTTAAGTTAGGGTTTTTCTTTTTCTTTTTTTTTTTTTTTTTCAGGTGATCATCATAGCCAGGTTCCTCTGGCCAGGTTCTATGTAGGTTCTCTCGCCATGTTCTGTCTAGGTTCTTTTGCCAAGATCTGTAGCCAGGTTCTGTCCAGGATCTTTTGCCATGTTCTCTCCCTAGGTTCTGTCTCTAGGTTCTGTCTCGGATCTCCAGCCAAGTCCTGTCTCTAGGTTCTGTCTCTAGGTTCTTCAGCCAGGTTCTCTCGCTAGGTTCTGTGTCTAGGTTCTCTCTTTAGGTTCTGTCTCTAGGTTCTGTCAAAGTTAGGGTTTTTCAAAATGCTGACACACCGAGCTCAAAAGGTTCACCATCACTGAACTAGGAGGTCACTGTTTGATTCCCGGTCAGGGCACGTGCCCAGGTTTTGGGCTCGAACACCAGTAGGGGTCATGCAGAAGACAGCCGATCAATGATTCTCTCTCATCATTGATGTTTCTCTCTCTCCCTTCCTCTCTGAAATCAATAAAAATATATTTAAAAATAAGAAAGTGACCACTGTAGCCCTGGCCAGTGTTGTTCTGCAGTTAGAGTGTTAGCCGACACACCTAAGGGTCACAGGTTCATTTTCCGATCAAGGGTATGTACCTTGGTTGCAGGTTTGATCCCCAGTAGGGGTCATGCAGAAGGCAGCCGATCAATGATTCTCTCTCATCATTGATGTTTCTATTCCTCTCTTCCTTCCTCTCTCTGAAATCAATACCCTCCCCCACCTTTCTTTTAAAAAAGAGTGGAAGACTCTGTCTCATGCAGACAATTAACGGTGCTGACACAGAGGAAGACAAGGCAGGGCTGCTTTAAAAAAGATGGCAAGTTGTGCAAAAGAGAGAAGATACAAATGGGCCAGCGCTACTTGGAAAGGATACATTTAACCATTTCATAAACTAGGAACCATGGAGACAAGCCCGGTCTCCTGAGCGAGGTTCTGCCAAGTCAGTGAGGCACACCAGGGGGAGCACCATAGGAGCCTGCCCTCAGTGAGGAGGCCTTGGCTAACTTTACTGCACCCTGATTAGGAGGTCGGTCTCCCTAACTTGTGCACTGACTTAAGCTCAGCCCGTGCCTGATCTCCTTGTTGAAAGCCCTGAAGACGGAATCACAGTTGAGCGCTGCACCGCCTCTGGCTGTGACCCCTGGAGCCCCTCCACCCCGGCCCCTGGCTGCATACACTTCCCTGTGGGGGGCGGGAGCTGCACTGTCCAATGTTCAAGAGCGTCTCTACCCCAGTTCCTTTGTCTCCCCAGCATCAGAGCTTTTCCAGATCTCATCCTCCCGACAAGTCTGCTTCCACCTGCTTCCCTTTCCAATCCACCCAGCACACTTGATACTGCCACCAGCTTCCCCTAAACCTCTGCTGTGACAATCGACACATCTGATGTAGGTAGGCTTACTTCTCACTAAGTTGTGATTCTCCCCCCAAATATATTTTTATTGATTTTAGAGAGAGGAAGGGAGAGGGAAAGATAGAAACATTAATGGTGAGAGAGAATCATTGATCGGCTGCCTCCTACATGCCCCCCACTGGGGATGGATGTGCCCTGACGGGAACTGAACTTTGACCTCCTGGTTCATGGGTCCACGCTCAACCACTGAGCAAAACCAACCTGGCTGAGTTGTGATTTTTAAGAACCTGTTCAGGCCTGGCTGGTGTGGCTCAGGTGATTGGGGTTGTCCCATGCATCAGAAGGTCTCAGGTTCAATTCCCAGTCAGGTCACATGCCCAGGTTGCAGGTTTGTTCCTGGTTGGGTGAGTACGGGAGGCAGCTGATCGATGTTTCTCTCTCACATTGATGTTTTTTTTCTCTCTTTCCAAAATTAATAAAACATTTAAAAAAAACACACACCACCACCTTATTGGTTAGGGTGTCTGAGTCTTATATACACTCCGGTCTCAGGGATTAGCAGACTGGGAGAGACACGGGCAAAATTTGGGGTCACACCCAAAACTCAACCTGAACAGTTGGATTAT
Organism: Myotis brandtii; assembly: GCF_000412655.1. Lineage (NCBI taxonomy): Eukaryota > Metazoa > Chordata > Mammalia > Chiroptera > Vespertilionidae > Myotis > Myotis brandtii. The sequence continues at coordinate 4,234,768 of NW_005356944.1, read as the reverse complement.
CTTTTCTCAGTTTCATATACAAGAGTTCTCTGAGAGAAATGTGTTTCAAAAATCTCATTTGTTGCTTTCAAACAAATCTGATCTGATATACTTAAAACACTGCTTTCCCACCAATACTCATTATTTTCAAGTACCCAAGGAAGAGTTCACAAAAATGAATATATGCTGTCTCATCATCAGGCAAGCTCAACACATCTCACAGGACTGAAATAATGCAGTCTACTTAGGAATTGCAGTGGATTGACAGTTTATGTCCCTCCAAATCCTCCACCCTGCCCCAAGGAGATGGTATGAGAAGGTAGGAACTTTGGGAGGTGATTAGGTCATGAGTGGACAGAGCTCCTTTGCCCCGTCACTATGTGAGGACAGTGAGAAGCTGGCCATCTATACACCAGGAAGCAGGCTCACCCGACATCGAATCACCTGGCACCAAGACCTTGGACTTCCCAGCCTCCAGACCAGGGGGCCACATGCAAATACAAATATTGTATTTGTTCCCGTTTTGTTTTTTTACTTCAAAATAAGATATGTGCAGTGTGCATAGGAATTTGTTCATAGTTTTTTTTAAAACTATAGTCCGGCCCTCCAACGGTCTGAGGGACAGTGAACTGGCCCCCCTGTTTAAAAAGTTTGAGGACCCCTGCTCCAGACCATGAGAAATAAATTCTGTTGTTTATAAGACAGCTAGTCTATGGTACTGTTATAGTAGTCTGAAAAGACTAAGACAGGTATCTTCATGAAATTAAGCTAGAAATCAACACAAAGATAAATAGAAAATCCCCCAAACATTGGGAAGTAGTATACTTTCTAAAAACTTCATGACAAAAAAACATACTACAATGACAAAATTCTAAATATTTTAATATGTTTTTATTGATTTTTTTTTGAGAGAGAGAGGAAGGGAGGAGAGATAGAAACATTGATGAGAGAGAAACATCAACAACGATCAGCTGCCTCCTGCAAACCCCCTGCTGGGGATCAGCCCAAAACCCAGGCATATGCCCTGACTGGGAATTGAACGGGTGACCTCCTGGTTCATGGGTCGATGCTCAACCACTGAGCCACACCATTTAATATTTTTACCTAAAAGAATAAAAATTTGGCTTATCAAAACTTGTGGAATGCAACTAAAGGTGTGCTTAGAGGGAAATTTACAATCTTAAACACATATATTGGAAAAGAAGAAAAGCTAAAAATCAATTAAGCATCTATCTCAAGAAACCAGAAAAAAGAACAGCAAATAAAAAGTAGATGGAAGGGGAAAAAATGAAATAGAAAACAAAAATTACATAGGAAAAAAAAATCAATAAAGCCAAAAGTTGGTTGTTTGAAAGGATTAATACAATTGATAAACCCCTAGCAAGACCAGCAAGAAAAAGAAATAAAGCACAGTGACCAATATCAAATAATTGTAAAGGGGACATGAGCCACTTCACACTCATTAACTGAAAAGTTCAGGTGACCTGAATGAATTCCTAGGGGGGAAAAAAGCCTACCTAAACAGACACAAGAAACAGAAAATAAGAAAAATCCTATTTCCATGTAAGAAACTGAATCTGAAATTAAAGCCTTCTCACGCACAAAAACAAACCCTACCCCAGCTTCTTCCAAAAACCTAAGGGAAAAGAACACCAGTCTCACAGGAACTCTTCTGGGAACCCATCAGGAACACTCCCACCTTGTTTTATGAGACCAGCATAGCCCTGACCAAACCCAACAAAAAGAATGGACTGTAAAGCACGGAGCTCGAAGATACGCAGATATTTAGCGTCAGAGACATTCAGTGCAGAAAAGTGTTGGATGCTACAGATTCATCAGGATTCCACAGTTTCAATTATAATTTACTTGCAAGGCTACACTAATGTTTTTGCTTGACTCATTACAAGATACGTTTCTTGACTCTCAATTAGGTTTTCAATGAGGATGTAACAAAATAAGAATTTTGAGACTAGAAATTGTTCTTTTAAAAAAACTGAAATAAGTTCATTCCTAGTTAATTATAATAGAAGCATAAAATTTTATTGGGCAAGTAGATAACATACATGTATTGAAACATAATACTTCTCTGAACTTCATTAGGCTTTCATATACTCATTTGTATTTAATTATAATTAAATCACCATCATTTATTGTCAAGTTGGAAACACTGTCAAATAAACACTTTCAATAAGACAATTCAAAAAAGTAAAATTACACACCAATTTCTCATGAATGCAAATGAAATAATTCTAACAAATATTAACAACAACAAAAACAGTGAAAGAAGAATACACTGAGGTCAGGTTGGGATTATTACAGAATTTCAAAAAAAAATTTTTAAGTTAAACCACCACATAAAAGAAAAATCACTTGATACAAAGTGATGGTCACCAGATCGAGAAGGGGAGGCAGAGGGTGGAGGCTGGGTGAAAAGGGGGAAGGGATTAATATGTATGAATTGCCAGTTATAAAAACAGTCATAAAGTATAGCATAGGGAATATGGTCAATAATATTGTGGTAACTATGCATAGTACCAAGTAGGTACTGGACTTATGGGGGAATATCATTCTGTAAGTTATATAAGTATCTAACCACTAAGCTGTACACCTGAAACTAGTAATATCAAATGTCAACTGTAACTGAAAAATTTTAAAGTAAAAAAAACTTAACATAATAATTTAATTCATTATTTTAAAAATGCTTAGCAAACTAAAAAGGTAGAATTTTCAAATTTTGATAAAAATATCTATCTACAAAGAAGCTACATCAAATATCACTTGTAATGGTAAAATACGGACTGCTTTCCCTCTGATATTGGAAGCGACATAAGGAAACCTATTCTCATCACTTCTACTTAACACTGTACTGGAGATCTTAGCCAGTACAATAAAGCAAGAAAAATAAAAATGGGTATAGCACTGGGAAAGAAAAAAAGTGTCATTTGCAGACACATGTGTACGCATAGAAAATACAATAATTATTATTAGAAATATATTTAGCAAGTGAATATCCAAAAAGTTCTATCTCTATATACCAGTAATACACAACTGCATAATTTAATTCATAAAGATATAATTTTTAATGGTATCAAAAATATCAAATACCTATGAATAAATTAAACACATATTAAACATATACAGAAAACTGTAAAATAATAAGACAAGTTAAAGAAGATCTAAATAAATGGTAGACTTTCTTGTGTTCATGGCTTATAAGACCAATATTAAAAAGATGTCAGTACTCCCCGCATTGGTCTACAGATTTAATGCAATCTCAATTAAAATCCCAGCACATTTTCTGGGGAGAGACTGCCAAGTAGATCTTAAAATTTATCTGAAAACACAAAGGGTCAAGATTAGCTAGGTAATCATGAATCAGAGCAAAGCTGGAGGACTTAAATTACCAGCTATCAAGACTGACTAAATCTACAGTAAGTTAGACAGTGTGGCATTTGTGCAAAGATAACCAAAAGATCAAGGGCACAGGGGAGTCCAGAAACAGACCCATACATTTACAGTGACTTGATTTATGACAGAGACGACACTGCAGTGCACTAGGGAAGGATGGTCTTCTTAATAAATTATGTGGTGTCATTTGGATATCTATATATTTCAGGTGGGGGAAGGATCTTGGCCCCTATCTCACACCATAAACAAAAATCAATTTCAGATGGATTATAGATCTAAATGTGACAGATAAAACAAGAAAGCTTTCACAGGAAAACACCTTCATGAACTTCATGATATCGTGCAATGAACCAAGAGCATCAATTGGGCTACATTAAAATGAAAACTTCTTATCAAAAGATACCACTGAGAGAGTGAAGAGGCAAACACAAGAACGTAAAAGAAAATCTGCCATACATATATGCACTCAACACCCACCAGACAGCGAGAATGAAAGAACTGATGTGACCACGTATTAGAGAACCACTGACTGCTCACACACTGCAGATGGTACAAACTGGTCCCAACACCACTCGGGCAGTGTCTACTGAGGCTGATCAAATGACACCACTACTTGTCACTCCTTTGAACACACCTAATAGGAATGTATACATATCTGCACCCAAAAAACAAGCAAGGATATTCAGGGCAGCATTTGCAAAAACTAGAAACAACCCAGATACCCACAAACAGTAGAAAGAATAAGTTATGATAGCCCTGGCTGGTGTGGCTCAGTTGGTTAAAGCAGTATCCCATGCATTGGAAGGTCGTGTCTAACAATCGATGTATCTCTCTCACATCAATGTTTCTCTCTCTCCCTTCCTCCCTCTCTAAAATCAATTTTAAAAATAAATAAGTTATGGTATATTCATTCATATATTGGGTTACTAGACAGCAGATGAGAATAAACAAAGCTACATAAGATAACATGGATGGATCTCGAATACAATGTTGAATGAAAGAATCAAGAAACAAAATATACATATTACTTTACTGCATTTATATAAAGTCAAGAACATGCCAAAGCAATCATCACCAAAAGTCAAAAGCAGGCAGGCTGGTGTGGCTCAGTGGTTGAACATCGACCTATGAACCAGGAGGTAACAGTTCGATTCCTGGTGAGGCCATATGCCCTGGTTGCGGGCTTGATCCCGTGTGGGTTGTGCAGGAGGCAGCAGATCAATGACTCTCTCTCATCATTGATGTTTCCATCTCTCTCTCTCCCTTCCTCTCTGAAATCAATAAAAATATTTAAAAAAAAAAAGTCAAGACCGTCATTTTCTACTGATACTTGTTTTATATATTGGGATTCTGAATACAAGTTTTCTTGAAGAAAGAGTTCCTGTGGTTTAAAAAAAATTGAAAACCACTGGAACAAATAAAATTAAAAATCCTTCCAAAAAATTGGGGTGGGGGGACGTGCATAGTTAGCTCTGGGGGACAATTACTGGGAGCAGGTAAGAGGGGCTTCTGGGAAGCTTGGAAATGTTCTGTTTTTTGAGCTAGTGGTGGTTACAAGAATATGTTCACCTTGTGAAGAACTCAGAGATGTATACTTATGATTTGTGAATTTTCCTGGTGTGTGTTATATTCAAATTTTGAAGTATATACCTGCCTACATAATCTGCCAGGAGAACAAATGTACTTATCTGATTCATATGCCTCCTACCTGGTTACACTGCTAACCACCAAACAGGAGATAAATGCCAAGAAAGGGAAGCGTCCAAAACACGTTTACTTGACGGTTTCTGTGTTTCTGAAATGCTGGCCCCGGGTGCTTAGGTGGTGAGTGACTGCGAGACACCATCTCTACTTAATGAGGCATTTCCAGGTTACCACCCTGCGCAGTAGCTAGAAACAAATCATTGAGCAACTGTCTCACCCCACTGGTGCGGCAACCCCCTGTACAAGATTGTACTGCACAAAACTCCGTCCCTTCCCTGCTGTGTCCTTGTGCTCCTTTAAAAAACTAGCTCACCAAATATGTATTTGACATACACTTCAGTATATGTACCTACCTCAAAATTACATTAAAACAAATACAATCACACATACACAAAAATACAACTGAAAAGATTTACAAATACACTAAAATCTGGCAAGACATAATATGACCAATCCTTTTAAGCTTCTGGTAATAAAATCTGACCCAAATAAAATTGGCAATTTAGAGGACTGGAATGAGAAAAAACTTAATGATTCTCTAATCCAAAAAAAGGAAATATCATAGCACTAACATTAAATTATTGCTGCTAAAAAAGAAATCCAAATGTTGGACTTATCAATCTTTCAGGACAGCTGACTAAAGCCAAGAAACGCATTAAGGCCAGTAATTATTCATTCACTAATTTAGCGCTGCAGACCCACCACGAAAGCATCAATGTGTGCCTATTCAGGGCTGCCTGAAAGCACCATCAAGGCAGCTATTATGAATAAGTAAAACGGCACCTAGACAGCTCATAAACACCCAAGTCACTTTCCTCTCTCCCACCAGGCTGTGCCTTTTACCTTACATTCCGTTGCCATTCTCTCCCTTCACCTATCATTAAATCCTCATTCAGCTCCATAATCAACGGGTTTGAAACACTGGTCCAAACGTAACATACTTAAATGAACAACTGCAGCTTTAGAATTCTCATCAGCCAAGGAGAAAGTTCCAAAGGAATCAATGTCCAGTCTTCTATTTCCTGGAACAAATTTCATTTACAGCGCACAGGTGTCCTGATAAAGACTGTACAAGTATTTTCCTGTGAAACCAATCCTATTTGTCCATTCAATTTCATCAGTTAATTAGAAACACATGACACAATCCATGGGCAATACCCATTTAACAAGAAAGAGCTGAAGACGAGCGATCGAAAGGCACCCCATAGCTTGATTGTTTCAAGGTCCTTTTTCAAAAACTTGGGAGCACCTCCCCAAATCCAGTTCCTCCCGCCGCCCCGAAGAAAGGAACAAGAGTAACGAGGTGTTTTCACATGACTTCAGAAGGGCAGAACCTTTTTTCCTGAGAACTTTAATCCCCAGGACCTGGCTCTATAGCTCTTACAAATACCAGAACCCCATCAACTCACAAATGGTCATGCAAAGGACTCATCTAAAAATACCAACACCATCAAGATGACCTCCCAGAAATGACACCACTTAGCAGACACCAATCTGTAAAGCTGCAGGAGAGGGAAGAGCATCCGTACCTGCGGAAGTGCAGTGTTGAGCTGCCTCTGCAAGGAATCTCTTTCATGGCCAACCTCGTGTAATTTCCCCTGGGTTAACGCCAGTGTCTCTTGGGTCTCTCTCAGCGTCTCAAGAAGGCGGTCCTTCTCCTCCAGCATGGACACCATCAACTGCTCAAAATGCGAATCTGCATCTGGCTGCGAAGGCGAGCCGGACCCATGGCTCCCACTTCCTCCTGGGGGGCCTTCTGCTTCACTGATGGTTGGCATCACCTCGCACATCATCTTGAAAGAAAAGGCCCAGACTACCGTCAGCAAGTGCAAAGTCAGGGCTCTCACAAAGCTGCAAGTTTATAGCTACCTGTCGTCAATAAATGAAAGGCCCACAGCCTCAGTCTCCCATCTGACTGTTAAGCTCTGAACATGACAGACTGGGAAAACACACACATGCAAACCACAAGATGAAGGAAGACATTAATAGACAATGATCCATAAAGGACGCCAAGAGCAAACCCTTGGTATTTTGTTTGCAAAGCTGTATTTTCTAGATGTTGAAAACACGTGTGCTTCTGTAACCTTTTTTTTTTTTTTTCTATTTCCCGGTAGGGGAAAGAAAGTTGAAACACACGCCACCCAATCAGTCTTCAGGAAAAGCACCGGAGGAGCACACAGACAAGTACAAATCCACCAGGCATCTTACAGGAATGTGTGCCGTCAGCTCCTGGGAAGGACTGACGGCTCACTGAATTCTTGGGCTGGATTTGGGGAGCGCTAAAAGGCCTGGATTCCTTAGGGGCTGGGAGACATGTTTTCCAATGGCTACAATGGCTGGTCCGACAATCTAACTTACGTAAGTTACCAGACCAAAAAAAAAAAAAAAATTCCACAATGGAAATATAGCAGGTCGATACAGCCGTGACGGCTAGGAAAGAAAAGTGAAAGGTGAGATTATGAGAGGCTATTAAGTGTCTCAAATATAACTCCGGGGCCAGGGAAAGGAGGGCCGGTGCCCGAGGCTGCCGCGGTATTCCCGGCTCCGCAGATCCCCGAGCGGGAGATGCCCAAGACCACGCACCGGATGGTCACCACGACCTCTCCACGCTCACGCTCGCACCAGGTGCTGCAGATCCCCGGACCCCGGGGTGCTGAGAACCGTTTGCAACCGGAGCTCAGCCTGAGTCGGGGTTTCTCGCGGCCACAGGTGTTTGCCTTTCGCGCTCGGGGCTGGGATCACCGGGGCGCTGGGGGCAGGGGAGGGGGCGGGGGGC
>NW_005356944.1:4204057-4226200 GCF_000412655.1 Myotis brandtii | reverse complement strand
CCCGGAGTCGTGGCTCCGGGCTCGGGTCCTGACAGCATCTGGCACCTCCCGGGCCGCCCCCAAATCTCCTACTGCACAAGGACTCCAGAGTCATGATGGAGCGTCCACTCTGTATCGGGCTCTGAGCCAGACTCTTCCCGACGTCACGTCTCCACACCTTGCTGGGAGCGCGCGCGGGCGGAAGTCACCTGCTGGCAGGTCCGAGCCCGCGGCGTCGCTTCCGGAGCCTGCGCGGAACCGATCCTTACCGGGCTCCGAAGGACGCGCTTTCTACGCAAGACCCCTTGACCTCGCTTTACCTGCTGTGGTCGGAGAGGCAGAGATGCGCAGCGCTGGAAGTCGAGTCCCCAGGCGCTGGGTGGTGAATGCAGGCTTCGGAGCCAGGCGCACCCGGTTCGTCTCCCGCAGATGCTTCTGGCCGTGTGCGCTTCTCGCGGTGTGCGCCCGAGTCTGACTCAGGGGAACCTGTCTGGGATTCAGAGCCTTATCTCTAGGATGGGAAGAGGATCCAGAACCACCCCAGGGCTTTCCTAATAAGTAGAACATCTGCAGAGAGCAACCAGATGAGAACCTGGCTGGGAGGCACTCTGTAAATGATGGTCATTTTTATCCTTATTCATATTCCTATTTCAGCCTTACTCAAACCTTTTTAAACACCAGCTCTGTGCCAAGTCCTGTGCTAGATCCTGCAGGTACAGATATTGATAAATACACCTTTAATACATGAAAGCAGATGCTCCTCCTCGGGTTTGACTCCTGGAGTACAAACTTTTCACAAACCAGAATGTCAGGGCATGTTGCCCGGCACCACTGCCACTGTCTGGCTATTTGTGATGAGGCAGCCAGGAGTCCCTGAATTACCCAAGTCTAAATAAAGGCAATATGGGGGGCAGAGGACCCTACCCAGGCAGATTCCTTGACTCCCCCAGATTGCTCCCTCAGATTGGCTTTCTTAACTCCCAGAGTCCAGGACCACACCTCTTTTTCCTTCATGTATTCATTCATTCATTCAATAAATATTTATTGAGTGACTGCATACACACACGAATTTGCACCCCTAACCCAGGGTCTTGGACAGAGGAAAGTCTCCAGCTCTCCTTACATGTACCAGCTTAATTCATCCAGCCCATACTTGCACATGCTCATAAAGTACCTTCTAAGAAATCAGGAAAAAACAAATACCTGGCAGGAGAGAGAGCATGATCACAAAGGTGGTTTTCCCACGGCGAGGCGTATCCATTGCCCTCCAGATGTGCTGACCCCTGCGATTTCCCCAAATGTAGGAAGCTTGACTGCATAACTTGTGGTAGTGGGGACAGGACTGCGAACACGTACACGCTCTCCCCTGGGGGGGGGGGGGGGAGAAATTGGGAAGATACCCAAATTTAGTTCAATGGGGTGGAATGTTCATTCATTTTATGAATATTTTTAGGGCCCTATGTGCCAGGTGTGGCGTAGGTTTGGGGAACACAGAGCTAAGACATCACTTCCTCCTACGCCCCCCAGTTTACGGCCTGGAGGGGCGAAGAAAAACAGAGTATTGCAATGTTTGTCTTATAAACAATGTGTGACTGGTGCAGAGGGACCACAGAAGAAGGAGGATCCAACGCTCCAGCTGGCATCATGGGGGCTTCACAGAGGAGATCTGAGCTGGGTCTCAAAGGATGAGCAGTTTTCCAAGCAGAGAAGGGAGAAGCCCGTTTGGTATAGCTCCAGTAAAGTGAGATCCCAGCTTTCACTCATTTTCAATCATTCATTCATTCATGCATTCATTCATGCATTCATTCATTTTATTCCCCCAGATTGCAAATTCAGTCAGAGAAAGTTGTAAACAAGCTAAATGGCCAACAAAAAGAGATTGGTTAAATCATTTTCTTTCCAAATGACAGAAAGTGTGATGACATTCTCAGTCATGTTTTGATAACTATCTAATCACAGGCAAAATTCTATATCTTGTTTGTGGTGGTAGTTACAAGACTATACACGTTTGTCAAAACTCACACAACTCTACACTAATATGTAAAGTATGCCCTAATTCTTAAAAGTGGGGAAAACCTTTTTTAAAAAGCAAGATACAAACAAGTATATACAGAGTGAGTCCAAATTCAAAAAAGAAAGCAGGCTGTGTTTAGATGAAGCATGTATGATATAAACTTTATCTTTCACACAAAAAGCTCTAGAACAGCGGTTCTCAACCTCTGGGTCGAGACCCTTTGGGGGTCGAACGACCCTTTCACAGGGGTCGCCTAAGACCATCGGAAAACACATATATAATTACATATTGTTTTTGTGATTAATCACGATGCTTTAATTATGTTCAATTTGTAACAATGAAAATACATCCTGCATATCAGATATTTACATGACGATTCATAACAGTAGCAAAATTACAGTTATGAAGTAGCAATGAAAATAATTTTATGGTTGGGGGTCACCACAACATGAGGAACTGTATTAAAGGGTTGCGGCATTAGGAAGGTTGAGAACCACTGCTCTAGAATGTTATTAATCAAGTGATAGAATTGTGATAAAATCAGTTTGTTGTTTTAAATATATACTTTTATTGATTTCAGAGAGAAAGGGAGAGGGAGAGAGAGAGAAACATCAATGCTGAGAATCATCAATCAGCTGCTTCCTGCACGCCCCCTACTGGGCATTGAGCCTGCAACCAAGGACATGTGCCCTGATTGGGAATCGAACCATGACCTCCTGGTTCATAGGTTGATGCTCAACCACCGAGCCAGACCAGCTGGGCAACAAAATAAGTTTTACATGAAAGGAAATTAAATTCTAAGCCTCAAATTTGTAAAAGAAAAACATACACATCCATACATGAAAATATTGTTACTATATGCAATTAGTGTTGTGCATTTCTCTGTATAAACATCACATGTTTTCCTGCAGAGGGACCCATCAGAATGTTGGCAGTGGTTGTCTGAGTGGGGCGTGGGTAGTTTTCATGTATTTCTTCGTGCTAGTCTGTACTTCCTAGATACTTTATGGTGAATATGCACTACTTTTATCATGGCGGGGGGGGGGACGACAAATCTTATTTTAATAAAACCTAGGCAAGAATGAACCATGGAGAATTGCTCAGGAAGCTAAAATGACTTTTAGATGCAGTTATCTGTACCACCCAACTAAACTGTTTCCCAGAAGTATTCATCTGAACAACACTGTAGAGATTGGGTGGCATCCTTGTAAGCCTCAGTCAGGAAAACAGTGAACATGGGAGATGCTTTGGCTCCAATTCTTCTAACGTTTCAATGAAGATAAGGTAATATGGGTGGGGAGGGGGTTGTGTCTTCACAAATGTGCCACCAGCCTCGGCTCTGGATAATGTAGTTAGTTGTCAACCTTGAGCATGACCCGAGCCGCCTCTCCTGTCTAGAGATGCAAGCAAGCCAAGGAATCCTGTGAGATCAGAGTATGTATCACAGAGATCTGGGTGTGTCTCAAACCCCCAAGAATATGTAAGAACCTAATGAATGGTGGTGTGACAAGCAGCCAGAAGGTCTGGGCTGGAGGAGCTGTGTGGGTGGATGGTGGGACAGGGGACCCTCCCTTTAGGAGGAAGAAACGAAGCCCAGAGATGCAAAAGGGATTTTCCTACTGGCACCCCGCCAGGTTGGGGCAGAGATGGGACTGGAGCTTCGAGTGAACCAGGGCTGTTGGTTCCTGAGTCCACCCTGCTTGGATTTTCTATGTACCCCTGTTAGGTGGGAGGTCAGTAAACGAGGAGACAGGGAAAGAAAGCAAATGCTTTGCTTATTCATCTCATTTAATTCTTACAGTAACTCCCCAGATGGGTTCCTATATCTTCCCATTTTGCAGATGAGGAAACTGAGGTCCAAGTGGCTGATAAGCAGGGAGATCCATCATCAGCCCAATTGTTCCAGGGTCCATAGTTGTTCGATTTCTCGTGGTCAACCAATTAACTGAAATTTTGCCCCATCAATGAGCCAGCCTGGATCGTGGGAGCTTGGTTGGTGTGTGTCAGTTCCTAAGAGCAGGGATGATAAAATCACACTTGCAGAGCATTTTACAGAAAACGCTTTGCCCCTGTAACCTCACTCAATCCCACATCCTTTTACAGGTGCCGCCGAGAGACTAGATAACCTGCCTGACGCCCATGATTTGGTCAAAGCTCTGCCTGGAATGCAGGCATGGCTCCGGAGCCCGTGTTCCTGATGCTATATCAAAAGGTGTCTCCTGACCCCAAAGCTGGGGACAAAACCCCTTGACCCGTGCGGGCCGACCAAGGTACCGCCCCCAATGTCCACTGAGGGTCCACACTGCCTCCCAGCTGCCCAGCCTAAAATGTTCCCCATTGTCCCAGCAAATGCCAGGCACAGAGAGTCCCAGCTCTGGGAGTACCCCACACAGGGGTGAAGATTTCTGTTCCCTTCACCCATATAATTAGGTTTTAAAATCAGGTCATAAGCTTCCTGCAACTTGATTTTCTGGATTTCATTGAGTTCATCAGATAGTGTCATCTAATAAAAATACCCAGCTATTATAGGGAGAAGAGCCCACGGGCAGTTCAAACTCTCTGAGATCTGGGCCCTCTTCCCTTAACCTTGACCTTGGGCAAGGTATGTAACCCACACTAAGCCTCAATCTCACCTGTCAGATAGGGACAACAAAGACTAACTTGCAAGCTGGGATGTTGAAATAAGAGTAACTGCCCTTCTTGTCCAGTCACCATTTCCCTCTTTGAAAGCCACTTTCACACAGTGGTTACTGACAGAGACGCTGGAGCTGTGTGGCCTGGTTCAGACGTTGGCTCTGCTTCTTCTGGCCATGGCTGTGTTCTCTCAGGCAAGTTGGTTGACCTCTCTGGGTCTCAGTTCCTCATTCCTAAAGCGAGGATCATAGCACCGCCTCATAGGCTGGCTGTGAGGGCTAAGTGAGTGGGGAAGAGCTCCCGTGTAAGAGCCCTACCCTCACCCCCCCACCCCCCCAAGAATCTGGATTACTTCCTACTTTGCTTCTGACAGGCTGAGAAAGGGCGGGGCCTGTTCTCACCACTGCCACCCAAGGGGCCTCGCAGGTCTTCTGAGGTTTTTTCCTATTTGCGACCATCCCTCGAGCATGTGTGGCTGGGAGCTAAGACAGTCGTCTGAGGCCACAGGGAGGGACTCTGCCCATCCCATTGCCAGGCAGGGATTCCTCCCTCCCCTCCCTCCCCCCCATCTCCCAGGAAAGTTTTGTTTTTCCCATTCCCAAAGAGCGCAGAAAAGCAGTCAAGAAATGGAGAAAAAGGGGAAAGTATTATAATTCTGTAATAATGAAAGATAAGCATAATGGTTAGACTTTTATATAATTTATGAGGTGATCCCCAATAAGCCTAGTACTCACGTGGCACCATCGCTAGTTATTACAACATCATTGACGATATTCCCTGTGCTGTGCTTCCTATCCCTGTGACTGCTTTGTAACGATGTGGAATTATCTTTAAAATTTTAAGTGATTTTTATTTGGCATGTATCTATTATAATTCTCTGGGGAAGTAAACTTACCAACCAACATGAAGAGGTTACTGGTTGGAAGGGATCCACTGATCAAGTCAAAAGCAAGGGCAGGAAATGCCGTCACGTGGAGCTGCAGGATAAGGGTTAATTTTAGGAACTGGGACCGAAGCACGTGGGACCAGTCTTGCTGTGGCTGTGGCTGTGGCTGTGGCTGTGGCTGCTCTTGGCCCCGCCTCTGCCAATGGTGAGTTGTCCTTGCAAATAAAAGAAATATCAATGAGTTTATGCACACAGGTTACTTCATATGGACCTGGGAGTGGTATTCTCAGGAATAAGCAAAGGACTCACATTGGCGACTCTGTGTAGTTCCGCATGGCCAACAGCTGCACGTGTTCCGTGATTGGAATCCCACTCCATCACACTTGCTGGCATTTCCAGTAAGTTTTTTGGGTTTTTTGTTTGTTTTAGATTCATCATTTTAATTTTTTTACGTTTCTGAAATACAAGTCAAAGCACATTTTTGTGACACAGCATGTTAACAAGCTGTACATTCGTCTCCCTACAGGATGACTGAATGGAGGTACTTTAAAACTTCCTTTTCAAAACAACACATTTTATGGAGGGAAGTGCCCCGTTAAAAGAAGACATGGGTGCACAGGCTATCATGTTTAATTATTTTAGTGCTTATGAACACCGAACTTGGAACAGCAGCCCCGCCTACGGAAAATTTGTTCTCTGAAGTATATTAAGTATTCCTCCTATTACAAAAATAAATTAAGTGCATTTGAAAAAGTGGCAGTTTTTGGTACAGGCCTCTGAGCTTGGAAAATTAGGATATGTTTTGACTGTACAGAAGGAACATTCTAGAATCCACCTAAAAACATCTGGCAGAACAGCTGGCCTGAGGCTACTGGGGTTGTTCCACATCAGAGGGGGTCAAAGGGGGCCTGGAAGAGTGCCCAAGTCTCACGGTAGCCACAGAACCACTTACTCGAATTAACCAATTCTGTATAGACGACACAACACTAGCAGAACCACCTCAGCAGTCACAAATTGTAAGCTTAGAACAAATATCTCAGCAGGAACAATATTCAAAATGTTTACAAAACTTTGAAGGTGAAAAAACACTTCATCCTTCAGAGATGATGTCTATGCTCAAGCACTTTGTTTCCAGGACGCGGGGGACAACCACGAAACATTCACAGTGAGAATAAATCCAAGCTGCTTGCTCTAAGCTTAGTGCTTAGGGTGTCGGCCCGTGCCCCATAGGGTCTCAGGTCCGATTCTTGGTCAAGGGCACCTACCTGGGTTGCAGGTAAGATCCCCGGCCCTGGTCAGGGCACGTGCCAGAGGATGTGTCTCTCTCACATTGATGTTTCTTCCCTCTCCCTCCCTTCCTCCCTTCCTTCCACGCTCTGTAAAAATCAATGGAAAAAATATCCTCAGGTGAGGACTAACAAAAAAATTAAATTAAAAAATCCAAGCTGCTTCACTCCCACCGTTCCTGTGCCCTTGCAAGGGGTGTCTTATCTTCTTTGTTCTCAATGTAAATACTTGCTCCCTGGGACACTGGCAGTTAAGCCTCTCCCACTCTCTCCTCATCACAGACTAAGTAGAGAGGAGTGGTACCTTGGCTGCTTGTGGATGCTCCGTAGAAGGATATGAATCATCTTCAGGTTACCCTGGCTGCCGCGGTGCATTGCTATAGCCTCACATGGTCCTTAGCATCTGGGTCAGCCCCGCCTTCGGGCAACAGCTGCACAGTGTGGGGGAGTACAGCCATTTTGATGGGCAGCATTCACTTGAGCACCTCTTCCCAGTCTCATTATCCCAGCCAGTGGAAGCAGCAATATGAAGAGGAGACCGACCGGCATCACGCTCGTCACGCACTGGCACCCCAAGGTGCCGCAAGAATGCAACCATTTCCGTGTGTCCGCTGAGCACACCCATGCAATGCAGCTCTGCTGTCCGGGCCAGGTCTAGTAGCCGGGATGTCTGCGCCAGGATCTCCTACTTCAACTCCTCCAGCTTCCCGCTGCCGGCCAGACTGCAGACCATCCGCTTAGACACAGACCCTCATTCCCTTTCCAGGATCGGTGGCAGCAGGGCCCTTCAGGGTATGAATGTTCACGGAGGACTACGGTTTTTTAAAATATATTTTTAATTGATTTTTTTTTTGAGAGAGAGAGAGAGAGAAAGATCAATTTGTTGTTCTACTTATTTATGCATTCACTGCTTCTTATATGTGCCCTGGCTGGAAATTGAACCCGCAGCCTTTTTGGTGCATTCCTATTGCCCAACTCCTACTGACATACTCCTTAAAATCTGATCAACACAAAAAGAAATGTTTTTACCTTTGGAATATTTGTCATGAAACAAAAGATTGAGAGGATCAGATAGGGTAATTTTCAATATTTGAAAGCATGCAAATACAGTGTTCTCAATAGCACCGAATAATTAGGGTGTGGGGTATTCTGATTTCTCGTTCCCAAGTTTTAAAGATCAATATCTGTGAGGAACTTGGATCCTGTGGCTGCTGACTTACTGAGGAAGAAGGTCATGCTGTGCAGCAGTGCCAGCCAGCACCCGCCCCCACACCGGGCTTGCTAAGTGGGACCGTCAATGGGTGTTTTGTTCGAGTACCTTCAGTGGATCAATCTTGGCACCCAGGCCACGGCAGTACCACCAGGAAGGTCTTTTTCTTTCTTCCTGACACGTCCTTAAAATCACTTTAATGTTCACAGAGGATATGACAACTGTTAGATGTTGGAATTTTTCAGCATGTATACGATGAACATTTTTATCCATTTTCATTCATCTATTCAGCAGACATTGTCATGTTGAGCCACTTTAAGCCAGGCACCGGGTCAGATGCTCAAAATACCTCCATAATTTGAGATGTGAGAGATGGTTGTCTAGGCAGAGTAGCGGACGGACGGATAAGCAGAGATTTGCATCTGGTTTGGAAATAGTGTGTTCTGTGGCCGGGGACGACTCCTTTATATGGGCTCCATCAACGGGACCCCCACAGGGAGAAGCAGAGTTGGGGTTACGGTGGCCGTGAGCTCCTCCTGCCTGCTGCCTCTCCTGCTATCTGGGAAAGGAAGGGAGCTGCTGGGGAGATGCAGAGGGAGGCAGGTGGCTGCACTCAGGGTTGGTGAACCAATGCAGCCACTGGAGCTGAGGTTTCTTACCAGTACTTGGCTTTTTGCCTGGGAGTGGCTGGTTGTCCATCCTCACTGCTAAGACCAAGTTAGTTGGAATTAAAGTTTTATCATTCTATGTTTAAAAAAAAGGGGGGGAGGGGGGGAGCTGGAAAACTTTTTGTTTGAGATTGGAATGTGTGTTGATCTGCTCGGGCCGCTGTAACTAAGTCCCACAGACGGCGGCTTAAACCAGACATTTACTATCCCCGTCCTGGAGGCTGGGGGTCAGAGATCCAGGTGTAGACAGCCGTCTCCTCCCTGTGTCCCCACATGGTTGTCCCTCTGTGTGTATCTGTGTCCTGATCTCCTCTTTTTGTACGGATACCAGTCACATTGGATTAGGACCACCCCAGGGACCTCATTCTACCTTAATCTCCACCTCCGGATACAGTCACATTCTGAGGTCCTAGAGCTCAGGACTCCAACATATGACCTGGGGGGACAGTGCAGCCCATTGCTGCCGCCCTCAGTGTCCCTGGCTGCCGTGGTGCAGACACACCACAGGTCTCCCCTCAGGGTTAACTTCCTGCCACGTTTCCATGTCCAAGGTGTGATGATGGACTCGACTAAGCTGGACTGGCAGGGCTCACAGAATACTTCTTACCTCACCAAGAGACCGGTTTTATTTATTTTTTAAACATTTTTTTAAATTGATTTTTTTAGAGAGAGAAGGGAGAGAGAGAAACACGCACACATTGATTTGTTGTTCCATCCATTCATGCATTCATTGGTTGATTCATGTATGTGCCCTGACCAAGGATCGAACCCGCAATCTTGGTGTCTCAGGACGATGCTCTAACCAACTGAGCTTCCTGGCCAGGGCCCGAGAGACTTGTTTTAAAAACGAATCTGAAAACACTCGAGCTGGGACTCAATTCTCAAATCTCCATTTTCAAGTTCTATTTCCCACCGCCATGCCGGCAGGCTACCTAGAGTCGTTTCTTCCCGCCAACCCCCTGCATCGGTAGGGCTGTGCGTTGGTGACAACCGTCTTTGTGTGTAGCTGGCAGCAGATGCCCTTATCCTGTCTTCCTCTGATTGTTTGATTCACTGTGTTCAGCGAGGAACCGGGAACTGGTGGCTTTCTTGTGCTTTATAGACTTTCACACCAATGCTTAGGACAGGCCACTCATGAGGAGTTTAGGACACAATAGTGGGGTGGGATTAAATATGAAAAAAAAGATGTCCTTGCATAGGAGGCGTCCGTGTCTCCCACGAACGGAGCCTCGGCAGCCTGCGCTGCCACCCCCCACGGCGCTGCCCACTGCCTCATCCACTCTCCTTTTTTTTTTAAATCCTCACCAGAGGTTATTTTTCCATTGATTATTTTTAGAGAGAGTGGAAGAGAGATGGAAAGCAGAGAGAGAAATATTGATGTGAGAGAAACACATCGATTGGTTACCTCCTGCATGAGCCCCTACCAGGGCCCAGGCTGGGGAGGAGACTGCAACCGAGGTAAGTCCCCTTGACCAGAATCAAACCCAGGAGCCTTCGGTCTGCAGGCTGACGCTCTATCCACTGAGCCAAAACGGCCAGGGCCCCACCCACCCTCCTCATCGCCCCTGGGCTCCCCGCTGCCCACTGCCTGGCACCCACTCTCGCCACACCTTCTCCTGGCCCTGGAGGACGAATGACGGCTCACAGCTTGGCCGGGACTGATGAGAACATTGTCCCTGTTCCCTGCAGCCCAGCCTTCTCAGAACCAGCTGGCTGTGACTCAGAAGGAAAGAGGAGAAATGAGGCCTGTTTCATGGGCAGCAGGGGTGGGGTGGGCGTTTAAAATCTGGGAAATAATGAGCTGTGAGTGACGCTTCCCTTGAGCCAGGCAGGTGGCAGCAGCCTCGATGGCCCCGATGAAGCCAAGAGGCCGAGGCAGGGCCAGGGGAGTGGCTTGGAGTATTAACCTGCTCAGACCGCTGTAACTAAGTCCCACAGACGGCGGCTTAAGCCAGACATTAACTGGCCCTCAAGGAGTTTTAGCCCCCGTAAAGTCATGTCAAGCAATCAGCCAACACCGAGCCAGAGGGGCTCCGACCAGACACAGAAGAAACCCCTGGTTGTGGCAGAACTGATCCCAAAGCGGAGCAGGCAGGCTCCGCGTCCTGGCTCTGGGTGCCGCAGGCTGGGAGCCACATGTGGAGCCTCGAGCTCACGGAGGGGCCTGTTCACTTAGTCCCCAGGGATTCAGAGTTTGGCCTTTTTACATCAGGCAGAAGGAGAACGTGCCCGACCTCTTTGCAGGAATCCCGGGAGTTTCCACCGTGGGAAGTTGGAGTGTGGATCCCCTGCCCTTCCCCAGGTCTGCACACGGAGCAGGTCCCAGCAGGTGTGGCAGAGGGCCAGCGAGCAGTCTGTCCCTGGCTCGCTGTCTTGATCTCCCTCACGGAGCAGGTGCTCGGTCATCACCACAGAGCCTCCTGGCGGCCCAGTCAAGGTGGCAAGCCAGGGACAGCGACAGCGTTTGCACGATGCTCTCAGCTGCCATAGGAAAGGCCCCACCCAGCCAGTCCCCTTGGAACGATTCCCTCCTCCTAGCCCAGCTGGGCACCTCCCTGCCACCCAGCCCACCCCGCAGGCTCTGGACCAGGCCAAGAGGGTCCAGACCTTCCTGGCGGGACCTCATTCTTTCAGCCCACAGTGATCTCTGGAGGCCGACAGGAAAGAAGAAACAGGACAGGCAGGATCCTGGGAGGAGATAAGCCTTAAACAAGTAATTACTTGTCATTCTTTAATCACAAGGTGAGGCATGCCCCAGAGGAAAGGGTGGGCGAGGAGAACCTGACAGCAGCCAACAGCATGCACTGGACAAGGCTGATCTGGCGGGAGAGGTGGGGCGGCGGCCCACAGCGGGTCTGGATGGCAGGTGCGTGGCCACATGCTAACACACCTGTGCAGGCTCCCGAGGAAGCTTCTGGCAGCCACACGAGACCCCTTCTCCTCCATCACACTGAGCAGCGGGGAGAGGCAATGACAGAAACATCCCCGTCCTGTAGGGGCCTAAACTTTTAAGTTCCTGGTTTATTAATGCTGTCGTGGAAACTGCTGATCACCGTAGGCAGGATGAAGTCACTGCACAGTTCGCTCCCCCCCTCCCATCTGCTGCCCCGACACCGGCCTGCGCAGGCCTGACTCCTGCGTTCCATCCTCTGTGTTCTTGAGGTCGTCTTCTCACACAGTCATTACGAGTCAGTGTTGGGGTTCATATCTCTGCGTAATCCCAGGATTCATAAACCACGCCAAAGCCTGGCCACCACCAAAATGGGTCCTGAATCTAGACACAAAGTTGACGTTTGCTTGGTCTTGTACATTTAGCTAGTTTTTCCCGAATTTCTGTCTTAGGTACTGTTCCCTTCCCAGGGAGAAGGATTTGATTCTCCTGAGGTTGGTCATGAACTTCCTGGTCCGGATAGTTACTGTGTCGCTCACGAGAGCGGGCGATCCAGGGGGCCCTAAATTATAGATCGAGCATCCTGAGCATGTGGTAACTTTTTTTTTTTGACAGACAACTGTTTAGTTTTTATTTCATAATCATAAACTTAACTCTGCAATCCAGCTAGACTGGGAAGGGGAAGGGAAATTATGGAACCAAATAAACTGGCAGCACAAAGATGATTATAGAACATTCCAAGCAAATCGGGGTGAAGGGGTGCTCTCCTGAGCTACAGAAGGAATGGCCTGGTGGTTAAGATAAAACACAAGTCAAATTTATTAGAGTTGCCCACCGTCAGCAATGGTGATCTTCTTGCTGGTCTTGCCATTCCTGGACCCAGAGCGCCCCATGGCTGTCACAATGTCCATGCCTTCTGTCACCTGGCGAAGACCACATGCTTGCCACCCACCCACTCAGGCTTGGCAGTGCAGATGAGAAACTGGGGACTGTTTGTGTTAGGTCCAGTGTTTGCCATGGACAGATGCCAGGACCTGTATGTTTCAGGATGAAGTTCTCATCCTCAAATTTTTCCCCATAGATGGACTCGCCGCCTGTGCCATTATGGCATGTGAAGTCACCACGCTGGCACATAAATCCTGGAATAATTCTGCGAAAGCAGGAACCTTTATAACCAAATCCTTTCTCCCCAGTGCTCAGAGCACGGAAGCTTTCTGCCATCTTTGGAACTCTGTCTGCAAACAGCTCAAAGGAGACGCGGCCCAAACGCTCGCCGTCGACGGTGATGTCGAAGAACACGGTGGGGTTCACCATGGCTGGTCACGGGCAGCTTCGGGGCAGCAGCATCTGCCCATGTGGTAAGTTTTGAGCACGGTCCTCTCTGCAGTGGGTAGAAGTGGTCCCCAAAAGACATGTCTGTGTTCTGACCCCTAAGACCTGCAAATGCATCGTATTTAGGGTCTTTACAGACGGGATCAAATTAAGGGTGTCAAGATGAGAGTTCCTGGATTTAGGGGGCCTTGGTTTGTGTTCTATAAAAAGAGGAGAGGATGCACACACACAGGAAGCCATGTGAAGACAGAAGCTGGAGAGAGGCAGCTTGCCCACGCCTTGATTTCGGACGTCTGGCCTCCAGGACTGCGAGAGAATCTATTTCTGTTGTTTTAAACCAGGGGTCCTCAAACTTTTTAAACAGGGGGCCAGTTCACTGTCCCTCAGACCGTTTGAGGGCCGGACTATAGTTTAAAAAAAAACTATGAACAAATTCCTATGCACACTGCACATATCTTATTTTGAAGTAAAAAAACAAAACGGGAACAAATACAATATTTGTATTTGCATGTGGCCCGCGGGCCGTAGTTTGAGGACCCCTGTTTTAAACCAAGGGAGGGGAACCTTTATTCTACCCAGGGCCATTTAGATATCTGTAACATCATTCGAGGGCCATACAAAATCATCAACTTAAAATTTAGCCTGCTATATTTGGCCAAACAGTTAATTAATTCACCCCTAATGCCTTGGCAGGGCCAGACCAAATGATTCTTGGACCTTATATGGCCCACAGGCTGGACGTTCCCCACCCCTGTAAGGATCCAGTGTGTCTGTTACAGGAAACTACTCCTCTCTAATCTATGCATCTTTATGTATTTATACATGAAACACCCCCCACATTAGTACTTGCTAAGACCACAGCGCAGCTGGCATGAAGCGGGAGGTACACAAGGAGAGGAAGATGAAGGTGAGACTTGGGGTCCCTGTGGGGCGGTGTTGGGGGGTGGTGGATCAGGAGCAACAGGAGGGGTGATTGGTCTTGGCGTGTTGTATTTCTTAGGCGGGCGGTGGTACGGGGTGTCCATGTTATCTTATTACTATTTTCACTTCTTTTCTTTTGTATGAATGAACTATTTTATAGTAAAAGGTTTTCTAAAGGGCACGGGACTTGGGGGTCATGTTCTGCATGCTCTGGCCTGTGGCTCGGGTAGGTCTCTGAGCCTCACTGGTCACACAGGGGTAGGTCACAGTGCCACCTTATAGAAGGGGACCGTTGGCAGTGCCTGGCTGAGGTGGGCGTGCCTTGTCGGTCTTCAGGGTGGGACCCCAGCGGGGAGATGGCATCCAGACCCGTAGCTAGTCTCTGTGGCCACTCAGATCCTTTCAATGAGAGAGGAAAAGACTGGCTCTTTTTGTCTTTTAACTTAACCTGCTTACAATTTCTCTTACACCTTCTGGTGAATATCTAACTCTGGAGGGCCAGCCACACTGCTTTTGCCCAAAGCCCAGAATGCTCGCTGCACTCCTGTCTGCATCCCTGCTGGTGGCTGAGAGACTCCTTCTCACCACGATGACGACTCTGGACACGGAAGGTGAGGGTCCCGCCCACAGGACCCTTCTTCCTCGCTGTGCTTTCTGGGTACGGTTCCAAGTCCCAGCCAGCATCTGCAGGATGGCGAAGGCGGCTGGGGCCGGGGAGGCTGTGGGACCTGTCCCTCCACCTCAGCACAGGAGAGGCCCTGCCGCTGGGAAAGCCCGCCCACAGCTCACATTCTTCCCTGGCGTCCAACAAACTTGGAACAAAATCCACAGCTCACTCAGCTCCACGCCTACTGGCCTTCCTTGTGGCCTCAAACCTGCCAAGCTGGTTCCTGCCCCAGGGCCGTTGCACTAGCTGCCCCTCCTGCCCAGATCACTCTGGCCTGGCTCTTCACCTGGCTGACGTCTCTCAGTCACTGAGTTCTCACGCCATAAAGTCACCTCTTCCAGGAGGTCACCTGACCAGGCTTCCCCCTCCTCCTTCCCCTGCACGGGAGCTCTGAGCTCCGTGCCCTGCTCCTCACTGGCCTTGCTTCCCATGGGGAAGGGAGAAGCCAGGAGCCTCAGGCAGGAAGGCAATAAGCTTGGCCCTGGGAGGGAAGGAGGCAGATTGCCAGACTCCGGTTTCAGCTCCTTCAAGCCCACCGTGTTCTGCGAGGCCAGGTGCCGGTAACAGGGTGGGCAGGCGCCACCTCAGGCCCAGGGAGAGCACGGCAGGCTTCCTGGAAGAAGCAACACTGAAGGAAGGACAGAGAGAATGAGATTCTGTCGGGTGAGGAGAGTGAGGGAAGAAGGTCCAGGTGGAGAGATGAGGCAGGACAAGAAAACTTGACCGCCTTGCGCTCCCTCTTCCCAAAGATCTGGGGGGAAGCTCAGATTGGCTCTGCCGGAGGGAAGGAAAACTCTACAAGAAGGAGAAGGGGATTCCTCCCTTCCAGCCTTCTCTGGGGCACCCTGAGGAAGCGGAGGGACCCCCTTTTCCCACGGCCCGCAGCAGGCTCCTCCCACCCAGGGGTGCCAGCCAGCCCCAGGGCAGTGTGGGAGAGGGCAGAACGCTGCGGCTCCCACCACGGGCCATGCAGCAACCTGCCTGGGGATAACAAGCTTCAGTGCTGGTGAGAAAGATTACAAAGGCCTCTAATAAACACTGAAAAAACAAAACAAAACAACACAAACCAGACGCCTCACCGCTGGCCGGTGAGCCAGAGAGTGCCAGAGTTTTCTCTGAACAAAGCCCTTCGGACAGGAGGTGGGGAGGGGAAGAGAAGCTGGCTGAGGACAGGGCCAAAGCCTGGAGGCAGGGGGCTCAATGCCGGAGGACACAGAGCCAGCGCAGCCACCCTGCGGTCTGGACCTGCACCTGCCCTTCTGACCCCGGGTGCTCAGGCCCCTGGCCTGTCCTGTCCTCTCCCAGGCCCAAGGAGCCCCCAGAGCAGGTCCACAGGCCTGGCCAAGACAGTTTCCACAGTCCCCCTGAAAGCAGCCAATGACATTCCAGCACATTGGATGACAAGGGGCAGCGGTCAGTCCAACGCCATGTGCTCTGCGAGGCGCCGTGTCTCCATAGCCAGACCACTGGCGTCTTATATGTGCGGCCTCGCTGTGGGGATGCAGAGTGAAGGGGACCAGCAGTGAGGAGAACAGGTGGCCCTTTTCCAACGCCGGGGACCTGGGACAGATCAAACACCCCACCCGGGCCAGGAGGCCAGGCCCCGGTCACCGTTCACTTCACAGGCGCACTGAGTGTCTGTGACACGTGGGCGCTGTCCTGGGGGCTGGCAGTGTCACGGGAACAAAATCAGGGGTGTGTCCCGAACCCTGAGGGGCTTCTGGTCCTATGAAGAGAAGTGACAGCACCAGCAAAGCTAACACCTGAAAAGGACCACTTAGGCCCTGGCTGGTGTGAAGTTTATAAACCAAATCCTGGCAGTCTGGGTTTCCCCCAAGCAGCCCCGAATCCGCCCCTTCCCGCAGCCAGAGGCCAGCTCAGCTCCCCGTTTACTTGCTGTCACAGCACTTGACCCCACTGACCCCATGCCCTCTGCGCTCCCAGCGGTGACCAACCCCCAGTTCCTTTTTAGGACTCCTCACCCCACCGTGACTCCCGAGGGCCCGTCCCGCGCCCTCCTCTCCTCTGTCTGTACTTCCTGCGCAGGCTCTTCCTTTCCTGAGGTCCCCATGACTGTCTAGAACAGTGGTTCTCAACCTTCTGGCCCTTTAAATACAGTTCCTCATGTTGTGACCCAACCATAAAATTATTTTCGTTGCTACTTCATAACTGTAATGTTGCTACTGTTAAGAATTGTAATGTAAATATCTGATATGCAGGATGGTCTTAGGCGACCCCTGTGAAAGGGTCGTTCGACCGCCAAAGGGGTCTCGACCCACAGGTTGAGAACCGCTGGTCTAGAAGCTGATGGCCCTGGACTGCGTTGAACCGGGTCCCCCCAAATCCATGTCCACCTGGAACCTCAGAATTCGAGCTTATTTGGAAGCAGGGTCTTTGCAGATGTGACAAGGTAAGTTAAGATGAGGCCACCCCGGAGGAGGGCAGGCCCTAAACCCAATGACTCGTGTCCTTATAAGAGACCCCGGGAGGACAAGGGGGGAGCCACGTGCCACGACAGAGGCAGAGATCGCAGAGACGCAGCCGCAGCTAAGCACACGACCGGTTGCCGAAAACCGAAAACCGCCAGCAGCCGTAAGAGGCAGGAAGGATTCTCCCCTGAACCTTTGAGAGAGCATGGCCCTGGGTCACCCTGACTTAGGACTTCCGTCTCCAGGACTCTGAGAGCATAACTTCTGTTGTGTTAAGGCTCCCAGCTTGCAGTCCTTTGTTATGGCCGCCCCAGGACACTCACACAGCCCCCCATCTGTATCCCATCACGACCTGTCTCCTGAAGCTCACACCTGCTTCCCCACCTGCCTGCCAGATAACTCCTCCTGTGAGCTCTGTTCCCACTCCAGGACCCCCCAGCTCGGGAAGCACCGCTGGCTGCCCAGGCCAGAGCCTGCCCATCACCCAGACCCCTCCCCGCCCCTCGCCCGCCACCCAGTGACTCACTGGCCCTGAACTGTTCTTGGAGACAAGCCCACGTAACCAAACGCAACTCTGCAAGCTTGAGGGGACTTTCAAAACAAACAGGACCCAACGGGAGAAGGTGTTCCTGGAATCACGCGAACCTGAATGCAGGCCGGCAGCACAGGCGCTCCTGCTGGACTTCAGAGTGACACTGGTCTTGTGACGGAGCAAACAGTCCTATCCTAGGGGTGCAGCTGAGGACGCAGGGACGAAGCGTCCTCGTGTCTTCGATTCACTTTCAGATGGTTCAGAAGAGGGAACTCTACCTGTCCTGCTGCCCGTCTGGTAAGAGAAAACAGAGGGGAAGCGTGTTAGGGATCCTTGACTCCAGGTGGACACAATGTTCATCGACCTTCCTTCCACTTCTGAGCAGGGCGCAGGCGTTTAAAAAAATACATGTTTTGCCCTGGCTGGTTTTGCTCAGTGGGTAGAGCGTCGGCCTGCGGACTGAAGGGTCCCAGGTTCGATGCTGGTCAAGGGCACATGCCAGGGTTTCAGGCTTGATCCCCAGTAGGGGGCGTGCAGGAGGCAGCTGATCAATGATTCTCTCTCATCATTGATGTTTCTATCTCTCTCACCTTCTCCCTCTCCCTTCCACTCTGAAATCAAAAAAGATATAAAAACAAACAAACAATGTCTCTTTTTTAAAAAAAGATGGCCATAACATGTTTATATAGCAAGGTCTGTTTAAAAAAAAATACACACACACACACACACACTGAGTGGCCAGATTATTATGACCACCTGACGTTTGTAGGCAAATTAGCTATAATTTCACGCTGAAGTTGCTAGAGGGCCAGATCATTATAAACGTCTGAATAGCACAACATACCTAAGTATCGTTGCTGATCAAGTTCATCCTATCATGTTGATGGCGTATCCCAAT
This sequence comes from Myotis brandtii, assembly GCF_000412655.1. Lineage (NCBI taxonomy): Eukaryota > Metazoa > Chordata > Mammalia > Chiroptera > Vespertilionidae > Myotis > Myotis brandtii. The sequence goes on along the minus strand of NW_005356944.1, from coordinate 4,207,854 downwards.
GGAGATGGCTTCTTCCAACAAGACAATGCACCATGCCACGGTGCTCGTTTTGTGCAGGAGTGGTTTCAAGAACATGAGGGAGACTTTACCTTGCTTAGGTGGCCCCCACAATCACCAGATCTCAATCCAATTGAGCATTTGTTGGACGAAATTAAAAGAGCCATCAGGCAGCTGGTTTCACAACCATCAAATCTCACAGAACTGGACAGTGCTATTCATCAGGCATGGTGTCAGATTCCTCGCATCACCTTTCAACATCTCGTGGAGTCAATGCCAAGAAGAATTGCCACAGTATTGAAGGCAAAAGGTGGCCCAACGAAGTACTGATGGGGTGGTCATAAGAATCTGGCTGGTCATAATAATCTGGCCACTCAGATTATGTTTTTATTGATTTTGGGAAGAGAGGAAGAGAGAGGGAGAGAGATAGAAACATTGATGAAAGAGAAACATTGATCGGCTGTCTCCTGCACACCCCCTACTGGGGATCGAGCCCGCAATCCAAGCATGTGCCCTGACTAGGACTCGAACCAGTGACCTCATGGTGCATAGGATGATGCCCAACCAACTGAGCCACACTGGCCAGGGCATGGTGAAGTCTTAATAATAAAAAGTTGGGGGTGGATTCTTTTGATCTCAGCCTATTCTCCAGACCCCAGAGCCTGTGCTCTGCCCCAGACTGCCATCCCCTGCACTCTTGCTGGGGTCACCTCTGCTCCAGCCTTCCCTGCACATCACTGCTCACCCCCATTGACCATCCACTCCAACTCGTCCACATAGCAGCCAGACGTCTCCCCCAAAGCCAGACCCTTGTCCTGCCCCGTCTGCCTGAAGTCCTCTAAGCCTGTGCTTGGGTCAAAGTTCAGATTCCTTCCTCGGCCTACACAGTCCTCTGCTACCTCTCCAGGCCCACACTACTCTTAACCTCAAGTTCAACACCCCACCTGCGCTCCTTTCACTTCCCTTTTCACCCCCTCTCCCGTCGTCACCTGGCTGCTCTACCTGCAGGTCTCAACTGAGATGCCTCTTTTCTGCAAGTCCTGTTCCTGCCCCATGTGCTCTACAGAGCACATTTACCCTACATATCTATTAAAGCTCGATGCTGTACAGTCAACTCCTTCTGATGGCATCTCTCCCCCACCTGACAGTTATCTCCATGAGGGGAAGGGCTGGGAGTGTATTGTCATTATCTCCTACCCACCTGGCAGAGGACCTGGCACATTGTGGGCATGCAATAAATGATGAGTGGATGACTCTGTTGGGGCTGGATGTATGTATGGATAGATAAATGGATGGATGAATGGATAAATGAATGGATGGATGAATGGGTGTGTGGATGGATAGACAAATAGATGGATGGATGGATAGATGGTTGATGAAAGGATGGATGGGTGTGTAGAAGAATGGATTAATGGATGGATGGATGGATGGATGATGAATAGACAGATCGGTGTATAGATAGATGATGGATGGCTTGATAGATGGATGGGTGGATGATGGATGGATGAATGGGTGTGTGGATGGATAGACAAATGGATGGATGGATGGATGGATGGATGGATAGATGGTTGATGAAAGGATGGATGGGTATGTAGAAGAATGGATTAATGGATGGATGGATGATGAATAGACAGATCAGTGGATGGATAGATGATGGATGGCTTGATAGATGGATGGATGGATGATGGATAGGTGGGTGGATGGATGATTAGTGCAAACAAAGGTGCCATGAGGAGGTGGGGGTCAGGTTTAGCTGAAGGAGGCTATTAGAGGAGTTGAGAGGATAGCAGTGTGGTGATAGCTACAAGAGCTTTCCCTCTTTGCTGGTCCCAGACCTGGCACTTTATTTGTGTCACCTCCCTGCATCCTCATGGTAGCCCTTCGCGTGAGCTATCGTCCCCTTGCCTAAGTCTTGTTTCATTGGTAATTAATATTTTAATAAAAATTTAAATAAGTAACACTTGCTTGACACGGCATTTAAAGGGTCCCACTGCGGAGACCCAGACTGTTGTAGGCACAGTAGGAGCTCAATAAAATGCACTGACTTGAATATTTAACATGCGAAGAAACAGCAGCTCAGAGAGGGTGGGAGCTTGCCCAGCATCTCACCGTCAGCCACGTCACGGTGTGCAAGCAGGTTCCTCTCACTGCAGACCAGCCCTCTCCGCCGAGGAGGAGGAGCGGGGTGCGGAGGGCAGGCCTGAGCTGAAAGGTGGGGGGGGGGGTGTAGACAAAGGCTCAGAGGCAGGAAAGGCATGGCACGTCCTGGGGACAGAGAGGAGGGTCGTGTCAGGAAATACGGTGAAGCTGGAGTTGGCACCAAGGCCTTGAAATCCAGCTGAGGTGGCGGCGGTGAACGGCCAGGCGCAGGAAAAGGGCAGATGTCATCTTTTTGGAGCTCGGAAGGCAGGAGGCCAGGACAAGATGAGAAAGCTGATGTTGCAGGTTGGGGTGAAGACAGTGTGCCACACAGAACCAAGCCAGACCCACTCTCAAAGCCTTAGCCTGGAGGTCTGCCCTGCTCCCACCTGCCCGTCCTCGCCGCCGCCTGCCTCATGGAAAGAACATGATCCCCTGGGCCGCTCTCCTGGCTGAGCGCAGGGGCCCTGGGGACAGGAATGGAGGTGGTTCCGGGCCCGCAGAGGCGGTGCTCCGGGGGCTGCCAGCCTGCGGGGGTGCACCGCCAGAGGACTCTAGGTAGCAGTGAGGTAAGGGACTTGGCACCAGGTAGCACTGAGTCACATGGTGAGAAAGCTGTTCCCCTTTCAATTACCCATCAATCCTGAGCAAACTGAGATTCAGTCTCCTGGTTACTCAGGCTAATGACTAAGTTTTCTGTTTGTTTTAAAGACAACAAGAGCAGCCCTGTGGTTCAGAGCCTTGAAGGGCAGCTGAATCTGTCAATGGTTTCTGAATATTATTTTTTCACTGCAGTCATTGTTACGGTCACCTTCTACTGACTCCCAAGTTATACTTTGTTTCAGTTTGTAGTAGGTTGGTGGTAAGTGTCTGAAATCCCCAAATCACCGTGGCTTCAATGAGAGAGCATGTCTTTCACCGAAGGCAAGGCTGGTAGAGGCTCCGCGATCTAGGCTCCTTCCATCTTGCTGCTTTACCCCTCGTGGTCCAAGATACCTGCCGGTGCTCCAGCTACCACGCTTGCGTTCCAGCCAAAGAAAGGAAGGAGATGCTGACGTGCACAGCTCCCTCCCTTTAAGGATACTTCTAGGAAGTTCCAAATGGCACTTCTTCTCAAACGGCCACGCCCGGCTGCAAGGGAGGTTGGGAAGCAGCCTGGATTCTGGGCAGCCATCCACTCATCTAAAAATCAGGGATCTCAGGGAAAGCAAGAAGGTGTGAACAGGTACTGGGGAAACTAGCGAGTCTGCCACGCCCCGCTTTTCTCTCCTGATGGAGACATCAAGTTTTTTCATTTTAATTTCAAGTGAGGAAAGAGTGTCCCTTTAAAGAAAAAGCTAAGTAAATAAAGGAACAGGTGGCCCCTGGCTGGCCTGGAGCTCCGTGAAGTTCAGGAAGCATGCTGTGAATACAGAAACACAAAAGATAATCGAAGGGCCAGATGGATCAGGGTCAAGTTTCATTTTTAGGATATCGCAGGCCCCTGTGGACAGCGGCCTGGAGCAGGACAGATCAGAGGCAGGAGCCCAGAAGAGGGGCAGAAGGGGCTGAGCCAGGTCCTGGAGCTGGGAGGAGCGCAGGGATGTCTAACCAGGAAAGCCAACCAGGCCTGGCGAGGAGGGACCTGTGGGCATCCGCATCTGTTTGTTTGCTTTGGGGGC
>NW_005356944.1:4203004-4203900 GCF_000412655.1 Myotis brandtii | reverse complement strand
TTGTGTTTAAGAATAAGAAAGATTTGGAGCACAGGTGGTGAAGTTAAGATGGGATAGGTCAGAGGTCTCTAGGTCAGAGGCTGCTGAGAGGACGGAGGGGTCTGCTAAGCCAAGCCCACAGGCCATCCTGAACAAGCATGTGGACAAAGCACTGACCAGGGCAGTGCATGGGGCGAGGGCTCACATCCTGGCAGTGCTGACGCTGTCTGCATTGTCTCCCTGCACCCCCACAGCGCAGCAAACCTGTCACCTCTGTCCCCGTTGGACAGCAAGAGGAAGCTGCTCCCCGTGGTCTCGGGCGTGTCAACAGCAGAGCAGATCCACACGGGGTCCGAAGCTTCCCAAACTGGGGCCCTAGTGCCCAGAACCGTGCCTGGCCCGGGCAGGGTGGTCCCGAAGAATGAGCGAATGAATGGGAGGGCCATCCTCCTGCCGCTGTGCGCAAACATTCTCTAGCAAGCAGGAGTCTTGTGGAACCATGCCACCCCTTCCCCTGGCCGGCAGCTCCTGGTGGGGAACACTCGATTTTCCCAAAATAAAAGGGTGTGGGGACCGGAAGTGTGGCTCCCTGGGCTCCTCCCTGACTGCTCTGGGCGGGAAGCCAGCCCACGCGGTTATTTCCAGCGCCTGCCCTGCTTTCAGCGGAGTATTTCTGGAGTGCACACAGCCTTATTTTAGTTTCATGTTAGGGGTTGCTCCGCGCTGGGCAGACGCCTGGCCACGCATGCTGCCGGTGACTGCCTGGCTGTGGTGACTGGGACAACCTTCCGTGGGAGCCCAGGACAGCATGTGGGCTGGGCTGGGCTCCCCCCCGCCCGTGCTGGGCCAGTCTGGGAGCTGGAAGGTGCTGCAGGGCAGGCCAGCTCTGTCAGTCTGTGGACTTCACTCTCTGCCTA
>NW_005356944.1:4201663-4202951 GCF_000412655.1 Myotis brandtii | reverse complement strand
AATCACCAAACTCCAAAAGTTAAAGTACCACCCCTAGGAATCTAGTTGTTTGGTTTTTCTCATTTTCCGATGAACAAGCACATTCACTGAATCTCTAATAAAACGAGCCACACATTTAGTCATGTCCTTGTCCTGCTTAAAATATGTTGCCAACCCTTTTTGTCTAGACTCTAGAACAGGGGTGGGCAAACTTTTTGACTCGAGGGCCACAATGGGTTCTTAAACTGGACCGGAGGGCCGGAACAAAAGCATGGATGGAGTGTTTGTGTGAACTAATATAAATTCAAAGTAAACATCATTACATAAAAGGGTACGGTCTTTTTTTTTTTTTAGTTTTATTCATTTCAAGCGGGCCGGATCCGGCCCGCGGGCCGTAGTTTGCCCACGGCTGCTCTAGAAGATAAAATCCAGGCCTTTTCTTTCCCTTCAGGCTGAGAACACTCTCCTGAACCTGCCTTGAACCAGCCCCACTAATCTGCTCCCTGCCTCCCGAACAAGCCCTCTTCTTTCATGCCTCCTGGCCTTTGCACTTGCTGTTTTCTGTGCTTGAACTGCTCGCCATCTGCTGAACTCCTACTTATCCTATGAAACCCAACTCAAAAGGCCCCTTCTCCGAAACACAGTTAGGTGTCCTTGCCCCACCTGTGATCTGACAGATTACTCAGCTCTTAGGACTCTGGTTTCTTCTCTTGTCATTGTTTTCCTGTCTCTCCTGTTATACCTGGAACTCCTGAACATCACGTACCACCCTGCATTCATTCCAGTCCTGTCCTTCCTCCCCAGTGCCTAAGGCAGTTACTATCCCATGATGGTAATAAGTCAGCAACTACCTTCCTTGGTGTTTCAAGTTCTGCCCTGGCTTTGTCCCACCACAGCCCTGGGAAAGGCGGGGCACCCCCAACTTTACTCATAGGAAATGCAGGGGTTCCATACCAGTGAGCAGTGAGTGCCCACATTCCTTGGGCTGGCGGCACTGGGTGTGCAGTTAGAAGGCACCCAGCTGCGGTGACTCCGTGGGTGCCAGAGGTGGCCCATGGTCACTCCTCACATCCCCCCCCCCCCCCAGCCCAAACAGGGAGAAAGGAAGGTGAATCCAACCCCCTTTGTTTTACAAATTGGATGACAGAGCCTCTCAGATTAACCAGAAAACAAAACAAAAACCAAAACCCCAAATCCACCACTTACATCATTTCCAGCCTGGAGGAGGGCCAGCTTTCAGCCTAGGGCTCAGCTCTACGCATTGGATTGGCCCAGAACACCACCTGCCTTCTCTGTCCCCTGAGCTTCG
>NW_005356944.1:4197575-4201623 GCF_000412655.1 Myotis brandtii | reverse complement strand
GACCCCACAAGACTACTGGGAGTCTCTGGAGCTGCGAGACCCCTCCCCCCCTCCCCACAGGCCTGGGCTCCATCCAGATCAAAGCCAGCCTCAGCCCATCCTGAGGGGAAGGCCAGGTTAGAGCCCAGGCAGCTAGTGTACCTCACGTTGGTAAGGAATCCGGTCATCCTGCCCCCTGCGGTGCTGGGGCCACTTCAGGGCTCTGTGTAGGACTGAATCAGACTCCATGGGGGTGGGGGTCCGGGCAGGGTGGTCCTGAAGAATGAGCGAATGAATGAATGGGCTTGGGCAATTTAAACACATTTCCAGAAGATTCTTTCTTCCTTGGGGATAGGTGCTCCCCCTCTCCTCTCCTGACCAGCAGGCACCCACACTCTACTCCAACCCTGTGATGCACCTCCTTGCCCAGGGGACCCCTTCGGTGGAAGTCCTGAGGGCCCCTCCCATTCAGCGTCCTCAGAACCCAGCATCCCTTTGTGGGCTGTCCCCCCACCACCACCCCCAGCCACTGGGCCTCCTTCTCAGGACACCACCTCCTGCCCTGAACCTCTCGGCACCACCCCCTCTCTCTTGCCCCATTGCCCCACATGTATGCCAGGCCACAAATATACCCTGGAATTCGTTCCTGCTCTCCCTCCACCACCGCACACTATCCCAGCCCCCTCCATCGCCACCCCCCCTCCCCCGTCGCCAGGCCCATTCCAGTAACCTTTCCCTCCTCTGTTCCCTGCAGCCAGAGCAGCAAATCTGATTACCTTGCCCCCCGCTGGCACGTCCTCAGGGCTGCCCCTTACTCCTGGGACATAATCAAACTCATGGAGTTCCAGCTTGCACAACAAAGGCTGGAGTGGTTGATGCAGCAAAGCGAGTTGTTAAAGGACAGCAGACCACTCCCGGGCTTCAGAAAAGCAAGCGCCCCAGGGAACCTTCCAGCTGGCACTGCCACCCAAGCCACCACGAGACCTCTGCTGTGCTGCTCCCGCCCGTGCAATGGGGTCCCCGAGCCCTGCCCGGGTCCTGGCTTTGAGTCATCCCTGCGCTGCAGGGAGGCAGAGGGTGCCGCTGCCCTGGGAGGGGAGGGCTCTGGGCATGCATTTCGTAGGCATGTGTCACATGAGCAGAGCAAGCTGATTCAGCCACTCAGTGATATTTGTCTCTCGGCTCTGATGATGGCTACACCGAGGTCGCTGTGACTGCCACAGCCCTGGAACAAGGAAGGGGCGGATGCGTCCTTAGTTGTATACTTCCCTCTGCTCTGTGAGCAAGTCACAGAATCCTTACGGGGTCCTAGGAGGAGGTGCCAGGACCACCCACTTTGTAGATGAGTTCATTTGCCCAGCGGCACACAGCTGCTAAGTAGTGGAGCTGGGCTTTGAACCTGGCCAGGCTGCTCCAGAGCCAGCCTCTTGGGGATGCCATGCCCCCGGGGGTGGGGTTCGCTGGGTCTCTGTTAGCTCTGCCTTATTGGTATCCATTACCTCTTTTTGGCTATTTGAATTGTGGTCTGTGCTGACAAAGATGAGTTAGTCTCCAGTCTCCTCGATCCATGTACATTGACTTCTTCCCATAGTCTTTGGTTTGTGGTCTGGGTTGCAAACACCACCAGTGGGGCCAGATGACAGGAGTCCCCTTTCCTGCTGTCCTTATATGTAAAAATCTTGATAAGTAAGGGCTTGCCAGCCAGGCCTGGATCAAGTGCTCCTCAGTGCGAGGTGCAGGGGCTGACTCCCTAGATGTTACCCAGGGCCCTTGAAGGTCTCTGGAAATAAACATGTGATCCAAGAGTTTATACCAGCAAGCTGTAAACGAAGTCATTTAAAACTCAGGAATAATTAAGATAATGACATTTAGCGACCTTTACAATGTACAGTCACTCACCACACCTCATCTCAGCAGCCCTGGGAGAGGGAGGGTCCTATCAGGTGAGCAATGGAGGTTGGGGAGGTGGGGCTTCACTGCGGGGTCACCCAGCTAGAGGGAGGTGGAGTGGGCAGTCCCAGGCTGAGCCCTTTGCTAAGAATCTACTGAATGAATGCATTAGTGGATGAATAGATGGGTGAGTGGGTGGATGGATGGGTGGGTGGGTGGATGGATCCAGAGCAAAGGTATGCTCCCGAGTATGGGCAAGTGGCATGCATCCTGGCTGGGGGGAGGGCAGCTCCCGAGGTCCCTGGCTGGACCTGCTTGGACAAGGTGGTGTGAAGGGCAAATTTCGGGTCTTGGTCATCATGGGGAGTGCTGGCAGGGCACTGGGCATCAGTGGGTGATGGCCTGCCTGCACCCACCCCAGCAGGAATCTCAGAGCCTGACCAGCCCCAAGCCCAGCAAAGGCAAAGTGCCCTGAGAATCTGAAACCCTCCAATGACACGATTTCTTGCCTGCAGGAGACTCGGGACCCCCGGGGACGCCTGGGCTGGCCTTTGACAGATGCAGTTCACTTATTCGTCCGCTCAGCAGACCCACAGGAAGCCTTACCTGCAAAGCGGCTGGGTGGCGCTGGAAACAGCAGCGAAGAGGAAGCTGTAGGTTGTGGCGCTCAGGGAGCTGAGCCTGGTGGGGTGGGACCGGGGCAGGAGGAGCCTAGGATGGGTAGTGGGGTTGGGCAAAGCTGCTGTCAGAATGGCTTGGGCAGCCTGCTGGGCACCGCTCCTGGCATCACGATGCTGCTGACTAGCGTTGATCCTGAGGGGCCTGGGCGTCCTGGGAGCCGGTTCCTCCAGCCGGGACCCCCCCAGAAGCACTGACACTGACCCAGACTCAGTGATGAGCAAGGCTTTACTTGTGATGATGTTACTGCGATCCATACAAACAGAAGGCCAGACAGAGACTTCTGCTTCCAGCTTTCAGAAACTACAGAACATCAATAAAATGACAAATTAGAGGGATGCCTACAAAACGGACACAATGTAGACGAATAGCGTAATTAAATGGTTAATTTAATGTGAAGAATGACTTAATTGCTGTAAAATAGACACAAAATGTGCCCCTTTCAACCATGTTTAAACGTCACTGAGCATGCTCACAGTGCTGTGCGGTCATGGCCACCCTCCATCCCCCAAACTGTCGTCTCCCAACAGCTGTCCCATGAAGCAGCACGTGAGGTTTGGTGGGACAAAGCTGTCACCTCGTGCCTACACTGTCATCGGGCAGGTTTGGGAGAGGGGGCAGCTTTGCACTCCCTGGCGTCTGGGGTGACACAAATGGCCGATGGCTTTTCATTCAACCCAACCAGGAGATCTGCACCCACACATCACGTGGCTCTCACTCAATGAGGACCCCCCTCACCCACTGAGTCAGCCTCTGTGTCTTGGTGGCAATGTGGGGGGTACACACGTGTGTCTCTGGCCAGTGTCTTAATTTAGTCAGACTCAAAACTGAGGGCTTCTTTGATGAAACTGGATTTCCATTGCAAATTTTCCCCGTGAGAGACAAGTTCTGCCTTTGTATCCGCAGACAGAGGGAGACTGGGCATTTTCTCATGAGCACATGCGACCCCAGCATGCTTGCCTGTCCAGTTCCAGACACAATGCACACAGCAACCCTGTGGTTAGAAAGCGGTCCGAGAGATGACTCAGAATAGTTATCATGGAAATAAAAACACAAAACAAAAAAATGTGTAGAGAGCTTGCAGCTCTAAAAATACATTCTGGGCCCTGGCCAGTGTGGCTCAGATGGTTGGGCGTCATCCTGTGCACCGAAGGGCTGTGGGTTCCATTCCTGGTCAGGGCACATGCCCAGGTTGGGGGCTTGATCCCCTGCGTGGGGCTGGGGGGGGGGTGCTGGAGGCAGATACTTGGCGTTCATTTCTCACATTGATGTTTCTTTCTCAAGATCAATAAAAAATGTTAAAATAAAAAGAATACATTGAGAGCTCTGCAGATGGGGGGTGGGTTAGGGGAGGGAAGGGCAGGAAGGAGAAGAGCCTGCATTTTCTAGAGGGGGTGAGGCTCATTGGGAGGCAGCAGAAGGTAGTCTGGTCTAGAGGAGCTGGTGCTGTGATACATGGACAGGTAGCCCCAGGCAGGAGGAGTCCCAGTTTGCCCCTTAT
>NW_005356944.1:4191683-4197497 GCF_000412655.1 Myotis brandtii | reverse complement strand
GGATGGGGAAGATGCTGAGCTTGAGTTTTGTGGCAGGCAAAATGCCTACCCGCCCAGGTGCCCAAGTCCTAACCCCCAGAACCCGTGAATACCTCTTGCATGACAACAGGTGTTACCCCTGGCAGCAAACAGTATGGGTTTGGTGTTTTAGGAAAAGACCTGGGAGGAGCCAGGGCGCTGGGACAGGTGAGGCCAAGGCTGTAAAGTGGTGCGGGGAAAGGGGGTGTAGGAGTGGGCAGCGGCAAGAGGAAACCAGGAGCATTTCACGGGAGCGGTCAAGAGAAGTCAACGCCTGGAGGCTGAGCGAGACTGAACAGGTACAGGAGTTTGCAACCTGCAACCTCAGCAAGTGCGGGGAAGATACAGTGAGGACGGAGGCCAGTGAGTGGGGAGGAACAGGATGAACGAGGGCCTCCCACCAGTGGCTGGTGACCCTGGAGGCGGGGTGACTGACAGAGCCCCGTGTGAGTCCAGGGCAGGACTGGCTGTGGTGTGAAGGGGTGAGAGGGTGTGAAGTCAGAGCACTCAGGAGGGGTGGGCAGGCCAGGCGTTGGCCCTTTGTTCCAGGAGACGCTTGATCCAGTTCCCCTTGATTGGCCTGAAATCTGGGAAACACACAGGCCTCTCTTTTTCAGGGGAAAAGAGTGAAAAGAGCAAAACATGCCCTTAACTTCAGCTTTCAAGTTGACTTGTCTACACACCTTTATTAGAAACATACGATTTCACGATTGCAAAAAATAAGGCACATGGGTTGCTATGAGAACTCCTTGTCCAAAAATTGTAGCAGCTCCCTCCTTTGGGTGGTGGAACTGACCCTGTCAAGGCCATAGCTCTGATCAGACATCAATCCCGTCTGTCCCAGGAGAGGCTATGGAAAGGCCTAGAACGTTCTGAGGAAGCAGCCTTTGCCACCGGTGTCAAACTCGAACCACATGCTCTCCAGGGGCAGAACACCCCACCAAATAGTCCAGGTTACCCCACACATCAAAGAAAATGCGGAAAACACAAGTACAGTAACCCTGTCATCAGCAAATAACCGTTCTCAGATGCTTGCTGTGTACATTTCACTTCTGTGCCCATCTGTGCTTTGTACAAGCTGTGTGTATGTTTTATGTTTCCTTGTTTTACAAAACTGGGGACACTGTGCATCTCAAGGACAGGCTGCGTGTCCTGTTCGACCGAGTCTCACCGCCAGGCTCGGTGGCAGTCCCATGGAAGCCTCCCGACCATGTGCACGCTTCTATCTGGCTCGAAGCCTCATCTTCAGGGGCCCGATTCTCTGCAAGTTCACCCCACTCTATGGCTCTGACCTGGTGGCACACAGCAGCCCAGGACAAGGACCCCCTGGGCCCAGCAGCATCAGTTGGAGGCATTTTGTCACCCATCACCTGTGCAGAGTTTTACAACTCAAGATCCAAGCTTTGTTTGAGGGAGATTAGATCACACAGAGGATGACGTGAGGCTGCCCCAAGGCTAGGGCTCCTCCCTCACCACAGGGACAGGAGTCCTGGGATGTCAGTGCCTCACTGCACGTGGCACTGGGTGATGGGCCACTGGAGCAAGCTGGCAGCAGAGCTGAGGATCGAGCCCGTGTCTCTCTCCCGGGCAATGGGAAATTCCGGGTACAGCAACCAGGCCCATCAAAGCCTCTATCGGAGCACCTGGCATGATGGAGGGCTGGGGTTCTTATAGCATGTGGGAGAGGTAGGATGTGGGGGAGGGAGGATGCTGCTCCACACTTCCCCATTTCAGCAGTGGACACCAAAAACCATAGGAATGGCAGAACCTCTAAAACCTATTTCTGGGCAAGAAATATGGACACACTGCCCAGAAAACTCAATTCCCAAAGCTACCCATTCGCGAAGCCACTCACATTTGCTGATGGTGATGACGTCTGCTGTCTGCAGAACTGGGCCTGGCCTGGGGCTTGAAGAGGGTGCTGCTGGTAGGTGGGGGTGTGTAGCGTTAACACGGGGCTGGACCACACCGTATGGGACTGAAACCAGCTCAGCTCCTTGGTAGCACCCAGACCTGTGATGGGTTGGTTAACGCCCTGTTCCAGGCAGGCTTTTGGGGTGAACGGAGTAGAGCCATTCTGTCCTGTGTGCTGCTGTGGCCCCAGCTCCTGGCATAGGAAGTATCTGCTGAAGGTGTGGGGGCTCAAGGGCTGGGTCCACATTTAGTGGGGGCAGTGGCTAGGTCCTCAGGGCGAGGCAGCACGCATGACATCCCATCACATGTGGCTGTTCCAAGGTGGCAGCTGGAAGGCCCAGACTAGGGACACCACCTGGCTCCCGGGAGCCTCTTGGAGGTAGGCAGGGCCCAAGCAGTGAACGCTGCCCTCCTCAGACCCCGGTTTCCTGAGGGTAACACTCCCCTATTCAGAGGTGGGGGCAACTGTGAGGAAATGCGGCCACTCACAGGCTGAGCCCAGGATGGGCTGCGAGGGAGACCATGATTGGCTGAGATGGGACTCTTGAGAATATGTGATATAAAATCGATAGAAATAGAAAATTATCTGTAATAGGGAGATTTTTGCTATAAAGGCATTTGCTTAGTAGGATTACTGTAGAAACAGGAAGATTGCTTTTTAAAATTACAGATCCCAGTCCCTTGCCAATTCTGTTACCAGAAAAATAGTGATTTTGATACAATAGTAACTGGATTCACAGGAATCATAGTGCTTCTAAGGACTGAGTGTAGGGCTGACTGTGCGATCACTTCACTTCTGAGCCCCGAACAGGCACCACCTCAGAGGAGACAGCTCCCTCAGGGGCAGGGGCAGGGGCTGGAGCAAGGGTGCTTCTCGCCCACGCGCTGCCCTAGCACATGGTCCGCACGGACAGCCTCACGAGCAGAGTGGGCTCTGAGCTGGCGCACTGCCTCCAATCCCAGCTCTGCTGGCACCAACCCCAGTTCCCTCCAGTGCCTTAACTCTGAGCTCACTCCCTCTCCTGAGAATCGTGAGGTAACAACCAGGGCTAATCCCTTATGTGCTGGATATGGTTCCAAAATCCCCCTGGAGGAACTCACTTAATGGAGGCCAGACTCCCTTTCACAGGGTGATCAAGAAGAATGAATGGATGTACGGGTACCAGGCCCGAAGCTCCACCTGGCACAGTGTGTGCCAAGTCAGCGCTTTGGCCAAGATGCCTGTGGCCGTGCCAGTGAGCGCTGGGGCTCCTTGTCCTGGCTCACTGTGAGGTCTTCACAGCGCAGGCGCACGGAAGCCCTGGTCAAGCTCGGTGGAGGGGTCCCTGGAGAAGAGCAGCGGGGTCAGGAGGAGGCTCTTGTGCTGGGTGCGTCCACGTCCCACGACATGAGGGACATAGTGCTGCTTCCGCTCTCGTTCTCGCGCTGGAGGTCCCGGGCCTGCTGGTGCTCCTCGATGAGGTCTGCCACCAGGTTGAGCCGGCAGGCCCTGAGCGCCTCCACAAGGTGGGGCACGGCCGCTCGCTCCCGTGCGGTGCTCTTCCAGACTCTCAGCGACTCCCTCACCTGCTCTGTCAGGTTGCGGGGATACTTCACCTCGATGGCATCGATCTTGCTGTCAGACACTTTCAGCTGACGAGCCAGTCTTCTCCAGTCCTTCCCCACGTGATCGCATATGATGTCAAATGCTGCATAAAGGTCTAGGGAAAGAAAGAAAGAACAAAATGATTGACCAGAGGTTTGGGGCAGCTCCTTAGGAGACAGATACCCCAATGGACTTCTCTGTGCTGACCCAAGTGCTGGGTACACCAGAGGTCCTCCTGCAAAGCTGAAGTCACCTGGCAGCAGAGGGGCTGGAGGTCACAGAAAGCCCAACAGTGCCTTCTAATCCCACCCCAGCCAATGCCGCCCCAAGACACGGAGGTGTGGCCTGCTGAAGATTTGGTGGCTGGGACGGGCTGTGGTAGAACTATCTGTTTGGACAGGGGACACTGAAGAAAGGGCTGGGAGTTGCTAGAAGGAAGGAAATGGGGCTACTCCCCCAACCCATCCCGAACCACGGCCTCTAAAAGGATATATCCGTGTCAATTCCCTGGAACCACGAACGTTAACTTAGTTAGAAAAGGGTCTTTGCAGATGTGATTAAGTTGAGGATCTCGAGATGAGGCCATCCTGGATTATGCAGGTGGCCCTATATCCAGTGATGTGTCCTGATAGGACATACACAGAGGAGGCCATGTAACCATGGGGGCAGAGACTCAAGTGTCATGGCCACCTGGAGCCCCAGGAGCAGGACGAGGCAGGAAGGACCGCCCCCAAAGCCTGCGGAGGAAGCACAGTCCCGAGACACCTTGGCTCTGGACTCTGGCTGCCTCCTGTGAGAGAAGCAAGCTCTGCTGCTTTAAGCCACCGAGTCGGTGGGGATTCGTATGGCAGCCCCAGACTGACCACCAGTCTTCAGTCCCCAGCTACCATGTCCTCAAGTGCTGGCGCTACTGCTGAGATCAACCAGCCGGGCACTGCAGACCACAGGCTATTCTGGAATGCGGAGAGAGGCGAGAGGACAAAATGTTCCTGCAAATCCCATCTCCAGCTACAGCCCAGAGACACTATGGCCATTTGTACAGACGAGGAAACTGAGCACAGAGAAGGCCAGTCAGCCTCCTGAGGCCAGACAGACAGACCAGGGTAGAGCCAGGTGGCAAAACCCTGACAGTCTGAATCATTAGGCTAATTCATCTTCTATAGAAGAGTACCGAAGAATCACCCCTTGTCAACCCTCACACCTGCTCTTCACCTCCTAGTACACTTCCCTCCAACGTAGGTAAAACACACACACACACACACACACACACACACACACCTCCCCCACGGAAAATACTTGAAGATACACTTTTCCCATGTCCCGGATTGTCTGTCTAGCACTGTGTGTGCACGTGTACATAGGTATAAATCTGTCTACTTTTAGGCAGAGCTGTGCTGTCAGCCTGCCACCAATAAGAAGCACCAGTGCTTATGGAGTGACACCCATGGAGTCACTCTCAATATCTTCTTTGGGTTTGGAGACAGAATAACCCATTTCAGGCCACAGCGTGAAGCCCCTGAGGGGTGCCCCCAAGCACTTCTTCCCCCCAACTCCTCCCCCCGGGTTGTAGAATATGGCGTGTGGCTGAGAAACCCTGAACTTGGGTTTCACTTTTACTCTTGGAGGCTCTGCAAGCCACAGGTGGGCTGCGGAGGGGGTGCCTGCGAGCGGGGCAGGAGCCACTGCAGAATGGACTTGACCAGGGGGGCAGTTTAGTGCCTAATACCCCCCACCCCGAGGCCATACTGCCTGGCCTCATCCCTCCCTCCGTTAATTATAGGCTATGCAAGTCACTGAATATCCCTCTGAGCCACAGTCCTCTCGCCTGTAGAAGAGGAAGAATAACGGTAGGTAACCGTCTTTAACAAACGGGGTTATTGTGAAACTCAATACGTAATGTGCTGAGAACAGTAAGGGCAGCCATAAACCCGCCTATTGTTACTGTCACTATTCCCCGAAGGCGGCGGGCACAGCTGGGCACTTACTCCCAGGCAGAAGGCCAGTGCGGGCGGCAGCACAGGCTCCCGCGACCCTCTCCCACCCGGAGGAGGTCAGCAACGCCTTTTCCTTCCGAGTATTTTCTCTTATTTAGATGGAGCCGGGCTCTGCACCACAAACACTGAACTTGGGGGGCGGGTGTCCAGGCCCTGCAGCCCAGGGCGAGCTCACTGTTTTGAGGTTTGGTTCTCCCACGTGTCACCGGTGTTCCAGGGGGGTTTAGGGGAAACCCACGCAAACTCAACCTGGCAACGGTCAGACGCCCGGCCGACCCGCAACGCGGCCTGCTGGGCAGACTG
>NW_005356944.1:4190592-4191025 GCF_000412655.1 Myotis brandtii | reverse complement strand
GGGGCTGGGGCGGCCTCTGCGCCTGCGCCCTTCGGACCTTCTCCCTCCTGATGGGAACCTATGGCCTTGGAGCTCCCGAGACCCCGGTGGCGGGCCTGCGTTTCCTGTGGAACGTGGCAGGACAGGTGCTGATGATAAATTCATTTATTTATTGACATTGGTGATGGTGCATGTCCTTTAGTGCCCCCTGGGCACCTGTGTGCGGAAAAGGTGACTCAGGTTTATTTAGGTGGTTAACTTTAATTGGTATTTGATTTTTAAAGTTGTAGTCATTGATGCTTTGAATGCTTTTTAGCCTTTCTGGGGACAAATTCGGGAAGTCCCTGCCTGCTAGAGCTTAGTCATCAGTACACTCGTTTACAAAACGCAGATAAGAAAGAGCAGTGTGCCTGAGGTCAATGCTGCAGGAAGGGGGTGGGGGGTGGGGGGCAGA
>NW_005356944.1:4184178-4190368 GCF_000412655.1 Myotis brandtii | reverse complement strand
TATATATATATGTATATATATATGATGTGTGATAATATATATATATATATGATGTGCGATAACTCACGTACCATATCACTTACCCTTTTAAGGTGTACAATTCACTGGTTTTTAGTCTATTCATAAGGTTGTCCGACCCTTTCCATTAGCTAATTTTAGAACATTTTCATCACCCCAAATAGGTCCTTTCATCACCCATTAGCGGTCCCTTCCTTCCCTCCTCCTCCCCCAGCCCCTGGCACCTGCTAATTTACTTTCTGTCTCTGGATTTGACTATTCTGGGCATTTCATACAACTGGAACCATACACCACGTGACCTGTGGAGCCTGCTTCCTTTTCATTGAGCAGAACGTCTTCCAGGTTCATCCACGACGTAGCAGGTGTCAATGTGGGTTCCTTTTTATGGGGCAGAAGTCTTCCATGTATGGATGGACCACATTTGTTCACCAGTCATCAGCTGATGGACATTCCAGTTGTTTCCACCTTTTGGCTATTATGAATAATGCTGCTATGAACTGAGAAATATATTTAAAAACTTTTTAATTTATTGATTTTAGAGAGGGAGAAAGAGGGAGAGAGATGTTGATTTGCTGTTTTACTCATTTATGTATTTATTGGTTGACTCCTGTATGTGCCCTGACCGGGGATCGGACTCACTACCTTGGCATAGAGGGATAATTCTTTAACCCACCGAGCCACACCAGCCGGGTGCTGCGTAATATTTTTAAGGAATTGTTCTGAGTAGAAGCCATGGGACTCTGCACTAATCCCGATGAGGGAGGAGAGTCCCTGGACCGAGTGCAGTGCAGGGGGTGAGAGAGGTGAGGCCCTCTTCAGATTTTGGGGGGGAGGTAAACAAGAGGAACTGAGGGTGCTTGTGCACTGACTGACCTGGGGAAGGTGGGGGTGTTGGGGAGGACCTATTAGACATGTTGACTGGACAGTGGGATGTACAGGAAGAGGGTTTGGGACAGAGATCTGGGCAGTGATGTGACTTTGGGTGCATTCCGCAGATAGATGGTGCTTGTGATGGTTAATTTTAAAAAAATGCATTTTTTATTGATTTCAGAGAGAAAGCGAGAGGGAGAGAGAGATAGAAACATCAATGAAGAGAGAGAATCCTATGTTCCAGATACGAGTGCCACATCAGATATATGATGTGCAAACATTGCCTCCAATTTGGTGAATTGCCATTTAACTCTGTCGATTGTATCCTTTGATGCAATCTAACTAGAGAGATGGCGGTGTGAGAAGGACCCCCGCCAACACTGGCTTGAAGATTGTGGGGTGGGTCTGGCCCTGCCGACACCTTGGTTTTAGCCCAGTGAGACTTGTGTCAGACGTCTCACCTACGGAACTAGAAGTTAATAAAAGTGTGTTGTTTGAAGCCACTGAATTTGTGGTAATTTGCCCCAACAGCAGACAGAAAACCAGCCCTGGCCCGCCTGCAGGCCCTTTTCCTCCCAAAGTGCAGCTCCCACAGGCAGCCAGCAGAGGGCAGCAGCCACCTATAAACAAACCCAGGGACCAGCGTTAACGCAGCTGGAAGTCAGCACAGGGGTTCAGGACCCTGGTTACAGGTGGGTGAGGAGGGGTGACCAGAAGGGAGCACCAAGGGAGGCTTCTGAGTCCTGGCTACAGAGGTGTGGGTTTTGTGGCAGTTGACTAGACACTTAAGGTACGTGCAGTTTTCTGTGTTACACGTCAATGTGTGGGGAGAGGGGGCATGGGGGTGGGGTGAAGGGAAGGGGAGAGGGAGAATGGATCACAGTAAATAAGTGTCGGCAGAGCTGAGGAAATCAGGCCTCAGTTTCACAAGCTGCCTTTTCCCCGGGTGCATCCCAGGCTCCTGGCCCGGGGGCTCACACCAGCCCCTCTGAGGAAACCTGGCTGAGGTGTCTGTGCCGCCCAAGTCAGTGTGCCAGGTGTCAGCTCCTCTGCCAGAGGCTGTGGGCCTATCTGTGGGCCAGAGGCATCACCTACCTCCCACGTAACCCCTAACCTCCTCCACCAACACTCCTCCAACACCAACATGCCAGTTGATTCCAAGGTCCATGCAGCTCAAAGGCAGAAAAGCTCAGTTGTCAGTCTGTTTGCCTGCCATCCATGTACCCATTCACTGATCTGTCTACCTAACCACTTATCTATCCATCCATCCATCCATCCATCCATCCATCCATCCATCCATCCATCCATCCATCCATCCATCCATCCATCCATCCATCCATCCATCCATCCATCCATCCATCCATCCATCCATCCATCCATCCATCCTCCCAACCACCCATCCATGTACCCATTCACTGATCTGTCTACCTAACCACTTATCCATCCATCCATTCATTCATCCCCTCAGCCACCCACCCGTGCACCCATTCACCCATCTACTTATTCATCCACCCATCCATCCATCCATCCATCCATCCATCCATCCATCCATCCTCCCAGCCACCCACCCATCCATGCACCCATTCACCCATCTATCCACCCATCCACTAATCCATCCATCCATCCTCCCAGCCACTATCCATGTACCCATTCACCCATCTATCCACCCATCTACTTATTTATCCATCCATCCATCCATCCATCCATCCATCCATCCATCCATCCATCCATCTTCCCAGCCACCCATCCATGTACCCATTCATCCACCCATCCACCCATCTACTTATTTATCCATCTATCTATCCATCCATCCATCCATCCATCCATCCATCCATCCATCCATCCATCCATCCATCCATCCATCCATCCATCCTCCCAGCCACCCATCATCCATTCACTCACTTGGCACTTCTGGTGCCTTCTTTGTACCCGGCCTGGGCCCCTTGCAGGGTCTGTTCCTTGCAGGGTCAGCACTTTCCCACTTGGCAGTGGCTCCTACAGAACGTGGACGGTAAATGAGTGCTGCCCAAGCGTGGAGACACCGACACCTGTGCTGGGGGTCATTTTAGGGAGCACGTAAATGGCCCCTAGGAGCCTGCAGGTGAATGTGTGGGAGGTGGGGATGTGGGTGCCCGGCTCTGAGTCCAGCCTTGGGGTGAGGACAGCTGTGTCCCAGCACATGCCTTGGGCAAGCTCTGTTCCAGGCACCCCCACAGCTGGTTCTGCATCTCAGGAAAAGGACCTGCCCTGGACTCGTCTAGAAAGCCAGTGGCTCCGGCAGCCATAGTCTCAGCTGCCCCTGTGGGCTGTGGGCTGTGGGCAGGCACGTTTGGGAGGGTGGGAGGTGGACTGTGGTGGGTGGAGAGGACTCGCACCATCTGAAGAAGGGCAACCAGCCCCAGTCACACGTGAGAGGTGACACGGTGAAAAATGGAGCCGGGTCATCAATGGGGGAGAATTTTCAAGAGAACAGCAAGCCAGGATTTTTATGTGGATTTAACTGGTTTTTGTATATTAAATTCACTCAAATATCAACTAATTCTGAACCTATCAAACAGAGGTTGTGGGCTGGATGTAGCTCACACCAGCCTCCACCCTCTGGGGAGGGCTGCCCAAAACCCCACCTCAGACGCCGGGGGACAGACTCCTGCCCATTCCCACACCATCCAGGGGCCAGAAGCAAAAGTGTTCGGCCCTAGATGCCACAGGGCCTGGGTGTAAGAGATGGCTGTGCAGCCTGCTGTGTGACCACAGTGGATCTCTGACCCTCTCTGGGCCTCCTTGTGCCCGCTGTGAAGTAATGGCACTGACCGACCAGCTGATCTCTGGGGAATCCTTCCACTGTGAGATTGCTAGTCTTTCTGACATTGTTGCTCTTTCTCCACTACTTCTACCACCCCTGTCCAAGCCTACCCTCGCTCACCTGGACTTGTGCAGCTCTCTCCTCTTGGGCTTCCCACCCAACAGCTGCAAAGACTAAGATGTGAATCAGATCCTGGCACTGCCTGGTTAAAACCACCCTTACTTTGCCATGGCACTTAGCACCAAGCTCACAGTCCTCACGTGGCCGGGAGCCCCTGCGTGAGTTGGTTCTGGTGGCCTCCCCTGCCCTTTGCTCTAGCCACGCTGTCCTTGCTGCTCCTAGAGTTAGCCCAGCACACTGCTGCCTCAGGACCTTTGCACTGGCTGTTCCCGCTGCCTGAACTGTCCTGCCTTCCTCTCCAGGGTTTTACGTTCTGGCTCCTCATTACTAGCTCCCCAGGGCCCTCCCTGACTAACGCAGTCTGTCCGTGGTACCCCCTGTTTATGTTCATCAGCACCCCTTTCTTCCTCTGAAGCTATCATGTTTTGGTGTTCATTTTCTGGTTCAGCATCTGGCGCCCTCTGCAAGAAGCCATCCCCCGAGAGCAGGGGAGGTGTCTGCTTGGTCCATGGCTCTCTCTGTGAGTGTGGCATGAGTGAATGTCTGTAGGGCCTGAGTGCCAGCCTCCATAAGGTCTTGGCTTAGGTGCTACGGAGCCTGTGATCTTGGGCAAGTCACCGCCCCGCTCTGACACTGTGTCCTCATCTGTCAAATGGGGCAGGTGCCACCATGAGCCCTCGGGCTTCAGGGAGGACCCAGGAGAGGGAGGGGTTCCTGCGACACTGGCCCTGGGTGCTGCCCTCGTTTAGGACCTAGAGTGCGGTCCCAAAGGTTCAGAAGGCCTTTCTTGACCGCGAGTAACCAGGACACTGGGCGCTTGCGGTTTGCAGAGGTTTTCTTGGGGACGGAGGCACATGGCCACCAGAGGGCGCCCGAGGCTTGCGGCTGGCAGGGAAGGCCCTGGAGGTGTGCGGGACCCCGCTAGCCTGAGCGGCTCCTGAGGCGAGTGTCCAGCTGACAGGGTGTGCTGCCCGCTGAAGTTTGATATTACAAATGCCCCTTCTTTCACCAAATGATGGTGGTTCTCGGTGGTGGTTTAAAAGCAGGTGCCCTCAGCCACAGGAAAACACTGGTGACTCTAGGTTGGTCCCCGAAAGGTTGGCGGGAAGGTTTAGCTCCATGAAATCCCAAATACTCTATTGGGTGGGATCAGGGGTCAGGATTTGGGGTTCATGGACGAGGCTGCTGGGAAGGTGCGACAACTCCCATCCCAACACACATGTGTGCACACACAGACACAAGGACATATAAACACATATAAACACATGCACATACGTGCACACACAAGCCCCTGCACACAGACATAGGCACACACAAATACACACTTGCACACACACAAGCACAAATGCCAGTAAACACATAAGCACATATGTGCACACACAAGCCCCGGCACACACACATGCACACATGCACACATACACCCCTGCACACATGTACACATACACACGTGCACACGCACACACTCAGAGGGGAAGTCCCAGGAACACCCACAGCACTCCATGTGTCTCACCAAAGACGACGGATGCCCCCAAGTCCCTCCCGAATTCTCAGCTCCGCCCTGGGGCTTGGGACACGGGGAGCCCGGGGAGCCTCCCGGGGCAGATGTCACCGGACGGTGTTCCGTGAGGACGGTGCCACGCACACACATTTACTCAGGGGAATGTCTAGCCACGGCTTCCGGATCTGTGCACATTCACGTAAAAAAAAAAAAGGTTTCCATGAGAGGATTTTGGTAATCACCTAGTTTTTAATACAATATTCGTATACAAAACCCTCATTTCACACAACTTCCTGTACACAAGAACACAGAAGCATCCGATGGCGCGATTTTAGCACATAGGGACGTCGCCGCCTGCAGACTATGATCAGGGCAGGCAGCCGGCCCCACGATCGCGACAAACGCCGTGTGTCTCCTTCTCTCCCGTGTTTCTCTGGGTGCTCGAGGCTTGGACCCCCCGTCACCCACAAGACCTGTGTACACAAGCTCTTAAAATCCTAACTCTCCAACAGTAACATTCCTGTGAGTAAAAATATAGAGAAGTGTTACCAAAATAGAAGACTTTATTAATAAAAATCTTTGGTAGTAACAGTATTTTAAATTCCTCTCAATGATACTTGGTTAACTAGTAAAAGAAATTCCTTCCACCTTTGAGCTACAGGAAAAAAAACCCTTCAAATCCACCGTAGAATCGATTAAAAAAACAACAACAAACCCTCAATAAATATCCTAAAGCTGTGACCGAACCCTGGGAGCCGTTAGACTTCCTGAAACCACTGTCGCCCCTACATGCCTCCGGGTGACCGCTCACTGCCTGCTGTCCTGTCGCTGGGCTTTGCCCATGAGGAAAGGGGACAGCTGTGAGGCCAGCTCCCGGCGCG
>NW_005356944.1:4183544-4184117 GCF_000412655.1 Myotis brandtii | reverse complement strand
GGGACCTGCCCCCCGCTGGCTCTCAGGCGTAAGCTGGACGCTCCCACGCCCTCTGGCCGACATGGCCAGGCCACCTCTCCTGACCAGGGTGCCTGCTTCTGAGCCTACAGAAAAGGTGATGGAAATCGGCTCGCTCTCCTGACCTAGAGGCAGGTGAGGTCTCAGGGAACTGGTCTCAAATGGCTCATTCCTCTCCATTCCCCCTCCAGGTGGCACCAGATGTGCCCAGGGCCTCGGGTGCTGTTCCCACCTGTCAGGGTGCCAGGGGGATTACAGAAGGTGCTCCCCGGCGCCTCTGCTCACGGCCGCCGTGGGGGGAGGGGGGAGACGCCAGGACTGCCCTGCAAAGGCCGCCTCTGCCGCCTGCACCACCCTATCCCAGCAACCATTCTGATTAACTCCAAGAGAAAAGATAAAAAATTCCCTGCATCATGGGTTTGTGCAAAAACAAGGGAAAAAAAACAGAAACCCAGAAAAAAGATTTTAAAAAATGTTGTCCTATCAGAAGGTGGTCTTCAAGGTTTGCTGCAAACACAGGAGCCACCCGACCTGGTGGGGGTGGCCGCCTGCCCG
>NW_005356944.1:4175604-4183384 GCF_000412655.1 Myotis brandtii | reverse complement strand
CCGGCCGGGCCGGCCTGGGGGCTGTGGTTGCCGCAGGACTCGCCCTTCTTCGGGCCCCGCTCCATCCACGTGTCCAGCAGCTGCTGCTTGCCCTGCTCCTCCCGCATGAACAGCTCGACCATCAGCACCTTCTCCTTGTGGATCTGCTGGCTGATGTCCTTGGGGATGTCCGGGATCACCCAGTCCACGAAGTCGCTCATGAACATGACCAGGTTCTGGAAGGACAGTCAGCGCGTGGGGGTGGGAAGGAGGCCCCCGGAAAATGCTCCCCACCTCGCCCCACCTGGCAGCGCCGCCCCGTCACGCCCCTGCCCGTGGCCTTGGGCACCCCCTTGGAGCTCCTGGACCTCGGTTTCCTGGAAGGTATAACTGAGGCAGGAGACCTGCCAGCAGCCCCTCCCGACATGTTTGCCAGCCTTACTTTGAAAATTTTACCGTTATTGATTTTTAGAGAGAGAGAGGGAGCGAGAGGGAGAAAAAGAAACACCAGCTTGTTATTCCACTTGCATGCTCATCACTCATTGGCTGAGTTCCTGTATGTGCCCTGACCTGGGGATCGAACCCACAACCTGGGGGTAGTGGGTGACGCTCTAACCGACTGAGCCACCGGCCAGGGCAGCCGGCCTGTTTGAGAGAATCTGGGCTCCGTAAATAGGAAAGGCCTCTGGAGGATTCGGAATTCCTTGGCTGGGAGGCTTCAGAGATGATCTGCTGGGTCACGCATCACCAAATAAGACAAGTGTCAAGGCTTTAAAGCAATTAATAACATGAAAACAGCCCACAAAAGGAGGGAACTTTGATGCCTCCGTGGGCACGCCCGCAGTTCTGCGGCTCGGAACCCTGCCGCCCGGACCCTGCCTGACACAGACTCTCAAACTCCTGGACGCGGGGCCCCGGCGTACCTGGAAGACGATGACGAAGGCCAGCCGTGCCGCCAGGACGGCCCAGAAGTCCTTGGAGATGTCGTACTTGTGTTCCGACCACGGGGGCTCCCGGTAGTCTTTGTACCTGCAAACGCCGGCAGGAATCGGGGGCTGCGAGAGGGCCCTGGGGTTCTGCCCAGCACCACGTGGCCCGAGGCCAGAGCCTCGCCAGGGGCAGCCCCGCCGCCCAGGTGACAGGAAGTCTCTCCATGTTGGAGGGATGGCCAGGGACCACCGTGGGCTGGCAGGGCCCGAGGGGCTTTGCGGAAAGTGAGGACCCCAGTTAAGTGTCCCTGGAGGCCCAGCTGTGGGCCCCCAGAAGCGGGCTCTGGGACCGTCTGGTGAAACCCTATCTCCAAAAGAAGTCCCCCCGGAAACCCCGGGAGGTCAAACCAAGCGAGCGGGGCTTCCCTGGCTGAAGTGGGTGGGGGTCCCTAAGCCTGGCTCCCCTAACCTCGACCCACGCCTGCTGTCCACAAAACTCAGGCTGGGTCTGCTGAAACCCAGTCTGAAAGCCACCTGCCCAGTCTTTGCAGCGGAAACTACTGGAAAGAACGACATGTTTTCTCAGCGTGGCCTGTGGAGGAGGTTAAACATACAAGTGGCGTGGCCCGGGCCTGCCTGGCAACTGCCCCAGGGGGCCCAGTGCCCAGGGGCACTCCTCTCTCTTCCAGCCGCAGCCTCTTGGCTGTGACCGCCTTATCTCTGACTAATACAGTCCACCCCTCCTTCCCAGTTACCATGTTTAGACATTGCCTAATGACTTCCTGCTCGGACAGACCAGCGCCTCACACCCCTCCCCCGCGCCTGCCTCTGTCCCTCCTTCTGCCCACCACTCTGCCAAGTGGGAGTGATGGGCACCTCCTGAGCTTCCGGTCTCTCCATGCCCTTCCTCTTTCACGCAGGCCCAGAGATGCCCAGGGTGAGGACCCAGGGTTCTGTCTCCACCTAGGCCCATCCAACTGCTCCCTAAAATCCGGGGGTGCTTGGGTTTAATGGGCTGACGCCCCTCTGCATTGGAAATGCCCTCAGAAAAAATGCCTGCAGTTTCCAGGCTAGGGGGCCACAGGTGTGTCCCGTGCTGGTCACTGAAAAGCTGAGGTCCAGTGGGGGAGAGGAGGAGGGGTGGCACCGGCTCTGTGGGCACAGTAGCCCTGGCCTGGACCCCAACCCAGTTACTGCCTTGCTGTGTGTCCCTGCACCATCGCCTGGCCTCTCTGGGCCTCTGCCTGGCATCCCCTCACTTATTCACATCGTGTGCCTTTACTGAACAGCTACCATGTGCCAGGCCCCAGTCCAGGGAGCAGACGCAGCAGGGAACACAACCGACAGGGCTCCTCACCCACAGAGCGTTATCTCTGGAGTGAGCTGGATGGGAGGGCTAAGCTGCCAACCCCGGAGATAGGATTGGGCTGGGAACCCACAGTCTGGTGCAGCTGCTGAGCGACACAGAAGTTGCACAACCTGAACTCCGATGGGAACAGGCAGCCCGTGTTCTCCCAGCATCAGAAGCCACACACGTGTCCTCCTTTCTGTGCTCAAGGCCTGCTGCACCGGGAGACCGGGAAACGTGTTTGGGTCACCTGGTAAACTCCTATGCATCCCTCAAAGCCCACTTACAGATCTGTCCAGATGCCACCACCTGCACTGACCTCTATGATCTTTTTTTTTTCCCCCTTGCGTGGCTCTGCTTAGCCACCTGCTAGCTCCCCTGGGGAGAATAACAATATTGATGTCCTCTCTGGGGATGGCTGTGAGCATTACATGAGACAAGGCCTGTTTTAGCACAGGAACAAATGGTAGCCACCAGCATCACAGCTCTTAGCTCTGCTCTGCCGCCTCTCACACCCACCGCCCCAGGCTGGGCTCCGTGCTGCTCCTCCCACAGCCAGCTCCTCCGGGAAGTGGGTTGTCACGGGCGCGGCCAGTGGAGGCGTGGAGCTCACAGCACCTGCAGCCCATGATCACGGCCAAAGGATGGGGTGGACCTGGCTGAAAGCGAATTCTGGGGAGTGCAGTGGTCTGGCCCACGGTCTTCCATGTCCACGGGAGCAAAAGCAACAAGATACTTAAAATAACGGGGCCTTCACCCTGTCTCCCTGGCCTCCCCCGACGTGAGCAGGACACCTGAACTAATGCATGGGCTGGGGAGCTGCCTCCTTAACCAATGCCTGTGACCTGCTTCCTGATCCTAAGACCCAAGGCTGACCCTATGACATCAGCACTGACACTCCCGAGGGGATTTCTAATGAAATGGCCTCATACCTCCCTGCCTTCTTTCTTCAGAATCATCCTTCCTCTAAAATTCAGTTTAGACAAATAGGTCAAGCCTGAGTGTGTTCTTGGTATGAACATTGAGACAACACAAAGGTACTGGTGCTCCTGACGAGCCGGAGGTTGGGGCTTGGGCTCTGCCCGCCCGGCACCTGGGGCACCTGCCTGCGGTAGGACAGGCGGAGGGTTGGAGCGGGTCATCCTCTGCCTTTCCTGGGTGCCTGTGCCCACCTATGTGTATGTTGAAATATGGGCCCCTCCCTGACACAGAGCACGCAGGGCACCATGTCGCTGCCCACTGATCACTCGCCAGCCGGGAGTGTCTGCTGCTGCAGCGCCATCAGCAGCGCCTGCAGAGTCCACGAGACTCGGGCCTGGGACTGCTGACTACTGGGCAGGAGACATTCTCGCCCCTGGGACTGCTGGGCCGAAGGGTACAAAGCAGGAGCTGCTGGGGGACCTCCCTGCTGCCAGAAAACCATGTCCGCACGGACGAGACAAAGGTGGGAGGCAGCACCCGAGTGGCCCTGATGGCAAGCGGTAGCACCTGGATCCAGCCATGCCTGAAGCTACTCTGGACTTCCTAGTTAAAGAACGAAGGGATCTTTTATTTCTCGCAGTACGACTGAGCTGTCCCGTGACTTGCCCCTGAAAGAATCCTGGCTTGAACCGGGTTCTCCCAGAAAGCGACCTCTTCCCTGGGAGGGGCGGGGAGGGTACCTGCAGATGTGCACCTCGTAGCCCAGGTCCAGGGGGTCGTTGGGGGCCGTGCCGTCCTGGAAGTCGCTGACGTTGAAGGAGGAGAGGGTGTGGTTGACGAAGCCGTGCATGGTCCCGTTCTTGCTGTACATGTACAGGTACACCAGGCGGGGGATGAAGTCCGACGTGAAGGAGATCACGAAGGCCTGGGCGGAACAGCAGGGTGAGCACAGGACCCGTGGCCCTGGGCCTGCTCGTGGGACACTCTGCCCATGAGTTAGTGATGTGAGCAAAGGCTCAGTGGACACATGAAGGGTTGGGGGCATTCCTGTCAGCCCCTCCGGCAGCCCAAGGAGCTGGGAACACATCACCCCTGGGTGGGAAGGCATGGGATGAATGCTGGCAGCCTCTTACTAGCTGTGCGGCCTTGGGCTAGTCACCTAACCTCTCTGTGCCTCCATTTTTCTTCTGGTTACACAGGACTAACTACACCCACTGTACAATCCTCATGCCTCGTGGTTTTTTTTTTATATATATATTTTTAAGATTATAAAAATTGATTTTCAGAGAGAGAAGAAGAGGGAGAGAGAGTTTAGAGAAACATCGATGTGAGAGTGAAACATCGATCTGCCGCCTCCTGCACACCCCCTACCAGGGATGGAGCCTGCAACCCAGGCATGTGCTCTGACTGGGAATTGAACCTGCAACTTTTCAGTGTATGGGACGATGCTCAAGCAACTGAGCCACACCAGCCAGGCACTTTAAAAAAAAAAAAGAGCAGAAAAATTGCCTATGAGGAATCTCTCTTTCTCAATGTCTCTCTGTCTCTGTCTCTCTCTTGTTTATTCTCAGGACTCTGGGGAGAGTGGACTTAGGGATCAAGGTGGGCATGGTGGAGAATTTTGCTCAAGGTCGCAGGAAAAGGTTCAGGAGGATCTGTGATTCCTGCCTAAAGCTCCCCACAACGTCTCAACACGACCCAGGGACACTTCTAAAGAGGAGACACTGCTGCCAGCCCGCGGCCTCACCCAGGTTGAAAGCAGAGGGTGCCCAGCTCCTGGGAAGGGCGACGGGCTGCCAGCCAGCTCAGCCAGGGCCTCCCTGTGCCCGACCGCTGTCACTTACGTTGATGATGACGGCAAGTTTCCCGATGCCTCTGAGAATGTTGTACCAGATTCCTGGGGAGGCAGAAGCACAGTGTTAGAGAGCCCCTGCGGCGGGTCTCAGGGACCCGGCTGCTGGCCCAGACAGGCACCTGCTGACCCCAGAGCCTGGGCTCCTGCTGGTCCGCCAGCTGCTTGTAAGCAAATCCTAACTTTTCAACGAGCGCTTCCCACCAGCTGGTCCCTCCGTCGTCCTGAACTAGCTCCCGTGAGCCTGTTTACCCGCTGATGGGCTTGGACGCCGCTGTTTTTTTTTTTTTTTTTTTTTTTTTTACAACAACAAAGATTCAAGTCGGGTACAGCTCTTGCCAATAAGAGCCTACGGCACGGTAACTCGAGGCCAAGCCCAGAGGGTTGGTGACTAGAACTGTTACGGCAGCTCTTTCCTTCTGTCCCTATATTTAGGGACAAGCCAGACGTAGTGCGGGGTCCTGGCTGCTGAGACCGGGTCCCGTCCTGGGTGTAATGACCATTTCCCGTGCACCTGAGCACAGGTGAGAAGGATCCGGCTGCCCTGGCGGAGCAGGTGTTCCGCCACGGCCTCCCTGGCAGCCGGGCCCAGGAAGGAAGTGCCTTATCTGGGGGCCCTGCCTGTTAGGGCCTCGATGCTGCGACTCCTGGGAAGGGCCCCAGTGCCTCCTAGCCCAGTGACCCTAACCCAGTCCTGTTGGGCCGGGAACCCTGTCGCTGAACCAGATCTGATTCCGGGGACAACCAGCACAGAAAGGGCGGGAGAGGACCACGGCCCAGCCTGGCCTGTTGGTGCGACTGGCACTAGGGAAGACTGTGGCGGGTGGGGTTTCTCTACTCAGGGCGGAGGCTGCTTTGGGGCAGGAGAGCAGTGAGCACCTGGGCGCCCCCAAGGCCCCGATTTGGGGGTGCATGTTGGTGGTCTGCAAAGACATGATTCCAGGTCTGTGTGGCCCAGAAGCTAGAAACCACAGGCTTGGAGGCAGCGCCCGAGGCCAGCTCTCTTACTCCCCGCCGGCCTGTGAGGATTCTGTGACAGCGCCCCCTGCTGCTGGCCCTGCCTCCGGTCAGCAGTCCTGTGGCCCTGGGAGGGCCGACCGAATCCAGACACAAGTTGGTGTGGTTCCCTTTGGTCTTCCCTGAGAGCAGGAACTCGGCCCATCACGTGCTCCGTGGCCGTGTCAGCATCCTGTGTGTGCCCGTCTCCCGTTCATGCGGCCCACCTGTGGGGCCTGAGTTTGCGACCTCAGAGCTGGTGTGCTGGGGTGCTGGGGCTCAGGTAGCCTGGGGAAGGTTGCCGTCTCTGGGTAGGGGGCTCCCTCGGGAGGCAGCTGAGCTCAGCACGAGGAAACGGGTC
Organism: Myotis brandtii; assembly: GCF_000412655.1. Lineage (NCBI taxonomy): Eukaryota > Metazoa > Chordata > Mammalia > Chiroptera > Vespertilionidae > Myotis > Myotis brandtii. Next base: position 4,176,998 of record NW_005356944.1, on the reverse strand, counting down.
CATGGCCGGGCTGGTGGCAGTGGGGAACGGGTGGACCAGCAGAGCTTTCCCCAAGTTGGGAGCGAAGCCTGTCTTACGGGTGCCACAGCGCCTTCACGTGGCGGCCAGTGGTCCTCGGAGTGACCCCCACACCAGAATCGTGGGGTCCCGCTTAACAAGTGCAAAACCAGGGCCAGACCAGCCTGTCTCGGCGTCTTGACTCTCCGCAGGTGCCTGGCCGAGCTCCATGGTGAGGACCGCCGCCCTGTGGATCCCCAGGCGCCAGGGACCACGCTCGTGGGAAAAACCTCTGGGCTTCCTTTATGGGGGGACGGGTGGCGGGGGGGCTGCCTTCTTCAAGGTGCCTCTGCCGTCCCAGGTGCTGAGCCCCATTTCCAGGAACATGACAGGGCTGTGCAGTCACCCGTGACCACACGCGGTGCCCGGAGCTGAATGCCAGCAGGAGTTTGTTCCCGGAGGCTCCGCAGAAGGAGGCTGAGAGCCGGAAGCGGGTTAATCTGGTGTCAGAGGTCAGGGCTGGGAAGCTGGAGCCGGTTCCCACGCACAGGGCTGGGTCCCCTGCAGCGCCCTCCCTCTCCGTGCCCAGGCAGCGCGATGCAGGCGCCGGGCCTTTGTGGCAGAGCTTCCCCCAGCCACCCCGCCCGCCCGTGGGTGCAGGTCACAGGGGCCACTGGGGCCCTCCGTCCCCTCGGGGCCCTGCACGGATCACAGGAGGAATACAAAAGCCTCTTCAGGAAAAGGTTACAGCGAAGAAGCCCATAAATAAACCCGTGAAAGGAGGCAGATTATGCCTCCAACCAACCATACAGGAACCAGGAAGTGAGCGGTGATCCGCAAGAACCAGAAAAAAACAGAGCCAACCTCCCCCAGGCCCCGGAGACCTGCTCCAAGCCTTGCCCGCGGTGGGAACAACGGCCACAGTGGAGCGCAGAAGCCGGAGGCTGCCCGGGCTCCTCCCACCCTGGTGGGTTGGCAACTTTTGGGATGTGGCTGCAGGGGGCAGCCAGGCTTTGCCAAGCAAAGGGCGCCAAAACAAACACCGGACCGGGGCCTGCGGGCACCTGAGAATCATAAGGAAGAGTGACAGGAGGCCGCGCTCTTTCCTTTACCGCCACTGGGCACGGGGTCCAGCTTTCCCAAGGACTGTCCGGTGTGTGGCGAGCAGGCCCCTGCCACCCCTGGCGAGGCCTTTGGTGCAGCATAAGCTTCTAGAGACCACTCTCCTGGTCCCCGCACAGCTGTCAACCCTCTAGCCTCGGTTTTCCCATCTGGAAAGTGGGATCCAGGATCTTGCCACCCGACAGCTGAACCCCCACGAGACGTTCAATGCCAGACCTGCTCCCTGGGGTGGTCCTCGGAGCAGGCGTGATGCGCTAACTGAAGCCTGCTGTCGT